>NC_087521.1:12168455-12512866 GCF_963921805.1 Phalacrocorax carbo | reverse complement strand
TTCTATTCTCCAGGTTGTGGGCTCCTTGGGAAGCACTGCCTGTGAAGTGGTACTGGACACCAGGAAAGCAGACTTTCCACTGAGGAGAGTGCCCTGTCGTCCCTGTGTATCCTCAAGCTGTTGCTCCCGCTCCTCTACCTGTTCTCTTCCAGTCTGTGACAAGCTGATATTTGATGGCCATCTCAGGAAAAGCCTCCTGGTGTTAAGACCCCAGTGAAAAGGGGAAGAGAAGGTTATGGAAACTCGCTATCTACACAAAGTGTGTTCCCTCTTTGTGGGTCACAGCCCTTAAAAATGGCAAGAGGTTCTGCTTCCTTTTCCTTTTTCTTTCCTCCCTTAGTGAGGACAGCTGACTAATGAGCACCCTGGCTGAAGTCCCCTGTCAGGCTGGTGTCCTGAGCAGGCTTGCTTCTGCAGGGAACGCATGATGGAATGGGTTTCCTGGTCAGGACAGCCTCTGTGGGGGCTCAGGCTTTTCTGGTTTCCAGGCCCCACTCCCCACCATGTGTAGTTCCAGCCACAGGTACTGAAGAAGCAAAAAGACCAGACCAGCCTCCTCAGGAGAGGGGAGATTGCAGTCAGATCACTGCAAACAGGACTTCAGTAATTAAAAACGGACAGGTTCCCCTGAGCTGCTGTGGCTCTGCATGAGTCACATTCTAGCTGAGGGATTTTTTTTTCTCCTCAAGAGTTGCTGAAGGGGCTTGAAATAGTGTGATGGATAAATAAGGAACCAGCTGTGCTCTGCAGCCAGCCCCACCAGAGCCTTTCTGCAGCAGCAGCCCACAGCAACCTCCGCTCTGCCTCACTCTGCACTCTCATCCCTTGGGTTCTGCCATCTGGTCCTGCTCTCCAGGTTTCTTCTTCCTAGCAGCATGTTTTTGTTTCCTGTTGTAACCTCTTTTCCAGCATGTGGTGTCAGCCCCTGGTAACACATGGACATATGACTGGACTCCTTGGTCATGCTGTTGTCTGGCTGTGGGACACCCACTTGGCTGGTCAGTGCCTCCGCCCTCCATCTTGGAGATGGTCCTGGTTAAATGAAAGCAGAAGGAACAATAAAACCAGCAAACCTTGGATTTTGACTACGAGCTGCTGGACAGTTTCTCTTCTGTTTTCTAACGACAAGCTGCCACTTACATGGCTCTCAGCTGCCTGCTGGCAGCCTCCTTGCAGGGAGAGGCCAGGGTGTACCCCAGGGCTCTGAGGGACACACCATGAGTGAGTGGAGGTGGCTGGAGGGCCAGGCTGTGCGCCTGGCTGGAGCAGCTCGTCTGCCCAGTGGGAATGTCTCCTTCCTTGGGTGCTGTAAGCATGAGTGTGCTGAAAGCATGAGTGTGCTGAGCTGTGTGTATCTGATGGCAAAGGCGAGGGGTTGGAATGCTGTCTGTAGAGGTTTTGCTGGCTGTGTTCACAAATTCAGAAGTGGCTTTCCCTGCCTCTTGGATGTCCATGGTTACAGAGGTCTTCTCCAGAGGTCTCTGCACTGCTGCCTTGAAGTTGTTTCTCCATCCAGCTCCCCAGGGCTGCCATGTCCTCCCTCACAGTGTAAGATGGCTCTTTTCAGAGATGCTGTGACTTGTGCCTCTCAAAGGCTGGCTCTGCACCCTGATTTTTGAGCTGATGATGCTGGCCAGCCCTCCCCTGCCCCTCAGCCCTGAGTGGGGGAGTGCTCCTTCTTCCTCTGCAGGAGCTGCAGGCAGCTCCTGAATCCGTGGAATGTGTCCCATCTGCAGCACGTTAGGGGTCTGCTCACAGCGGAGGAAGAAGCACATGTGGGTTGTGAACCCTTCTGAAGAGGAAGAAAAAGGGCTAATTAATCTAAGGGATACAGTGCCAGCAGCCACATCTGGGGGCCAACTGGCCCTGCGGAAGCATGGCCCCCAGGTGCTACCCCCCAAAGGGCTTAGTGCAGAGGTGGTGAGGACACAATGGGTATGGGATGAGGGATCCTGGCGCAGAGGGACCCCCTTCGGCACAGTCCTGAAGAGTCCCTTCTCCCTGTCCTTAAAGAGGGCTCAAAGACACCTGACTTGTGCACATCTCTCTAGGACACAGCCCACCTTGACCCCACTCTGGCCCCACGGTTTCGATCCTCAGCTGCCCAATCACTCCTCCTCCTCTGCCATAGCTGGGGCAAGTGACAAGGCCCATGCTGTCAGCACAGTCCACCCTTGTTCCTCTCCTCTGCAGGGTCTGATGAGCCCCTTTCTGTACTGGCTCCCAGGTCTGCCTCATTCACCTCCATGCCTTGGCCCTGGAAGGCATGGACTTGGAGACATGCTGCAGCTGCCCTTGGCCTCTCCTCTGGTGCCATTTCTGCTGCCTGGAAGCTTGTGTGGTGTATTAAGGGGAAGCAGAGGCACCAAAGAGCACTATGAGCTGCCCACCTGCAGCTTGCTTCCCCAGAGGACCCCTGTGCTCCCTGCTGCCATTGTGCTCCCTGCTGGGCTATTGAACCCTGCTCTCTGGCTTGCTGCCCTATCTTCTCTCCACTGCTGATCTCTCTTCCCAGGCGTGGGTTTGATCTTGGTGGCAAGCAGCCTGACCATCCAAACTCTGCCTGCACGTGTTCCTGAGGAAGGAGGTATTTCACGTTTGCCTGCTGTGACCCTGCTGAGTGGCACGCTGATGCCCAACCCACACTACAGCTCTCCTGCACTTCCCCATTTTCAATGGGTTCATTTTCAGGGATGGCTGAATACGAAACAAGCTGTGGGGCTGGGAGGCAGCGAGCCCATGCCCAAGCACCTGCGTATTGCCCACCTGCAGCAGGGATGCAGTCACTCCCCTCCCCAGGTGCCGGAACCTGTGCTTGTGTCCCCTGTGCTGGGCAGCCCTGGGGCTGCAGGGCCAGGGCCTCTGCTGCAGTGCTCATATGGGATCAAACAGTGCCAGCATGCAAAGGAGCATTTGCATGTGTGAGGTTGAAGCAGCTCGATGCACAGCTCTGGGGGGGGTTTGTGGGGGGGGTTAGTGTAAACATAGGACTGAGCTGATTTGAGAAAGGATGCCAGCTCCCTGGGCTGGACTCCTCTGCAGCTAGGGGCGGCTGTGAAAGTTACTGGAGGGCTGTTGATGGCTTCGTTGGGTTTGCACGTCTCATTTCCCCGCCCTGTTGTTGCACAGGGTCCGGCAGCCTTGCCACCATCAAGGCCCTTAGTGCAGGCTCCTGCAGAGGTGCAGTCCCCTGGGGATGCTGCAAGTCGTCTTCCCAGGTGACCCAGGGAGGAGGAATCCACTTGCACCCTGACTCAGCCTGCTCTGGGGTTGCCTGCTCTAGCTTCCAGCACTGCCTGGGCTCTTGGCTGCTTTGTTTATGGCTTTGTTTATGGCGTTGATAATTTTCTCGTGTCAGGTTTAGGCACAAGCATTCTTTCCACTGCTGCATAAGAAAGCAATTAGGTGAGGATGGAAAGGACATTCCTCTTCCTCAGAACAAAGAAACGAGCCACGGCTGTTATCGGGCACTGATCACAGCATCCAGGGCCATGTAAGCTCCTGCACAAGCACTGGCTCTGCCCCAGAGGGGTGGGCAGGTGAGCTGATAGTGTCCCAGGAAGTGCCAAAGCACCCGCTGGTATTTCCTCTGACACTACTGCCCCGTAAGCCAGCTTCTAGCACCGAGGTCAAAACCCAAATCTATTCAACCCTATTGCTCCCATCACACTTGCTCACCTGCCAAGTTACCTTCCCTCTCCCTTGTTTGCAGGGCCGCAGCCGGAGGGGATGTGCTGAGGTCCTATTCTGCTCCAGCCCCAGTGTGGTGTTGGAGGGATTCATTCCCTGTGCTTCAGTTCCTTTCCTGGCTCCCCCACACCCCAGAGGGCAGGCAGCAGTGCTCCCATCCCAGGGATAGGATGTCTGTGGTCCAAGAGGGCCTGAAAGGCAGGGGGCACTGGGAAGAAGGGAGCTGGAGCCACTGGTTTCAAATAGAAGAGGTGTTAGGAGTGCAACTGCTGGAGGCACTGTGGGAGATGGACCCCTCTGCCACAAAGCTTTTGGGAAGCAGACAGCTCAGTGAGGGCCAGGGGAGGTGGCACCTGCAGTAGGAGAGTCTGGAAGAAGAGGAGTGCCAGTGGGTCGGGGTCCTTAAGGGGCTGGGGGATCTGTAGGCATGGGAGGAGAGCCTCTGTGCTCTATGTGGCAGCTAGCCCACACATCAAAAGGGACAAAAGAGATTAGATAAATTCATGGGCTGATATAATTGGCTTTTAAACCCAGTGTGTGAGCTGCAACATCTGGCTGGGCTGAAGGATCCCCTACCCCATGGGCTGCTGGCAGGCGTGAGGATATACCCAAAGGATTGCTCTGTGCGCACACGAGTACCTCGTGTATTCCCATGGGCATCCAGCTGCTGCGCTCAGGGTCGGGATGCTGAGTGAGATATACCTTTCATCTGCCTGAGCTTGGCATGATGAAACTGGGTTGATAAGTGTTACTGGCCGCAGGACCCACTGCACAGGCATGGGCTGGTGAGCATCTCCTTCCCGTGAGCACCTGTGGTGCCCTCCTCTGCCTCCTTGTGCACAAGAGATGCAGTGAGAGGTCTTTACCCACCCATCAAGTTCACAGCCACTGCTGTGGGCCAGAATGAGCCCACCCCAAATATACTGTGTTGCTGGGCTGGGAGTGAGTCTACACTCCTCTGAGAGGATTTGCTCCCTGCCCAAGAGGGCCAAGGGCGGCAGAGAGCAGCAGAGGTGTGGCAGAGGTCAAGGCCAAGCCGATGTGTGTGGCTGAAAGAGGATTTCTGCCCCCTCCTTCTACTCTTCCCTCAGCCTTTCTCAGTGCATATAAAGCAGTCATTTCAAGGCACCCCTCGACCTCCAGGTCCCCAGCAGAGACAGATAGGGGGAGGGATGGACATTTATTATAAGCTGGTGGGATATGTCTCCTGGAAGATCTCTCTTAGCTGAAAGACCTGGAGCTTTTGGGTGGGTCCTTTTCTAGCCTGGACCTCTACAGGTAAGAGTATAGAGCCCTGAGTTGAGTTTGAACGGATCTGAGGGCTCTGTAGCCAGGGTGGGATGGCAAATAAGGCTCTTCCCCTTGCCGTGCCTTTCTCCGGGGAGATGTGGTCAAGAGCAGCAAGAGGGCTGATGCTGCCGCTGCAGCTCCAGAAGTCCCCAGCTGTTGGGGGTGGGGGGGCGGCGGTGTATTCCTCTGGCATCCCTAACTCCTGCTCCGTGCACCCCACACCCGGGCTGCTCCACCTTCTCCGAGCGCTGCCAGCTGCGGCGGGAGCCGGCGGCTGGCTGCGGGCCGGGCGGCAGGGAGGGCTGCGGGGGCTGCGGGCAGGCTCCCGGGTAGGCGGCGGACGGGTCTCCCCGGCCAGGCAGGGGTTAAGGCTTCTCCGTTGTAGTTTGTTTCCCTTTGCCAAAGTGGGTGTTGCTGGAATGTCTCCTCTCCTAAGGAGGGGGGCCGAGCCGTGTCCTCTGGAGAGGGGGGATGTCAGCATCAAAAAGACACAAAAGGGGGAGGTTTCCAAAAATAAAACCCTCCATCCCCTCCAGGCGCTGCCAGTGCCAGAGGCAGGCGCGAAGGTGCTCGGAGCTGCCTGCGGAGCGCGGGAGCTCGCTGGCAGCCCAGCGAGTAGGGCCGGCCGCCTTCCTCCTCCTCCAGCTGCTGCGGGGGCCGCTCGGTAGCCCGCGCCCCTGCCCCAGGGGCTAAGCCCCGTCTGCTCCTCCGGCCCTGGTGGGCGGCAGGTCCCGGCGGAGCCCCGGAGCGGGATGGGGCGGTGAGCGGGGGGGCGGAGAGCCGGCGGTCCCCGCTGCCCCCCGCAGGATGCCCGCCGGGCGCTGAGCGCTCCGCGCCGCCCGTCTCCACCCGCCGCCGCCGGACACCATGCGGGGCGCCGCCGCCAGCCTCCTCCCGCTCATCTTTGCCGTCCTCCTGGGCTTCTCCCGCTGTCGGCCGGACTCCGCCGCCGGGTTGGAGCCGGGGGGCGCGGGGGCGGCGCGGCCGCGGGGCCGGGGGGCTGCCCTGGGGGCGGCGGGCACTACGCACAGCCTGTCCCCGCCGGTACGGCCCCTCCCCGCCGCCCTCCACGTGGATCGCGGCTCGGCGGCTGCCGCGGGGAGCCAGAGCGACGGCGACGGCCACAGTCGAAGGCAGCGTCCTGACCGCGGGCTGCCCGCGCCCCGGGGCCAGGCAGGCGATGCCGGTCCCGGTCCCGGTCCCGGCGCGAGGCCGAGGAACAGGCTGGACCACTCCGGCCAGCGGCAGGGCAGCGGGCTGAGAGCCCGGGTCGCGGGCCGGGCGAAGGAGCCAAGCGGCAGAGGGAGGATGGCGGGGTAAGTGTTGCGGCTGGGGGGTGACACACCTTGCTGGGGGGGGGGGGGCGTAGCGGGAGCCCCGGTGGTCCCGGCGGTCCCGGCGCCAGGGAGCCCCGGGCGGAGGGGCTGGGTCCTGTCTTCAGCCCCCTGCTGCATCCCGGTGCATCCCCGCGGGCGCTCCGGGCGCTGCCCCGTCCCCTGCGGGACGCCCTGTTGCCTGTGACCGGGGCAGTCATGGGGGTGATGTGCGGGGGGCTTGGGCCGTGCTGCCCCGCGGCTGGCACCGGGCCCGGGCCCCGGAGCGGAGCAGGAGTCCCCTCGGTGCTCGCTTTCGTGCCGTGTGTCTGTCCTGCATGTGTGGCAGACGATTTCGCTGCTCTCACCCACGCGATCCGTCGGCGTGAGTATCCCTGTGCACGCACGTGTGTGTGTGAGTGTGAGGCGGGCAGGACGCCCTGTCGCCGGCTGCCTGTTGCGTGGGGGGGGGGGGATATGTGGTTTACGAGCATGCTGGATGCGATGCCCTTCTGCTGACACATCAGGGCTTCGGCAGGTCAGACAGCTGCGCAGCGGGCAGGGGGTCTTGGTCTGCTGCTCTCTGGGGCTGCCTATGGCTGTCCCAGAAATTATGTGGGGTGGGGGGCTGCTGAGTGGGAGAGGCAGGGTGGCCATGGTACGTGGGTGGCAGGAGAGGCTGGAAGGGCTTGCGTGGCTCTGTGGGACGAGTCTGGCTGCTGCTGCTCTTGCTACAGGTACCTGGCCTCTTGGCTCCTTTCTCCCATAATGGGCCCCTTGTAAGCACTCTGCGCAGCAGCTTCCCATGGCTTCAGCTGGCTCAGCCGGGGGAGGCTTCCTATGACTTGCCTGGCAGGGCTGCTTCCAGCTCCAGTCTCTGGCTACAGCCCTGTGGAGGTGGAGGGGAGATCATATGGCAAGGCCAGCTGCTCCGCTGTGAGGGGAGCCTGTGGACGGGATGTCTGGCGCAGCGCTGACGTACCCTTTGGCCCCGGGCCCCTCCTCTGCAATTCCCCCTCTGCTGCCCCTTGGCTGATGCCCCTCATGATGAGCTCCTCTGCCAGCTGGGAAGGGCTACTATTGCTGTCATGCAGGCAGTTTGACCAACCCATGTGGCAGCGTGTGCTCACTCTCCGAGCTGGGGGGACACAGAGGGCAGGCTCTGGGCTTATTGCCCTCTGACACAGGCAGAAACTTTTTCTGCTAACATCAGGTGGGGAGCTTCACTAGAATACAAAAGGCAGCTTAATCCCTGAGGTTTCTGACTTCCATACTTGCCTCCCTCCAAAATTTCAAGACAGAGATGTCCCCTCTGTAGTTTCCTACAACAAACCTGCTGAAGCAGTAAACCCAAACATGTTCTTCTTCCCATTATGTTTGCTATGCAAAATATTTATCACTAGCAGCTAGTCAATGGCAGGTAGGTCTTGTGCAGATTTTGGCTTACCTGGACCATTAGCCTTGGTTTGGTCAGCCGCCCAGAGGGAGTGTCTTGGGAAGATATAGTCCTGCTCAGTCAGGTTTGGGCTTTCTTGGGCTCCAGAGGATTTTACCCTTTCTGTAGTTGGAGAGTTGTCAGCATTGCTTTGGGATCACGTGGCAGTTCAACTGGATTTGAGTCATCTCAGATGTAGCCTGTTTCTTTTCATGACTACCCTAAATAGTCTCCACCAGGTTTTCAGGCTGCAGCTGCCTCTGGTGACAACAGCTGGGCTGCACCACTATCATGAGTGGGTGGGCAGCCCCAAGGTTCACGCTATGTTCAGAAGAGTGATGAACCTCTTTGCAAGTAGCTTTCTTTCATCCCTTAATCAAGGATGTAAGCAGAGATGGTTGGTCCAGCACTTTGGTGCTGTTGACCTGTCATTAGCTAAATTTGGCTTCCTGGGATATCAGAGTGCCATTGCCTCGAAGCTTAGAGGAAGGAAGAGCTGTGCCTTGGTGCTGTGCTGCTCCCTGTGCAGGCTGTGCTGTGCTCTCTGCCTTCACTCTGCCCTGGAAGGTAAGGGCTGGGGATATGGGGCTTGCTCTGATCCTCAAGAACTTGAACTCTGGAACGTGCATATAATGGCTTGTCATCAGTAGCTTTCCATCTCTTCTGGAGTCCAAATCAGTACTTTTTAAACTTCTCTATGACCTACTGTCTTTGGAGCTTATGAGAAAGCCTAGGTGAAATAATTGTCAGTGAGTAACCACATGGCGTTACTCTTCATGGAAAGCTAGCTGCTGCTGCCTCCAGCCATTCGGTGAGACTCTGTCCTTCCACCTCATCCATCTTCTTACGTCCCTTGCTGCACCAGACATATTTCCATCCAGGAAACTCAGGGCCCCTAAAAAACTTAATTTCATGATGTCTCTTTTTTTTTTTTTTTGCCAGGTGGGATATTTTCTGTTCTTCTATTTACACTGAACTCCTGCTACTTTCTAGTACAACAACCTTCATTTTCCCTTACTCAGGTAGCTTTGCAGGCTGCATTAAACCCTGGCGCTATTTATTTATACAGTTACTTTGGCTTAAAATCTCAACTGCTGCGTGGGTTGCCTTTCCTGATTCCTCCAGTCAGAATTCTCTGCTGGTACCTCCAGGGGCCTCACACAGTCCTGTGGTTGAAAAACCAATTTACTAGAACTATATCCTTTTCTGGATAATTATTTTCTCACTTTGTTTGATAGCAGCATACCCAAAATTGAGGTTTTTTCTTGGGGACCGTTTGGATGTGTCTGCCACGCTGCTCATGTCTGACCTTGTTGCAGGTGGGACCTGCTCATACCCTTCCATGAGGGCATCCAACCACAAATCTTGCAAGAGCTGCGTTTTGGTATTTTACAGTGGTTTATTGTGAAGTGACTTTTGACACCACAGCAAATATAGAAAATCACTGTCTCCTAACACTGAGCAAGGAAAACAATCCAGTCCCCAAAGAGTCCCTGCTTTGCTGTGCTCTGCTTAACCTGCCTGCTTCCCCACCCCCACAGACTGGTTTGCAGACACACACCAGTCCCCGCTGCTGCAGATCAGCTATTTCTACCCAGTGCCGTGGAGCAGGTGACTTCTCAGTCCAGTGTGTTCAAGTGTGATGTTTAAAGTGTTTATATGTTCATCAGTGCAGATTCTGGTCCATGGAAATATTTTCCTCCTGAGTGTCATGGGGTAGGAAGCTCCTGAGCCCTGATGCATGCCAACTATGGATGTACTCGTGCTGGATGCATCCCTAATTTTTGTCCCCCATGATGTGACTCCCCTTGTTACTCTGCCCCATGCCTGGCAGGGTGGATCCTAGTGATGATCCTCAGGTGGTGTACACAAAATCAAACGAAGGTGGGTAACAGGGGAGTATTCTGGGGAAGCTTCCACTTTTGGTTCCTGCCTGGACAATTTTCAGGATCATGTGAGGTTCCCCAGGTAACAGGCTGGAAGTCCCACACTCTCTCCTCCTCCTCCCTCCCACTTTCTTTTGGTGTGTTCTGCACCCCAGTTCTTGTTTAATTGCTGTTGTAGACACTGTTTGTGGCTATAAAGTCCTGCTTTACCCAAGCTTTGTGTGATATAGGTTCTTGCTGCAGTGTGTGTATAGGATTGCTCAGGAGCGGAGGCAGTTAATGCTGATGTGGACTTGGCAGAGGATTTTCAGTGGCTCATCGATGCCAGCAGCCTTTTGCTAATGTCCTTCATTGGGTCTGACTGCAAATATTTCATATGCAGTTGGATGAAGTTCACTGTCCTGCAGTAGAAAGGCAGACCTGATGATCTAATGGTCCCCCTGGCCTTCTGTGAGGACACTGTAAATGACCTGAATGGAGTCAGCATATCTGGCAGCACAGAGTGCCGCATGAACTTGAAAGATGATGCATAGATTGCTGTTAAAATAAATGGTGAAAAAAATTGGTTCTACTGAATGCTTCAGAAACAGTATGTGATCATTGCTGAGGGTGTACACATGCTGAAACTATGTGAAGCCATGATGTTACTACTGTTTTCTTGTTTTCCCTCCCTCTAGTGCTTGTTACAGTTGCTTGGCTCTGGTTTCATATAACACTGCAAGATCTTGCAGGCTTCTGTCATCCTGGGTACCACTTTGCACAGTGGGGGCCTGATCCTGACGGTGGCCTCTGGCTGCTGCAGCAAAGCAGGTGATGAAGGACTGGCTTGCTGCAGCTCATTTGCCCAAGTTTCAGGTTGTGCTGATGCATCCAGTCAGAGGCATGAAAGGTACTTCTGGATGTAGGGAGGCTTCATGGCACTGGCTTCAGCTCTGTGAGGGCTGTCAGGGAGATGCCTGTCCCAGAAAAGGAGCAGGCCAATGCATAGTGCCTGAGACCTCCTGTGCACCAAGCTCTCGCAACATGCTGGGGACTATACCTGGGTACAGATGGTGCATGCTAGCTGCAGAGTGAGGAGTAAGCTTGGTTTACTGTCGTTCACTTCTGCCTGTGCTCTTTGGAGACCTCAGGGTGTACCTGGCACTTGAGGTAGGGGCTGAGATGTGGATCCAGTGCCTTACCCTGCATTTTACCAGAAAGGGAAACCCAAAGACCCACATCTGCACTAGTGAGCTATGCCTTAGGGTTTTCTCTGGCACTGTGGCTGTTCAGCTGCCTGAGCTATTCAGCCCCCTTTCCCTCCAAGAAGGGGAAACTGGCTATTTGAAATGGTCTCTGTCTGCTCTGCTCTGAGCTGGATTGTGAACTATTTTGGAAGGTGCTAAGTGTCCCATAAGCCCTGCAGCAGTCCAGTGTTAAAGGCAGTCAAGTCCCAGTGCCTGGGAATGTCCCCAGCAATGTTTCATTTCCTAGGAAAGAGGTGTGCTAGCTGACCTAGCCCTTGGGAAGGTAAATACATAATTAACCTATTCCACTGGTAAGGAGGCAGTGATAGAGAAAACAGATGGGTTGCCCAAGACTTGTTTGGCATTAGTGGCAGGGCTGGGAATAGGGCACCCCCATGCAGCATGACCTCGTGTGAGTGTTCAGTGGGACTTCAGTTTGGGAGACCTGTGTGAGGTCATGTCTTCTGTTCTGCTATGATCTGAGGCTGTGTTGAGCTTCTTTTCACCTGGGAGAGCTGCTAACCCCTCCATATGCCCACTCATCTTCTGGTCCCTCTGCAATCCAGGCTGCCCAGGATGAGGGCGAGAGTCCTGCCTCCCTCTACCTGCTGCCATACTTCCAATTTCAAGGGGCGCGTAAGCAGGAGGCACCCTGGGTGCTCAACCTTGTGCGGCAGCTGAGTGCTTCAAAGTTATGAGCTTTGTCTTATGTGATTGTTAGGTCTGCCAGGGGCTTGGTGCATGCCCAGCACCTGCTGGGCAGCTCTGCCTGCTGTCTTGGAAGCCCCTGTCCCCTGTGCCATGAGGGGTGATCAGGGGGCTGCCTAGTGTGTACAGGTAGCTCTGCAGGAGCCATCCCCGGGATGGTGACACCGGACCTGGAGGGACCCTGCCACATGTTTTGTTCTCCAGAAGCAGTGCTGGGTGGAGAGGCCCAGCACTGGATGTGCCCCACAGGTGGCTCATGTCTGAGCTGTGTCTTTGCCCAAAGTGTTGGTGATGGCCCGTGCAGCAGGACAAATGCAGCTGGGGGCTGTCCCTCCACACTGTAAACATGCCATGCTCCTTAAACCTCCCAGGAGTCATTCTGAATTCTTTGTAAGGCAGTGAAAACCACTTGGCATTCAAGCCATGTGAATGACAACTAAAGGCTTTAAGTAGAACCAGATATGCTCAGGACTGGGTTCCATGCAGCAAAGTCCTATAGCTATTTTGCCACTGCTGATGCCCTTACTCACCTGATGCCCCATGCTATGTGAGGTCCTGCTCACTGGGCTTTCATTGGGAAATAGCTGTGGTCCTTCTCTGCCCTCCAGTACTATCTACATGTTGCTCCTCCCAGGTGCTCACTTCCAGTCCTGGACATCCTCCCTGGCTCAATTTCTGCCCATCCTCTCATCCAGGAGATTGTCGAAGGAAGGGACATTCCTGCCCAGTTACTCCTTCTGCTCCTGCCTCTGAGGGCATCCCTGCCAGGCTGCTCCCCTCTGCACACGCTGGGCTGGTCGTCCCTCAAGGAGCATCGCCCTCGTGCTAGCATCTCCCTTCACCTGGGGTTGGCAGCTCATGTCTGGAGTTGACAGTGACACAGAGTGACTCTGTAATGAGAGGTTTGTGCCAAACCCAACAGGGTTTTCATGCCTTCAAGACTGATCTTGTTTGCTCAGGCTTGGGCCCCTGTCTGTCTTAGCCTTATACCTTTCTTCCTACAACCTCTGGCTTGCTGTTGGCATTGAGAACACCTAGCAGCATGCTCCCTCCAGCATGCGAGAGATGTAGATAAAACTTGAACTTTAATCCCATGAAGAACTGATAGTGTGATTCAAGGCCAAAACAGCTTCTCTGGAGAAGGTAGTTATTTTGCCTACAAGAAACAACCTCTGATGATGTCAGTAAGTTGAGGTGGGAAAGGGCAAGGGCTTTTCTCTTTGAACAGGCTGGCTGAGTATGTCTGCAAGATGTGTTTCAGCCATGCTGAGGGAAGAATGGGAGCTGTGACACTTTAGGCAAAGTTGCTTATGCTGCTGCTCGGAGTGGAGTCCCTCAGCAGATCTTAATTACCTAAAGACCCGCTCCAGCTCAGTAGTTTTCTCTCCTTACTGATCTGGACATCTTTAAAAAGTTTAAGGCCTTTCATGGGCCCTTATGCAGTAAGTAAAAGAAAGTTTGCTTTCCTCGGATACTTCCTGGGAAGCCTTAAAGAAGAGGCCCATAGATCTCTTTGGTTTGAGAGACAAAAAGTTGGAAATTGGTGTTCTAGCCCAGCCAGAGCAGATGTGAGTGGATGCAAGAATTTCTTTGGCTTCTTCTGTCTACAGGAAGTCACACCAAGGGAATTTAAGTGCTTTCTCCCTGTAAAAATCTACCCAGGTTAACAAACTGTTGATCCTGAAGGGCTGGATAACACTTTACAAATGATGTGGCTTCTCAGATCACTTCCGCTTCCCACATGGAGTGATCGTATCTCTACAGGCAGCTTCATTCATGAACACCAGAACAATCCTTGGCACGACTCCTACCCAACTGTCTTTAGCTCTCTTAAAACGTGAGCCCCACAGCTTGAGCTCTGGCACTTCTGGAGTCTCATCTTGTGCCATGTGGATGCAGGAGTCGTGAGGATGCTGGTTCAGAGCAGGATCATCTTCTGACCCTGCAGTGTCCATGTGAAAGTCAGTCCAGAAGACAAATGTGCATGTTTCTGTGGTTCCTGTAAATTCTGTCTGCAGCTCTGACTGTCTTGTCCAGTGTTAGAAATAAACCATGCCCCCCCCCCGTTCATTTCCAGAGCTTTCAGGCTGCCTATTTCTAACTTTTTCTCTTTTGATGACTGTACTCTCCCATCTACCTAGACATGCAAAAGTTACATATTCCCAAAACCTTCCCTCCATGATGAGTAAATATGCTTGGAAAGCAACCTGCAGCTTGTTATTCCTTCGCATTATAGATGTGTAAATACGAGATATGACCAGAGGAAGCAGGACTAGCTGCCTGCTTGGGCATTGCGGAGCACCTCTTGGAGGCACAGCGCTGTCTCTGATAGCTGTATGTTGGCAGTGATGCCTACTTGAAAACACATGAGGGAGAGGCGGGAAGGGTGTTGTATATACAAAGGCAATCAAAAATCTATTGTAGCAAAGTGCTGGAATTAACCTCCATGGAAATGATTTGAGCGTCCTGGAGTTAGTCTAGCACTGTGCATGTCAAGCAGGCACAAATTTCATAGCACTGGAGAGTCTCCAGACCCTGGAGTTGCTGTGTCAGAGGCAGATAACAAATGTGGGACTGCAGTGCTTGCAAAGGAAGAGCAAGCTGGGGAGTGGTTGATGCGGCTGCTGCCGTCCCTCCTGGAGTGGGGTTGAGCAATGAGCAGCAGTTAGGTGGAGAATGAAGCGTTGTCTTCGGCTGAAGTAGCTCAGAACACTTGTGGAGGCGAGATGCTATGACCGAAGTTGGAATCAGGCCTGATTTACACCCCAATACCACAAAATGCCATGCGATCTTTAATGATTGCACGCCACCAGCCTGCAATTGCTCTCAGGAGAAAAATGGTTCCTCTGAGCGCTGTGCCAGGAACCCAGCATAATGCCAGTTCAAAAGGGAGATAGTCCCTAAAGGATCACTCACACTGCAGCATTCACATAGTCCTTGGGGGTTTCTTTTCCAAGCACTTAAACAACTCAGTCCTTGTCCCATTGGTTTTGATCTCAGCTGCTGGTCCATCTGGAAGGAAATATCAGATGCTGCAGGAAATAATTTTACGGGTGACTCAGAGGTGCTGGCTGCAGAGGGATCTCAGCTTCTCTCTCCTAACCACGCTGCTTTGTCTCTCTGCTTAGGCCAAATATCTGCGGCAGACAGTGTTGCCCAGGATGGACCACGGCTCCTGGCACAAACCACTGCATCAAACGTGAGTATGACAGTCTCAGCTGGCACAGGTCTCGTGATGCACCCCTAAAAAGTGCCCGAGTACCTATGTGATCCTGTACACGTGCCCTGTGCTGTGCCAAGGCAGGAGGTGGACCATGGGGTCCCCAGAGGCAGCGCTGCAGCCTCCCCATGGGGCTGTAGGGATGTGGGTCAGTTCTCCCCAACTGCTGGCGAAGTCTGAGCATGCTGAATAATTATGGCTTTACTTTATTATTGTTATTAGTGTCCATCCCAAGCAGGGTCTTGTTGGGACAGGGTATTGCAACAGCACATATATGGGCAAGTTTCAAGCCCTGGGCCCTCATCGTCCTGCTTGAATCATAGAATCATAGGTTTGTAGAATTATTAAGGTTGGAAAAGACCTCTAAGATCATCAAGTCCAACCATCAACTGAACACCACCATGCCTCCTAAATCATGCCCTGAAGTGCCACGTCTACACATTTTTTTTTACACCTCCGGGGGTGGTGCAAAAGGCAGGTCTGTGAAAGTCCCAGCAGGTGAGAACTGGCAGAGTCAGGCTGTTCTCATGTGGGCGAGTGTTGCTGATGCTGAGGGGGAAATCAGGGCTGCAAATTACCTGAGTGCTATTAAGGAAAACAATTAATGGGGTTGACACAACAGCTGGGATATGTGGGGCTGAAGCGTGCTGCAGCACGTGGGATGAGTAAAATGGCAGGGGGCTGCAGGGCACTCCTGCAGTGCAGTAACTGCCTGGCCAGGACCCTCCTGCCTGCCCAGAGAGGGGTTAATAAGGGCTCTGCTCCTCCAGACTGCCCTGCCACAGCTCTTGGGGCTGAGATCATTTTGGGCTCCCCAACACAGCACTGGAAGGGAAGAGGTTTGGGCAGGCACCAGTGCAATGCACGCCAGAGACAGCTGCACTGTCGTCTCCATCCCCAACAGCTCTGCAACCACAGCCCAGCCCTGCTGTAATCCCTGTCCCTAAACAACGGGGCTACACCTCCCAGCCCACCCATGAGTCTCTCTAGTGGACTGCCAGCCCCATGCACCTGCCCAGTCCTGGGGAGGCAAGGGGCTGCCTGCAGCGCCCAGGCAGCTCAGAGGGCAGGGAGCACACAGGCAGCAGGCAGGCTTTCTGGATGGGAACGCCCTGCCCAGAATAGCCCAGAGCATCTGCCTTCACTCGAGTGGCAGCAGCTGCCCAGATGTTTAGCGGGGAAAGAGGCTCAGCTTTGTTTGCCACAGGATCTCACGGTGCTTCGGCCGTGCTGGGATAATTGCATTAGCGATTGCTGTTTGGGAGCAAGGGGCCAAGGGCTGACTCACCTCCCTCCTCCCTCTTCCCCCCCACCGCTGACAGAAGCCAAACGGTAGAGAGCGTGCTGTGCTGCCAGACAGCGTCTGTAAACAGAGCACGGGGCCAGCGATGGCAGCATCTTTCTCTCATTAGGGATTTTCATAGGAGCAGTAGATCTGGGCCTGCAGCCATGCAGGCTGTCTAGTGATTGCTCAGGTGCTGGGCCCTTGTTCCCAAGGATTCATTAAAAGGACACTGTCAACATGATCTGGCCTGACAGTGTCTCCCTGACTGGGGATGGTAAATCTCAGGCAGACCTTAGGTGGAGACTGGTGATGTGTAAACACAGTTTTGTTCCCAGCTACCTCCCTCACTGGGCTTTTCTGCTGGAGTTCAAGCTGTTGGGGACATTTGGCTATCTTTAAGGCTGCCAAGGCAAACTGGACAGCCTGTCCCAGTTAGTTTCTGCACTGTAATACTGTTTAATGTCTGATCCTGTGGTCTTTGATATGGAGCATATCAGGGAAGTTAGTGGGGTACAAAAGCAGCCAGAAGGAATCTCTTTGTGAAGTGAAGCAGGGAAGAAGCTGGCATTTGGGTCTTGGGCAGGACCTTGGTTTTGATGGGTCTGAGCCTGGGTGCAGGAGAGAAGATAGGTCAAATTGTTGTCTTCCTCTACTCCCAATCATCTACCAAGCCTGGTGAATTCTTCCTTCTCCACCCATGCTTTTCCAGGGACTTTCCTCTTGCAACATCTCTGTGTATGACTGAACTCAAGCCATAGGCAGGTTTCCCTAGCCTTTTGGTTTGATCCAGCTTCGAGGACCAAAGTGCAGTGAGGAGTTGGGGAGTTTTCAGAAAGTCAGTGACTGGGAGGATGAAAAAGAGAAACCTCTCTCTCAGGACACCGATGTTTCCTGGGAAAGTGGAATTGAGCTAAGGGAGTTTTAGGAGGAAGATCTCACCCGCTTACAATGGGATTGGTTTCTACCCACATGCTGCCAGGCCACCACTCTGAACTGCATACAGGACATCCTGTGGGGCTCCAGAGGTCTTTCTACAGGAGGGGACATTAGGGATAATGAGCTACATCTGAACTTGGGCCCAAGGAGTCTATCCAACCTCCTGCCTGTTGAACTTCATCCTGGGGTGAGACTTGGGGCTTTATGTCCTGGGTTCGGTGGAGAAGAAACCTGAACACACAAGCTGGCCAGAAGCCCCCTTGCACTGCCCATATTTCAGGGGCTGCAGTGTGCACTTTTTGATAATTTAGCTGCTGCCTGTTAGCTCATCACCATTCCCCTCTGCGTCAGAGCAGGGAAATCCTGTTGCTTGGCCTCCCAACGTTAGTTCATCAACCTCCACTTTCATCAACATTATTAACTATATTAACTATGGTACTCTGAAGCTTCCCAAGATAGTAGCCTGGGCTGGGCTGGTAATGCAGGGTGAGCTTTGTTCCCAAGAAACATTTTTAATCAGCATGTTGGGAAGGACTAAATAAATTCATGCACTTTATAATCTCCCACAGATTGTCTTGCGGTTAAGATACTGGATGAAGGTGCAGGGATTCCAGGATAACTGCTTGCTCTGTTGTGGTCTCACAGTGTGTCTTCAGACAGTCACATTAGCACCTGGGGTTTTTCCATATCTGCAAAATGGAGATGACATTCACATGCTTTATTCTTTTGTCTCTCTCCGGTACAGTGACTGTAGGGTTTTTTGAGCTCAGACTGTTATTCATTTAAGTTCTGTTTTCCTTCCTGTTATACCTGCATTGCTGTTGATCTCCCTGCCTGTCAGCCTGCACAAATCTCTCACTTGTGTTAAATTGTCCATCCCTTCTGGCTTTGCTAACAGAGTCAGAGCTTTAAGTTAGAACTGCGATTACATATTGCTCTGCATCAACAAGCAAACTTTTCCATGAGAAAGTGGACTATATCACCCCAATGGTACAAGTCCTTCAGCATCTTCCCAGTTTTTCTGTGGATACCAGATATATGCTGGAAATACAACACGGCAGAGAGAAAGCAGTCTCGGAGGTTCCTGGAGTGTGTGGGAGATAACTTCCTGACGCAGGTGGTAAGCGAGCCAACCAGGGGAGGTGCCCCGCTGGACCTGCTGTTTACGAACAAAGAAGGCCTGATGGGTGACGTGGTGGTTGGAGGCTGTCTTGGGCTCAGTGACCATGGCATGATAGAGTTCTGGATTCTTGGAGAAGTAAGGAAGAGGGTCAGCAAAACCACTACCCTGAACTTCAGAAGGGCAGACTTTGGATTGTTAAGGAGTCTGGTTAACAGAGTCCCTTGGGAGGCAGTCCTGAAGGGCAAAGGAGTCCAGGAAGGCTGGATGTTGTTAAGGGAGGAAGTCTCAAAGGCGCAGGAGCAGGCCATCCCCATGTGCCGTAGGTTGAGCACGTGGGGGAGAAGACCTGCTTGGCTGAATAGGGAGCTTTGGCTGGAACTCAAGAAAAAAGGAGGGCTTACTGCCTTTGGAAGAAGGGGCAGGTGACTCAGGAGGACTACAAGGATGTTGTGAGGTTATGCAGGGAAAAGATTAGGAAGGCAAAGGCCCAGCTGGAACTTAAACTGGCCGCCACCGTTAAACATAACAAAAAATGTTTTTATAAATACATCAGTGACAAAAGGAGGGCCATGGAGAATCTCCCTCCTTTGTTGGATGCGGAAGGTAACCTTGCCATGAAAGATGAGCATAAGGCTGAGGTACTTAATGCTTTCTTTGCCTCAGTCTTTAATAGTCAGACTGGTCATCCTTGGGGTCGTCAGGCCCCTGTGCTGGGAGATGGAGACAGTATGCAGAATGAAGTCCCAGTTGTTGAAGAGGTGGCAGTCACCGACCTGCTCCTTCACCTGGATGTTCACAAGTCCATGGGGCCAGATGGGATCCACCCGAGGATACTGAGGGAGCTGGCAGAGGAGCTCACCAAGCCACTCTCCGTCATTTGTCAGCAGTCCTGGTCAACCAGGGAGGTCCCAGATGACTGGAAACTAGAGAATGTGACGCCCCTCTACGAGAAGGGTCGGAAGGAGGATCTGGGGAACTACCGGCCTGTCAGCCTGACCTCAGTGCTGGGAACGGTCATGGAGCAGATCACCTTGAATGATATTATGCGGCATGTGCGGGACAACCAGGGGATCGAGCTCAGCCAGCATGGGTTTATGAAAGGGAGGTCATGCCTCACTAACCTGGTCTTCTATGATAAGGTGACCCGCTTAGTGGATGAGGGGAAGGCTGTGGACATTGTCTACTTGGACTTTGGGAAGGCCTTTGACACTGTCTCCCACAGCATTCTCCTGGAGAAGCTGGCTGCTCATGGCTTGGACAAGTGCACTCTGCACTGGGTTAAAAACTGGCTGGACGGCCGAGCCCAGAGAGTGGTGGTGAATGGAGTCAAATCCAGCTGGTGGCCGGTCATGAGTGGTGTTCCCCAGGGCTCAGTGTTGGGGCTGGTCCTGTTCAATATCTTCAATGATGATCTGGATGAGGGGATTGAGTGCACCCTCAGTAAGTTTGCAGATGACACCAAGCTGGGTGGAAGTGTCAATCTGCTGGAGGGCAGGAAGGCCCTACAGAGGGACCTGGACAGGCTGGATTGATGGGCTGGAGCCAACGGTATGAGATTCAACAAGGCTAAGTGCTGGGTCCTGCACTTGGGTCACAACAACCCCATGCAACACTACAGGCTTGGGGAGGAGTGGCTGGAGAGCTGCCTGGAGGAAAAGGATCTGGGGGTGTTGGTTGACAGGTGGCTGAACATGAGCCAGCAGTGTGCTCAGGTGGCCAAGAAGGACAACAGCATCCTGGCTTGTACCAGGAATAGTGTGGCCAGCAGGAGCAGGGAGGTGATAGTGCCCCTGTACTCGGCACTGGTGAGGCTGCACCTCGAGTACTGTGTTCATTTTTGGGCCCCTCACTACAAGTAGGACATGGAGGTGCTGGAGTGTGTCCAAAGAAGGGCAACGAAGGTGGTGAAGGGTCTAGAGACCAAGTCTTATGAGGAGCAGCTGAGGGCGCTGGGGTTGTTTAGTCTGGAGAAGAGGAGGCTGAGGGGAGACCTTATTGCTCTCTACAACTACCTGAAAGGAGGTTGTAATGAGGTGGGGGTTGGTCTCTTTTCCCTAGTAACAAGTGATAGGATGAGAGAAATTGGCCTCAAGCTGCTCCAGGGGAAGTTTAGGTTGGATATTAGTAAAAACTTCTTCACCGAAAGGGTTGTCAAACACTGGAACAGGCTGCCCAGGGAGGTGGTGGAGTCTCCATCCCTGGAGGTATTTAAAAGAAGGGTAGACATGGTGCTTGAGGATATGGTTTAGTGGTGGACTTGGCAGTGATAGGTTAGTGGTTGGACTTGATGATCTCAAGGGTCTTTTCCAACCTTAACGATTCTATGATTCTATGATTTAAATGGGTCTGAGCAGGGGCTGCTTACAGTAAATATCTACACCACTCTCCTAGACATGCAGAGCAGTAGGGGCACAGTAATTGAATGTCACCTTGCAAGTCATTGCTCAGTCCTGGGTGGGGTATGCCTGCAAAGCAATAGAAGGTTGGATTTGGTGACCTTCCCCTCTGACGGTCCTACCTGCCTGGCCTAGGTGGGCAGTCAGAGTCATGCCGCAGTCATCCCTGCAGTGTGACCTTGCAGGGAGGACTTAATGCACTGAAGACCAGACAGCACCAGACTTGATCTGTGAAGGCACTGCTAGATGCTCCTGAACAAACTAGCATTGCTACTAATGATATTTCAGCAGTGCTCCAAACTTATCCTTTTATTAAGAGTTTTGATATGAGTCTTTTTGCTTTCCCTAAAGCCCCAACTCCTGGGGCAGGTGGTTACATGAAACTACAGTGAGAAGAAATGAGTAGCTGTCATCTTAACAGAAACTGTTTATAGCCCCCACAGCTGGGGAGATATATCTCAGAGCAACCCCGGGCTCAGAAACTAGAAAGGGAAGAGAAAGATTCTAAATGTGTTGTGTTTTTTTAACAGTCTTGTTTCTTCCATCAGTGTTATGGTTTTGGGGGGCTGACTCGTGATTTCACACACTTTGGCATTGACAGTACTGCTGAACAATCTGCTGAACATCGCATAGCTGGTCTGAGTGAAAACCAGTGAGGTTTTAAAGCTCTTTCAAGTTCTTCCTGAGTCTGTAAAGGCAACCGGGAAGTGGATAAATCCTAGAGCTGGAATACTTCAGCTAGGGCAGCTCCCCTCCCATCCTGCGAGAAGGGACCAGAAGACTAACCCCATTCCCTTCTTCCTCTTCTCTACATCAGCTGCCTTAGGGGCTCTTTAGAGTGCCTGGTCGCTTATCACTGCTTTCCTGCTGAAGGGCACAGACTAATGTGACTGTGAACATTGTTAGTGGGAGAGGTTGTGAGAACCACTGTGATCCCAGGTCCTGGCATTGTGGCTCTGCAGTATTTCAGCACGTGAAGCGGTTGTTTTCAATGGCAAGCTTCCTGGTCTGGTGGCGTTTGTTAAAACAGGCATTTATTGGGAGATAACAGTAGGGACTGGCAGCCTATTTAAATCACAGCTGAGTTTTATATTATAAATTACATCAACTTTTGGAGTACCAGACTTCCCAGAGACAGTTAATTCCTGCCTGACTAGGACCTTGTCTCTGTTCCAGAGTCTGCAGTGGTGGCTGATTTATTTTACTGGGGGATTTCATCAAAACTTCTGGCTTTAACCTACACAGCCCTACGTGACTTGGGTTCTCCTTTTCCTTGAGATCTCCCTCTCTTCCTGAGTGTTAACATGGTAATAAAGGTCAAATGAAGCACTCCAGCCAACATATCCCTGATCTAGTTAGGAAAAGCTGATGGCAGGCCAGTTTTGAGGTTAGGGAAGGGTTGTGGGGGCTATACTGCTGTGAAAGGACCTCAGAGCCTATACAAGGACTTTCCTCACTTGGCAACAGCGGGATGATGTATGGATGGCACAGGAGGCTAGAGCTCTCTGTATGTTTGTTGCCCAGAAGCAGCATTTCTTGCAAGTGTGCTTGGATCTCACAGGGATGGAGAGCACAGCCAGAGAGGAAGGGATGTGCTTATGAAACCCAGCAGCTGCATGCGAAGGTGGTGGGATGTCAGATGCTTCTGCAGCCTTGCTGGTGTAGTCCTGGGAAAGGGGCCCTCAGCAGAAGTAGTGGCTGCATATTTCAACCCATCCACAGGGTTCCCATGTAGCTGGAGGTTCATGTCCACCTTGTGTTATTTGTTAAGTTTTCACTACCCTTCAGCCAGGTGGCCCCTTCCTTCTTTGAGGGAAGACACTGTTTTCCAGTGCCTTTTCAATTACTCTTACTAAGAACAAGCAGCCTGGTCCTACCTGAGTGAGCTGTGGTTTCCTGGCTCTTGCTGGCTGGGCTATGAACCCAATTTGGCATCTGTTGACTTGGGAAGTGTTAGGGTCCGGTGTATAATTAATAGCCCTTTCCTCCTGGGGTGCAGACTGAAGCTGATGTGCTGTAATTAGGAACACACACAGGCTCAGAGGGTGATTTGGGCATGAAGTTAATGAACTGTAAGTTCCCGTAGCTGCAGAGGAATTTGAGCACGGTGACTCCAAAATCAGCTGCAAAGGAAGAGCTGGAAAACTCTAGAGGGGACATTCAGGGGCACCATATAGATCAGACCCCAAAATGGACTAAAGTAGCAAGGTAGCATGCACACTACTCAGAGACTGCAATAGTGCATTGTCATCTGTCTTCTTGTCTGGCAGTCATCCTCGCCTTGTTCTGGGATTGAGGTCCTCCTCCTGCTTGGAGAGCTACGGGCAGTGCTGGAGGCTGTGTGCTCTCTGCAGACCATGCTGCAGAGCAGCCCTGCAGAGAGGGACCTGGGGGTTCTGCCTGATGGCAAGTTGAACATGAGCCAACAGTGTGCCCTGGCAGCCAAGAGGGCCAACCACGTCCTGGGGCGCATCAAGCACTGCATTGCAGCCGGTTGAGGGAGGTGATTGTCCCGCTCTACTCTGTGCTGGTGCGGCCTCACCTCGAGTGCTGCGTGCAGTTTTGGGTGCCACAGTACATTAAGGATATAAAGCTACTAGAGAGTGTCCAGGGGAGGGTCATGAAGTTGGTGAAGGGTTTAGAGGAGAAGCCGTATGAGGAGCAGCTAAAGCCACTTGGTTAGTTCAGCCTAGAGAAGAGGAGACTGAGGGGAGACCTCATTGCAGTCTGTAGCTTCCTCACCAGGGGAGGAGGGGCAGGCACTGACCTCTTCTCTCTGGTGACCAACAATAGGACCCGAGGGAATGGCAGGAAGATGTGCCAGGGGAGGTTTAGGTTGGATATTTGGCAAAGGTTCTTCACCCAGAGGGTGGTGGAGCACTGGAACAGGCTCCTTGGGAAAGCAGTCATGGCACCAAGCCTGGCAATATTCAAGAAGCACTTGGACAATGCCCTCAGATATATGGTGTGAATGTGGGGGTTGCCCTGTACAGGGGAAGGAGTTGGACTTGATGATCCTTGTGGGTCCCTTCCAACTCAGGACATGATTCTATGGTTCTATGCTAATTTTTGAGCTTTCTGAAGTGAGTATTGCTAGACAAGAGCTCTGCAGAGACCAGTGGGGAGAAGTGGGAACAGAAACAAGCCTCTGATGGAAGTGATCTTGTGTTAGGGGTCCATGGCAGCAGTAACACTGAGACTTTGAAGGCCACCTGCCTGCAGAGAAGACATGGGGCAACCCTGGTTGTGCTGCCCCAGCTGGGTTCCACCACCATGGATGTGAGCACACTGCTGGGAGCATTGTGTCCGCTAACCACCTTTCTGTGTCTCCCCAGCTGTCTGTGACCCACCATGCCAGAACAAGGGCTCCTGCAGCCGTCCCCAGGTCTGTACCTGTCGCTCGGGCTTCCAGGGCTCCCGGTGTGAAGAAGTCGTTCCTGAGCAGGAGTACCACCCGCCCAGTGCAGCCGCTGCCTTCCAGCCCCCTGCAAGTTCCCTCCGGAGGAGGACCAGCATGGCAGGGCGGGACGCCTCCCTGCGAGGGGCTCAGGCACCTGTCCCACGGCACGTCCTGGCTGCGTAAGTCAAGCCTGGTTTCTGTCAGGGAGATCTCCCAAACCCACAGGCAGCTAACGCCGCGCTCAGTTGGCCACAGCCTCTGCTTTGTGAGACCAGGCAGCTTGGCTCCCAGTGGAGGCTCCAGCCCGGGCTGTGGGAGATGACAGAAGGGGGCCAGGCCCTGCTTTCCTTCCAAGGGGCTCGGTTTTGCCCCAGCACTGTGCCATGATCCCTGGGCACATGCAGGAATGGGGCAGGCTAGTGGCAGTTCCACAGTGAAGGATGACCATGAAGGTCAGCAGTTTGCCCTTGTCCAGTTGATAAGCAACATTAGCGGTAGCAGCAGGTTTGACAGAGGTGTGGGGGTTAAATCCCTTTCCCAAGAGAATGTGTTTAGAGCAGTATGTCCAGATAGTATTCACAGGAGGGTACATAGATATGAGGTGTGCTATTAAAATGCTGGTATGAGCAAAGTGATGATACTCGGAAATGTCTCCTGGCAGACTCTAGGCATTATTGAGCCATTTGTTCCATATTTCTGTGTTACCCTGCTATGGTGTGGGTCACTTTGGTACCCAGGCAGGCATACCTACGGTATATATACCCTCTATATTGGGTATGGAAACAAAGATGCAGCTGCTGGAGATCACAGAGGTCTGTGCAGGAGAGACTCTTGAGGAGCGTGTTAATCTCAGAATGACAGCTGTCGCATCACCTGATCATTTTGGGTGAGGAAGAGCTTACGCTTCAGCCCATTTGCCTCAGGTCGGTGCTGAGGTGCTCTCATACCTGAGCTGCAACTCCTCTACACTTTGTGTTAGACTGCACCACCCCTAAAGGCCCATGTTTTTCTTGCTGCTACTAACCCAATTGCTGGGCCAGAAAGACTGGTTTTGTTGGTAGCCACCACAGCAGAGACTTTGCACATGGCTTCCAGCAGAAGTCCCTCAATTGTGGTCAAGAAGACTTTACAGCAAATTACAGGTGCCTAACCAGGAGGTAACTTCAGTTTCTCCTTTTCTTCTCTAGGCTATTCTGTCCTTCTCTGTCAACATCTCTTAGAGCTGCCCAAGGAGAGGGCAGGTCTGCCTTTGTTTTTCTGTATTTCTGCAGGTTGTATTTAAAGTGTCTGTTGCACTTAAAGTAGCTGTTGCTTTTCTGTCTCTTCTGAAGTAGACACAATGCATGGGCTGGAGACATTTCTAGGCATTTCTACTCTCAGGAGTCTACAGTTTTGGAGGGGCTCAAATGACTGCCGGGGTATTGACTGACACAAAGTAGTTCACTGAAGCTGGCATTTCTTGGTGCCCAAATGAAAAGACTATCTGATGGGAACAAAATTCAGGCAAGGCAGAGGTGATGCTGGCAGGCAGAGGTGGCCAAGCCCCTGTTATCGCTGCCCCGAGAGAGGCTCGGTGCCCAAGCAAGCACACAGCCCTCGCATGTGCCTGCAATCCTGGTCATTGCTAAGTTCCCCCCACCAATGACCACCTCCTACCCCGCCATGCCACTGCTCTGTGCACAAGGACTGGAGGGGAGGGAGAGCGGTGCCCTCGGAGATACAGCACCTGTTGAAGGCTTTCCCAGTAAGGAACATGACCTCAAGCTCTGTGCAGAGGACAGGGGGCTCTGCAGGCACTAGCAGAGCATTCCTGTCCAGACAGTCAGACAGAGCGTCTAGGGGTCGCTGAGCTGGGATTGCTGAATGCCCGGCTGCCTGCCGTACCTTAAATCCTCTGGCACTGTCCCAAGGAAATAGGACTCCATTAAGGGCTGTGCAATGCCCTTCCTCGTTCCCTCCCCATGGAGGCCATAGGACATTGCCTTATCCCACAAGGTTCTGCAAGACTATTTGACATTTGTCCTTGGTGATGGCCGCAGGTAGGACCCTGGGGCACAGCCACCACTGACTGCCTTCTAGAGCCCGCCTGTGCTGTGCTTTTCCTGCCCGGGCAATGCATAGTGGTCCTGTGCAGGCAGGTGTGGGGCTGCCTGCACCCTGGCATCAGTCTGCATCGAAACACAACACTTCAACCCGAGTGTTTTTCTGTACACTTCAGTTGCTTGGGTTTTGTCTATGGACCATATAACATATGGCAGACAACTGACATGTCCTAAAAGTCTTGCTGCTGTTAGATGGGTCATTTCCCAAATATTTTTGACTGTCCCCTTCAGCCTGCCAACTTCTGGGCTAGCTGCGGAGCCTGTAAGAATGAGTTTTCTACAGTCAAAGACTCGCTCCTGCTGCTATTGCACCCAGCCTTTCCCTCCCACTGCTTGCCTTGCACTGGCATCGGTGTTCATCTGGCCCCCGGGTAAGTTGGCTCACCAAAAAACTGGCATAGCAGAATTAAGGATAATTTTCTGCTACTTCAATGGGCTAAACTGACTTATTGAAAAATTCTGTGAGGACCAGGATTGGACAGAATTGCAAGGCTAACATTGTGAAGGGAGGAAAGGGGTGGACCCCCCTTTTTGTGAAAGTCACTTATTGGTCATTTGTCTAATGAAACCATGCTCTCAGACTTGTGTGAACTTGGAGCCTGCTTCTTGCAGTTACATCATCTGTTGTACCACTAAAGTAATTTCTGTGCTTCTGCATCAGGCTTTCTCCATGCAATTGGGCTGTAGCAGCGAAAACAAGAAGCATATTGGCCTTTGCAGAACGAGGTAGATCTTGCTCATATTTGCAAGTACAAGGATCAGTTCTTAAGTCACTGCAAATTTGGAGTCACCTTCACTGGAGTTCAGTTCATTGTCAAGTCTGAGAGGAACAGCTTGGGTTTTCCAGTCCTTGGTCTCCTCCTGGATAAGGATGGGTTGAGCTGGTGGGACACTGACTTTTTCTAGTGAGCCCACCATGATCCCACAGCAGCTGGCTTGCTTGTCTGATTTGTTGATAAGGAAGAGGTTGAAGAAGCTCTTGGGCTTCTCAGTGGACAGAGGACACCGGTGGTTCCAGGTCAGTGGTTGTGAGAAGACTGAGAGATCCAGGAAAAACAGCCAGTCCCCAACTTCCCTGCACATTTGCATTGCTAACAAAGAGGAGTTGTGCAAGAGTGGGATCGTATAGGCCTCTAAGCCTCATCTTGATGTGCCAAGACAGGACATCAATCCTCCCATGAGTGAATTTCCGTTCTCCTTTAGTTTATTTGTGTGTATATTGGCTTTATTTGTGTTTGTTTGTACGGAGGTAGCAATCAGAAGCTCTGAAGTCATGCACTAGAACAATGCTCTATTAGATGCCATATAAGCATGCAACAAAATCCATTAATCCTCCCCAGAGACCTGCTTGGTAAGCAGAGATGGGGCTGATTTTGATTTCAGTGTATTCTGAAGCGAGTCTTCAGAGAGAGTTAGGAGATCAGCCTCCTAGGTTATTCAGGAACTGCCTAGACCAAAATATTCCTCACTTGCCTGAGTGGTGGGACTGCTTTAAAATGATTTCTTATCCTCAGATAGTTGGACTTGCTGCTTATGATGACTGCCACTTCACTGTAGAGAGTAGTGTGCTCTGGAGGTAGGAAGAGTCTGGAGGAGCCTATAAAGCCTTGATGAAAAGCATGATGAGGCAGCTGCCTGTTTTCATGGCCCTGTTTCTGACAGATGTGCTCAGGCTCTCCAGAGTTCATGCCTGGAAGCAGAAGCAGTGAAGCCTTCTGCGGCTTCCCTGCCAGGAGAGCCCAGGAAGCACGACTGTGACAGCAGGAGTTAAGTTACTGTCAGTCTTCTGCCTTCAGCCTTGGTGAGAAGTAGCAGCTCCTTGACCAACAGAGTTGTCCCAGTCATACATAACTGGTTGTACTGGTTGGTTTGTATTCGCACCTGGCAGATGTGAAGGTTAGCAAATAGATCTGTGGGCATTCCCAGTGTAGCTGTCATAATCCATTTCTGGGCATGCTGGCAGTCCTAGGAAGATGGGGATGTGGATGTCAGCCTGAGCATTGTGCTAAGCACAGGTGTCAGTGCTGCCATGTCACGTGTAGCCATTGGTGCTTCTGTTTGGAGGGGTACCACAGAAGAATCACTGCATCTTTGGCTTGCCCATATGGTACACATTATCTCTTCTTCCTGGGACTAAAGGAGATGTACCCAGCCTTATCTGAGCTCAGCACTTGCCCAGGGGAAGATATGGCTGGGAGAAGGGCAGCTCTGGGTTTATTTTGCTGACACCAGAGCTGGTGATGCTCAAGATTTTATCCCTTAAAATACAGGCTGAGCAATGAGTACCACTTCCCAAGTCCCTTCAGCAGGCCACGGCTCAGCAGAGGTTTAGAGCCGGGTATCTGAGGGAGCCTGTGGGGGCTTGTTAGCTGCTGCAGAAGCTGGAGGGTCCTGGTGCTGTGCTGCTTGGAACAGGGAGTGCTCTGGAGAGCAAAATCCTGGGGGAGTTAGAGGCCTTCTCGGCATGGACTAGCTGAAAACCCTCCCTCTTCTTGATCTCAACCTGAATCTCTGCCCGGAGAAGCAAAGCCCCGACGGATGATTTTGCGGGTGGAGCTGCACCTCAGCCCAGAAGCTGAGCTAAATGGAAACAGCTTTGTTTTCCTAAGGCTGGATTACCATCAGAATTCCTGTTTATTTAGCAGGGACTGGAAAGGGCCTGTACCCCTGCCCCTCACCATTGGGATGGACAGCCAGCTGCCTCTGACTCTGGGCAGCATGCAAAGAGGGTCCTGCTGCTGCCACTCGCGAAGGTCCCTCCTGTGGGAGTGCTGGGCATAAATCTGTAACCAGCATCTACGCAAGGGGAGCTGGGCTGCCCAGATGGGATGTGTGTGCTGGAGGAGAGCTTTCCTGGGAAGCAAAGCATCCTTCCTCTTTACTGAAAAGAAGGGATGACTGGGACCTGCAAAGCATTTTCCCAGCAACCCAGGCAAGGGAAAAGGACTTAGCTGTGGTACAAGGTGCTGAGACACTGTGCAGACAGCTTAATGCAGCTAAGCTCTTGAGGGCAGGGAGCTTCCTCTGAGAGGGCTCTGTTTAGGCAAGGCAGTTGCTGGGAGTTGCCTGGTGTTTTCAGGATGCAAAAGGAAGAAGGCTGAGTTGTGGCATGCCCACCCCACTGACTCCTGATCTCAGAGCCTCCTCTCCAGCACCCTGGAGGAAACGTCTCCTCCCTTCCTGACAAGAGGAAGCCCTTGAGGAGTTGTGGCAAGCGCTCCTGGCCTGGGGACACTGGGAACCTGATGCCAGCATGGAGGGTCTGCCAAAATCTCTGTTCTCTCTCCTGGAAGTGAAGGATGAGAATATCAGGGAGCAAGCAGAAGGCAGGATCTTGGGTGTGCAGCAGAGGTTGATGCATGGAGAAAGTATATTTCTCCCCTTTTGAAAATTGGCTGAAACCAGCTCCCATTCTGGCGGCAGTCAAATGTCTAGCACAGTCTTTTGCAGAGGAGAGTGGAGCCCATGGGAGAGCGTTCAGCTGTCCACCCTGAGGGTGGCCACTGAAAACATGACATTGAAAACTCTGACTTGGCAAAATCAGCTTGATTAGCTTGTTTTTATTGAGGACTAGCAGATAAAATGAAAGTTCATTGCAAGATCACTTGCTTTTTAAAGATACTGCTCCAAACAGAGACAGATTTGTCTTAATTGTTAAAGCAGGATCTGAAGCCTCCTGTCTTGCCAGCTGTGAACTTTCCATGTTTACGAGGAAATGGGGAGCTTACCTGGGTTGTTGCTGAATGTCCAGGACACTTTGTCCACAATATGTATAGTGCTAGGAGAAGGTCTGTACTAGCCATGCACCCGCTGATTACACCTCCTGCTCTTCCGCTCACTTACAACTGTCACTCACTTTACATTTACAAGGATTACAATTTATTAATACCCAAATAGCAGAGAAAATAAAAGCTGCCCCTGGCTGAGAAACCCCTCTGTGTAAGGGCATTCCCATGGCATGGGCTATGGCAGGTTTCCTGCTTTCCTTGGGATGGGACCAGCCCAGGAGATCCATAACCTAGTTCAACTGATGTTGAATTCCTGGGGTAAAACACTGGTGCCGACCTGCCTTCCACCACTGCAGCATGTATATGCATATTTTCCCAGTGCAGATAAGCCCTAATTGCATCTTTCTAAGGTACTTTCCTTTGGCAATATAGTTTTCACAAGGTGGCCAAGCATTTACGTTCCTTGATCCAGAGCCAATTTTAGTAGATATCTGAGACCTTGTTAAAAAATTGAAATTAAAAAGCCAGTGCCAGTCCGTGTGAGAATATGTGAAAAGAGATTCCATTCAGGGCAATGCGATCTCCATAAGCTCCAGATCTCAGTCCCTCTCCTGCTTTGACATAGTTGAAAGCCTTTGGCAAGCTGGCTGGGAAGCCTAAAGGAAAAACTCAAGCTACCCAAGAGGAGTATAAATGTCATTTTTCTTATATAAAAATACTTCTATTTTTAAATTACTTGATATACCTTCTCTAGCCTGGCACCAGATACAGTTGCTCTACTTTCTAGTGTTTTAAAGCTGTCAGCACCATTCTGGTTTATGTGTTTTATGTATTTACTTTCTAGAAGGTTGCATATGCTTCAGAGCAGCAGGAGGATAGCTAGCTTTGCAGGCTCCTTTTAAATGCCAAATATGGTCTTTACATTAGGCCTGGTTCTTCTGCACCTCCTTGGGAGCCGTTCCTATAGCTTAATTCAGCCTCTAGGCTTTGGGAGAAAATGTTCAAATGCACTTTTCCTTCTAACTGAAAGAAAAATGCTGCTACTGTCAGCTTAGTCTGAGACTACATGCAAGAGAGCAAGGTGTAGGGCAAATGCATTGTACATGTGGTAGGTGAGGTAGTACAGCAAATCCAGTTTATAGCCTATTTTATATACTGTACGTATATCAGTTGGGACATTCATGACAATACCATTTATACAGCAGTTGTATATTAAAAAAAAAGATGTTAGAAGAGCGCTAAGACCTCATGATCAAATGCTGGAGAGTTTTTCCCTAATGCCTGAATTAGGATTGTCGTCCAGCTTGCTTTGAGCTCCCTTGTGCATATGGATTACGCTGCAGTTTCTCATACCTGTTGTCTGCTGCCTTATTTGGTTTAAGCTGGTACTTAAGCAAAATCAAAGCTGTTCTCTTTGGTTTTGAGTGTTTTCCATAAATCCCCGGGTGCTGGCAGGACACAAGGGATGAATTGAAGCTGGCTTGGTACAAGGAGCAGCTGAAACAGAGATGTAGAAGTCTCCATATAAAATATGCTCATTCTCCTCTCCTTTCTTCAGAAGCACCCTGAGAATTGCTGCCCTGAATGCCTGGTGCTGGATGGGATTGGTACCCAGCTTTCTGCAGCAACCCATTTTTGTCTTACTTGCATGGAGGCTCTCTTCAGGGACATGCAGAAGCTAAACATATAGGCAGGAACTAAGAAGAGATTCAGGCTGGAAAAATATTATCTATTACAGCTGAAGGAAGAAAATTCTCCATGGGAGGAAGAAATCTGGAAGAAGGAGAGGCTGAGATTTTGCAGACTAGGAGTGAACAGCAAATTAGGCAGCAAAGAGTAATGCAGAGTGGCCATGTATGAGAGACTGCTGCTTAGGACTTTGGAGGCAAAAGGCCCGAGTCACACGGACTTTTTTCCTGCGCACCCTGGGGTCCTGCACTGAGTCAAGGTGTTCTTTATTGCCAGAAAAGATCTTGACAAATTGGAAGGAATTCTGAGAACTACAAAAGGAGGGAGGGAGGGAGCTGAGGGGGATGGTTAACAGACCGACATCTGCAAAACAGCCAAACACTGGCCTTGGAGGATGGGGAGCATTACTTGGAGGCTGAGGCTATCTGGAGGGGGCATATGGGGCGTATTAGATTTCCTGTAGCCTTGGCAGGGTGGCCATGCTAATTTTTCAGCTACAAGGCTTTCTACAACAGGAAAGTGCCAAACTCTTCCAGGGATGTAATGAGAGGTTGGTAATGACAGGTTGGTAACGACACTGGAGCTCTGCCTCCTCCATTGCTTCGGAGCTGCTCTGCTGAGGAGCTGGAGCCCAGGCGCTGCCAAGGCAGGCACAGCCCTTCTGTCTGCTCCAGAGCCCTTCCCACCGGGGATGCCATAAAACCTGCTACTCCCTGCTGGTCCTTGGTGTGGATGCTGAAGGCCATGTGGGAAGGTTGTGAGAACAGATTCATGGTCACAGTACCCCTGGAAGCACTGGCTTTGCCACCAGGCATCATGCATACGTGGCCAGAAACGCTCCTGCTCCCCAGCCAGGCTCTAGCATTCTGGCTACTGAGCACCTGGAGGGATAGAGCCAGTGCAGAACAGTACAAAATAAAATCACTGGGATGCTTGTTCCCTGATGCCTGGCAGGGCTGAGACTTCGAGAGTGGGCAGCAAAGTGTCACATCCCAACGCAGCTCTCGTGGCTGGAGTGCTGCAGGTGAGAGAGTCCTATGTGTTGCAAGGGATGGAGAGATGTGAGGAGACCTAACTACATTGAGCTAATAGACGCAAAGGCCAGGTGCCCTGTTGGGTGTTCAACCATTATTTTAGATTAAAATATGTCTTAGATCCACAGTGTTCCAAGGGTGAGTGGGAGACTTCCCAGCACATCCTGCTGTAGATAAAGAGCCTCTCCTTCTCGATAAAAGGACTATACACATCTTTCCATGCTGTTGCTCTCATGCCTTCTGTGTGTGTGTGTGTGTGTGCAGCTGCAAGCTCTTCACCCAACTCACACGCCTGGGATGAGAGAGGCTTTGCCTGCCCTTTCCATGTCCTGTGTAAAGCTGGGGGCAGGCAGCTGGCTCCCCCCACTCCCCAGGGTGTGTGTGGGCATGAGGATGAATAGGCTAAAGTGTTTTTTCAGGGCTTTGAAGTTGGCAGGCTGGTGGAGGGGGTGAGTGTTGCTAGTCAACAAGATGGAAATGAAACTCAAGAGCGCTTGTTTTCTCCCTGCTGTATGGGGGAGACAAGTGACCTCCCCATGGCCAGCAGTGAGCTTTTCTCTGGAAAACATCTCTGCAGCAGGTTTCATTAGATGGGGGCTGGGTCCTCAGCTCACAGCTGTTGTGCCTTGTGGAGACAGAGGGCCCTTTGGGCTGGAGATCTCAGTGTACTTGTGGGCACAAGGGCAGGTTAATATGTGTGCCTCTGCCCTAAATACAGGTCCTTCCCCTGTCAGGCAGAACCCTCCTGCTCACTGTACTGGGGACACAGGGAGGAGGAGAGAGGCAGTGGAGGCATTGTCGTGGCCAGTGGTGGTGGTGGTGTCTGAGCCCTCGGTGGTGTGGTCACATTGTACAGGGGTCAACACAGGTCTCCAGCTCTGCCAGCATCTTACACCTGGTTTTGTAATGGTACAGAAGCTGTGGCTGTGGGGTGATGTCTGCAGTAAGATGGTGGCACTGATGGAGACCTTCATGTGATGGCAGATGTTAGGGCACATCTAGATAGGTCTCTTCTCACCAAGGCATGAAAGCAGCTGTGTGACTGCATCTGGCAGCAGTGCTGTGCCTGTGTTCATGCTGCTGAACACTAGCCTCTCCATGCAGGCAGAGGAGCCAACTGGAGCAGCTTTCTCACTGCTTCAGCCCAAAGGAGTGTGTGGCTGAGCTGGGGAGAGGAGGGCTGCATGACTGCCTGTCTCACCTGCCACTTACCGCACATGCTACAGGCCAGCCTGGGTGGCTCTGCCAGAGGGGTGGTAGCTCACCTGGCCCCTCTCTCCCTCCAAATCTCTGTTTTAGTCTACGGAGTGTACAAGGTTTGGCCCGATGTGGCATTTGTAATTGAGTAGCCTGGCCTGGTTCCTCTGCTGGCTCCACTTGAGGCTTAGAGTGTTTCCAGGCTGCATTTTGATTTTTCTGGGAGGTGTTGGCCCGTACTTCAGCTCTGGAGACAGGCAGGTTGCAAACAGCTCTTTATCACACTTGGCATTTGGAAATCATGGTTCTGACCACTTTATGGGTCAGCACTAAGGCCTTATGGATCCATCCAGGAGCATGGTCTGTTGCTCCTGGTGACAGCCCAGTGCTGTACCCTTGCAGAGGGCATGTTTCTGCAGCCTCACTGGGCCAGGCAGGTGTTGTTCCCATGCTTGGAGAGCTGGACTGCTTCCAGGGAGTCAGTTGATCACTCCCTAATACATGAGAGCAAAGAAGACCACTCACAGAGTGGCAGGTGGCACTTGTGCCAATGGAAGGGCATTTAATGTCAGCAGAGAGCTGTGCGGAGATGTGTAAGCAGCCGCTGGCTAAGGAGCAAATTAGACCCCCAGAGACTGGTTAAAGAGAACCTGTTCACTGTCTATTTGCTTATAGATTTTCACTCTTGTGATGTCTGGCAACTACTGAACAGATAAAAATAGTGTTCACAGTGCGTCTCCTTTTCCCTTTTTGTTCTCATGTACTACACGGTGGGCTGGGAGCCAGCTTGGATGGCCCTACAGCACCGGCACGGCTTTGGAGGCCAGAGGAAGGAAGATGCCAGGGTGGTGGTGGTGGAGGGACTGAGCTTGGTGGCATGAGACAGACACCTGGTGCCTTTGCTGTCCCATGGACTTGCACATCTGTTGCTGTGGTTTGTAGTGAGAGATCCAGAGAAATCTTGGCCAGCCACCGGTGCGTATGTCAAGTGGAGTTACCACTGCAAGATGGCACAGGACAGAGCCCAAAATGAGAGCCATGTAGGCTCTGTGACAGCCCCTTGCTAGCCGTGGTGAGGGATAGTGATCACATCTGGGTGCTAGAGTGATGTGACTCCTGGGCATGCACCAGCAACATTGAGCATGTGTGTGTGGGGAAGAGAGCCTGACCCTTGTTCCTGCCTGTGCAGCCCCACTTTGGCAGTGCTCTTTGTGCCCAAGGCAAAGGGCACCTCTGCCCACAGGAGCTTTTGAGGTCTTAGAGGGGAGGGAGGATTTGGATGACTCCCTTCCTACTTGCCACGTGACCTGACTGTGTGTAAGTTCTGCCTGTGGCACTACAAGATGGCAGTTGAACACATGAGGGGAAACCTTGGCAGCTGAGATCTGTTGTGGTAAGCAATAGGATTGCCTCACTTGATGTCTCCATGAATGTCCAGTTGCCTGTGTCTGGTGTGGCATCTGGCATGACATCTGGCTGCAGGTGACTGTGAATCAGGCACAAAGGCACCTGGGTGTTGATTCCCGTGGCCTTCACGGTACACAGGTCCTGCTTGGCTGAGACAGGAAGGTCTCCTGCCTGGGTGAGGCTGGCGGCTGCTTCTCCTGGCGATGACAATTTCCCTTGCCTTCCACCAAACCCTGGGGAGCAGGGGACTTCAGGCTTTGGTGTCTTCCTCACTTCACAGGGGGTACCAGGGCTGAAAGCAGCTGCAGGAGGGACAGTGGGAAGCCTGAAGTGGGCAGGTTTCAGAGCTATCTCTGCTGCTTGTGGGGATAATAAACTGAGCTGGGATTTATGGGCATAATGTGGGTGGGCTTGAAGTCAGGTACCTCGTATGGTGTGGTTTCCCCCCTCGTCCCCAAGTCCTAACAGAGCTGTCTTCCTTGTCAGCATGTTTGTGAGCTAATTGATAATAAAATTGAGTGCTCTCTAAGCAATGCTGCCCCTGTGCTCTGGGGCCTGGAGCCTGAGCCATGAATCCCGTCTGCCTGCTAAGGAACCTGTTCTGAGTCCAAGAAAGGGGAAGTTTCTGGTCTGCGGTCAATTTGCTGCTTTCCAAGGCTGGCTGCTTCTCTCTCCCCCTGTAGACACAGACGCTGGTGTTGAGGCTGCCCATTCTTCTGTGATGCTTCAGTGGAAAATCAGCAACTGCTGAGCATTACAAAGGGGGAAGTGAATCACTGATTTTGGTCCCCATGGCCCCAAGCAGGGAGGGCATCTAGCCAAAGGGACAGGCGGACGGACAAGACAGACACCGACTATATTGTTTGGCGTTTAAAAACCAGGGGAGAACCCGCCTGTTGTCCTGGCAGGTTATCAGGGGCTGAGCATGACTCAGCCCCCATCCTGGCTGAGCCTTCTCGCCTTGGAGCTGCGCAAGCAGGCTGCAGGCTGGAGGAGCTGGGCTGGACTTACCAGTGCTGCAGCGGCTCCCCTCCATAGGACCCCGCTCCCAGCCCCGCAGGCAGCATGCTGCCTCTCTGGGTGGCTGGAGGCAGCAGTCACGCCCCAGGCAGCAGGCTGGTTGTAGCTGGAGGGATGGATCTTATTGAGCTTGGACCCTGGGATGGGGATTCCTGAACTCTGGGAGGATGGTTGGTTCTCTGTGGGTCCCTTATGTTCAGTTTTGTTTTGGCCAGTGTCTTCCCACTCTGTTGTTACCCTTCTGCGAAATGCTTCTTAGGTCTCTGCAGTCTCTGTCATCTCTCCCTAATGCTCAGTAGGGTGCAGATTTGTTTCCAGCTGGAAGAGTGACTTTCCAGTCCTCATCTGGCCAGCCCTTGCCTTTTCTGGGGTTAGCACCCCTCCCTGCTGACCACACTGTCTAGGATTCACTTTCTCCACAGTGCCTCAGGCTATCCACCCTGCTATGGTCAGTCAGGCTTTGGCTGGGGACAGGGCGAGGCAGGCTGGATGAAAAACTAGCAATACTCCTGTGGCACTTGGCTCTGCATTTCCTTTATGCAAATGCAGAAAACACCATTTCCCACCTCGCTAGTGATCTGGCCAAAGTCAACTGTTGGATGAAGAGCGGCTAATAGAAGCTAAATCCAGGAAAGGCTGAGGTGTTGCTGCTGGGGAGAGGGAAGTGCTTTGAAGAGTACCACCTTTGCCTCCAGCCCCAAGGAGGTTGCCTGGCCTTAGGTTGCTAAGAGAAGCCACAGCTGTATAGCCACCATGATCATCAAAAGTGATCAGAGATTTGAAAAATGCTTTCTATATTCAGTGGGTTAGAAAAACAGTGTTGTTTTCTGGACCTCATGATCTCGGTGATTTAGACTTGGTTACTGTGATCCTGTGTACCTAGTCTTGAAATTGCAGGCTTTAAAAACAATGTGGTTGATTCAGAAAGCAGTGGTCCTCATGTTCATCTGCGTGGTTGCCAGGAGCCTGTCAGCTCAGTCTTCTGCTCACTGTCCTCAGCAGGGTGAGAGATACCACTCACCTCCTCCAGGCAGGGAACAGGCACCTTGCAGGTTCATCTGGGACTGGGCAGGAGAGCCATTGTATCCAGGGAAGACAATATTTTTTTTGTACCTTCTCTAGCCTTCTGTCTCTAAAATAAATGCAGAGCAGGGTGTAACAGGTAGCAAAACCAATTTAAAACAAAGCGTTTATACACAGACAAAGGTGCAGTGGTAGCTGTGCAGTTCCCTTGCTGGATGTCACACAGGTGTCATTTGGATCCTACAGGGATGTGTAACACTAGAATGTAAGGGACCAGGTCTCCCTTGGTTCTCCTGATTTCTGGCAGTTGTCCTCAGGGACATATGGGGAGTCCAGGTCCTTGACCTGCACCTCAGAAGGGGGCAGCTACAAGTACTTTTTGGGTAGTTTTGAACCGTTGTAAATGTGGGCCACTCTGCCTGACTCCCTCCCATCCTGACTCTCTTTTAATTTTGATTAACATCTAATACTTATAGGAGTGAAACTTTCCATGTGCTGGTGACTGAGGTCTCTTAGCCAGTAACCTTTCAGCCATCATCCTGGTAGAGGTCAGCAGGAACACACACATCTATGCTCCTGGAAGGAGAACACTGCTCCCTCTACCTTCCCTCCTTGACCCGTGTTTTCCCTTGGACCACTGCTGCTGTTAGCCAGGCACCACAGAGGTGGGTGCCCCAAGACATCCCAGAAGGAGAGGTGTCCTCGGAGTCTGCACATTGTTTCTGCCCCACAGGCTGTGCCTGACACAGGGAAAGCTGTCAGCAGCTCTGACGGATGAAGAGCAGGGAAACCAGCCGCTTGGCAGGCGGTCGCCTATAAAGGAAGAGACCACTGCCTCTTTGCAGAGATCTGTGCTGGCCCTGTGCCTGGCTGGAAGAGTGGAAGTGAGTAATACCGCATGGAGGGAGGCTGTAAGACTGAATGAATGTGAAGCCCCAGGACTTTAAATGTCCCAGGATATAGTCCTTGAGGTCTCAGCCTCCTCTGGCTCTTCAATGTCTCTTCCCTGAGCAGCTGAACCATGGAAAGTGGTAGCACAAGCTGTCCACTGTGCTGATCTGAAGATGCCCCATCTGTTTTCCATCCTCACTCTTACCCTTAGGACAGCCACACCAGGGAGAGAACTTATGGCAGTTGAGATCCCTGGGAGGTAGACAAGCTCCAGCCATATGTATTAAGATCCACTGGATGGTTAAGGTCTGCTAATACCTTCTGGCCAGGTCTGTATTGATGTGGTGAGTTCAGGTTCATTCCCTGAGGCCCTTCAGGCAAACCAGTCCCTGTGTTCCCAGAGTAGACTGACTCTGAAGGTTTGGAGGGGAGATACTCTGTTTTGTATTCCTTGACCATGAGCCTGCCACTTGGCATGGCTTGGGGATGGATTGGGACTGACAAACTGAGGTGGAAAGACACCCTTTGCCATTGATTTCTGTGGCCTGGGGTAGGATGGAGTTACTCAACTCAGTCTACAAATCCCAGAGCTCATCTGCCTAGAATAGAACCAAATAAACAAATTAATTCAAAGCAAATCTGCCTCACCCACTGCAACACACACTGGAATGCTTTGCCAACAGGATCCCAGTAGGCTGGCTTTTCCTCAAGTGTTGCAAGACATGGAGTAATTTTCCTCCTCTGTTTTTCCTTTGTGAAGTTGGCACTGCCCCTCGCAGTAAGTGCATATAATATAATCCATTTTTCTTTGTAACTGAATGCTAATGATTACTTTATCTAAAGACCTTCATAGGTTGGTTTTGGTTGTTGTTATTGTTGTTGTTTTGGCGGTTTTTTTTTACAAAATCTGATGATCTTGGGAACGACAGGAGTTGTCCATAAAGCCAAGGGGTGGAATTACTTCAGGCAGGCAATGGGTAGTGTCCAGCCAGGCCCTGCTACTTGCATGTAGCATGTTACCATCCTCAAAAATAGAGATGATGTGAATATTTTCAAGCACAATAGCTGATATTTGCCTGTCTTTTGCCACCGGTCACCTTCACCCAGTGACCCTCAAAAACTCAGGACTGAAGTTGCCTGCAGGTAACCAGCACTAGGACAATGAGCATTGCTGGGCTGGGGAACTCTCGCCTCTTTTCCTTGGGGTGCTTCCATCTATGCAGTAAAAGAGCTTGGAATCCCTGCCATGTTCACCCATAGGACTATGCTTGGGGTCTCCCACCAGAGATCAAAGAACAAATGTGCCTGAGCTTCTCGGACTTGGTAGCTCTCACCTAGCCTCCCTAAAGCTCCATACAGCTTTTCATTTGTCACTAACAAAACCAGCATCAACATACCAGGTAACAAAACAGTAGGTAACAGGCACTAGAAGCTCCTTCGCTAGCAGCAAGGCTGGATTAGTAGCTCAGAAATGTGTGGGCAGGTCGTACCTGGCCCCCATGGCCATCAGGGGCAGGTGTCACACTGCAGAATCTTGGGAGAGCTTCTGAAAGAAGCTGGTAGGGACTGAGGTAGGACTTAAATAAAGTTCACTTCTCTGCAATCATTCTGGTTAGCCTCTGATTATTGAAAGACAAACACTGTTTGCTGTCCTCATCTCAGTTTAGTTCTCGATGTATGAACCTTCAGCCTGCCAAGTTGGGTGTCTGCCCAGCAGCACGGGTTACCCATGCTGCTTCTTCTCAGGACTCCTGTTCATGCCTCGTCCCATCAGCTCAGCCACTAATTTTCAAGGTTTTCCTGTGTTAGAAACAATTAGGTAATGAGTATCCAGACCGGGGACTTCTGTCTTTCGGATAAAACTGTTCATTCTTGGATTCCTACAGCTCAAGTCCAGAAGTGATCAACAGTTCAATAGATAATCTAAAATCACCACAGATTATGCATCTTTATTTCATTACATTTGCACTGTTCCAGTGATATCTCATCTCCCAGCAGCACACTCTCCTCTCCTGAAGCGATGGTATCAGGAGTTGGGGAATCCACTACTGGGGTGTTTTTGGAAAACAGCTACACTGCTGCGTGTGGGCGTGGTTTCTAGTAGGGAATCATTTGGCTTTGTTTTGCAGATGTTTTTTCATGGTTTGCTTTTCTTGGTTAGATTACAAGGCTCTTTACACCTGGTGTTTTGTTCCTGTGGAGAAATCTGTGCCCTGTAATCAGAGCACCTCTTCATCTTCTTTTTGCTAAATTGAAGAGATTAAATACTTTAGGTTTCTTACAGAGAGGCATTTTCACCAGCCCTCAAATTACTTTTGTCATGTTTTTTCTTGTATCCTCTCCAGTTTTTCAACATCCCTTAGAAGATGTGACATATTTCACATCAGAACTAGATGTGATATTTTAGCATACATACTCCCTGCTGTGATGAGGATGTGTAGGGAGTAAAAAATACCTCCTTGTTCCTGCAGTGTTTCACTGCCCTGATGTCAGGGCATTGAACTGACAGTTCATATTTAATTGCTTGTCATTACCCCTGAAATCTTTTCAGAATTGCTAGTTTCCAGGATCGTCTCCTTCTATCTGCAGCTGCTGCCTGCATTCCTTCTTCCTAGAAGGGTAATTCTACATTTGGCTCTATTAAAATCCCATATTGCTTGGATGGATTTGCCCTCCACAGTGATCCAAACTGCTCTGTATGATTGCTCTGTTCTCATCACGATACACCACATTGCAAATTTTTGTGTCAGCAGCACATATTATCAATGTTGATCGTATGTTTATTTCGAAATAAAAGTATTTGTTTCCAGATGAAATCCTTGAATCGTGCCAGGCCTCGTACTGATCACCCTGGAACCCATCTAATTCCCTCCCCTGTGACAACTGCTTCTTGCGTTCTGTCACACAGCCAGTTTGTTATTCATTTCACATGTGCCTGATTGACACTGTACTGCCCTGTTTATTTTTTTATCAGAATAGCATAGGCTCTCAGCCTGTCGGTGTGCGTGTATGTAATTCTAACGAATGAAGAAAATGGACTCCTTTGACAAGAGCGGTTCTCCATAGACCCCATTGATTTGACCTCACTTCTATATTCATTTCCCTTAGTTCCTCGTTAATTTGCCTGTTTGTCATCTTTTCCACTCTGTTGTTCGGGGCTGATTTTGGGCTTGCTAGCTGACAGTTACCTGTGTATCACGCTTGACCTGTTTGAATACCAGCACAGCATTAGATCCCTTTCTGTCTTCCCAGATCTTACCATTATTCCAAGCTATCCAAGCCAGGAATGTCAGTGAGCTAGAGCTGCTGTCAGCCAACTCTCATTGGGTCACCCAGTCCTGTTGGGTTTAGAAACACCTCTCCTGTGCTGACTGTGACAGGGAAAATGGTGACAACCATAAAGTGGGATGGACCTCTCTGGGTACTTTAGTGGGACAGAGCTAGTTTGCCCCAGCCATTCAGTCAGAGATGGAGGTGTTGGTCCCATTATGCAAAAGATCTGCTGGTACTTACATTCAGTTGCAGAGAATCCAAGGCATAGACTGTCAAAGAAACTCAAGGGGCATACGGGCGGACAACCTATTTTGGCCCCTGGTGTACTAAAGCCTTTTTCATTGCAGGTGGTGCAGGTGAGAGTGGGGGAGGTATTTGCTGGTAAGCACAGAGCACCCTCTTGGAGGCTCAGTGTTGCCAGTCAGTAAAAAGGAATGGGAGCAAGCGCAGTAGAGCAAGATATGCTGTTCTGCCGGTTTAATGCAAAGAGCTCTGCCTAGTGGTCTACATGGCTTTATCATAGAGTGTAGGAAGTGTGACCTTGTGAGTTGGATGGCTGCTCCATGCTTAGTCCCCAGAAAACACCAAAATCCGTAAATGCAATTACTGCAGAAAGTTTTAACTGTGCTTACAGGAGTGAGTTCTTGGTCATTTTCTCTTGCTTGTGACTCTCATGGGCCAAGTTTTTTTTATTTGCTTGGCCTGGCTTCTCTTCTGAATGTCTCACTGGTTTTTCAGTGCTCATTTGGGACTGGGAAGGCAGGTCCTGAGAAAGCCCCCACCGTAAGAACAAACTGATTTGGAGCTGCTTGTGTTTTCTGGGGGAGGGATGTGATGGGGCAAGGAGCAGCCCTTGGGTGCGACGGACAGACAAAGGTGCTGCAAGGCAGCTGGGGCATCCCTGTGATGGGGCAGCCTGATGTGATGGTACAGGGAGGGTATCTTGGTGAGCACTATGCCCTGCCAGGCTCAGGGCATGTGGCATAGAGTGAAATTATGCCATCATGATGACTGAAAGCAGGTGAGGAGTGGGACCTTGCTCAGGTAGGCAGAGCTCTGTGTCCAGGTGGTGGCTCAGGCAGCTTGGCAGTGAGGGTTGCTGTAGGGCATCCTGGTGCACAGGCACTGTGGATCAGCACAGTTACTCATGAGGAATATTGGTTCATTTTTTCTCTTCCACAGGACTCAGAGCAGAATTGGCTCTCCTGTCTACCCCCAGCACACAGGGCCATCACGGACTGTCCGGCGCTACCCAGCCAGCAATGGCCAACTCACCTCTAATGCACTCCCCAACGGGAATGGACATGAGCAGAGCAGCTCTGGGCCACATGCAGTTTCCCAGGAGCACACCTTGTCTGCAAGGGGTAAGGCCTCCTGGGTGGTCACTCTTTTGAGGCTTCTTGTTGGGGTGTCCTGGGGAAGGGCAATGGCATGACTGGGGATAACCAAGAAACCCTGGACTCCCAGAACTGTACTGCTGGGTGGGATGGAAAGGGAAGGTTAGGATGGGCATTGCTGGACTTGGTGAAGAAAGGTACCCTACCAAAGGAAGACACATCAGGGGAGCAAAATGCGGATGGCAGGGGAGAGAAGCCAAGGGGATGTGAAAGATGCATCCCAGAGTTATTGAACATCACTCCAGCATTGCTGCCTTGAAGGTGGATTGCCTCTGTGAGTAGGAACATTGTCTCCCAACTTCCTCCTCAGTTTGAGCAGCCCTCGAGGTCAGGTTGTGCAACCAGTGTCTAGTTCTTCCCTTTGGCTGCCCCCTTGGTGCCTTCTGACCTGAGCAGGGATCAGGCCAGGCTACTGGGATGTGCAGTTGCTGAGGCAGAGCCTCAGCAGCTCCCTGGCTAGGACAGATGCAAGTTGTCTTCTGCAGCTTGGTTCCCCCTGAAGCTGTGCTTCCCCAGGGAGGCACCATGTGGCATCTCAGCCTTTATGAGTAGGGCTGTGAGCCTGATTGAACCTGATATCTGAAAGTAGAAATTGAAATGGGGAGAGTCAGGGGTGAGCACACCAAGGGGGCACCTGCAGAAACAGTTGGCTGCTGGGCAGGATGGAGGGCTACTGTTGAACCAGCTGGTTCATGGTTAGACAGTAGTTCTGCCTGTTGACCGTTTTCTGCAAGCCCCCAAGATCTCTGAGTGCTATTTGCCCCTGCATCTAATGTGAGGATAGTGAGGGACCAGGAGGCGACAGCAGGATGTCAGGGGATGCTTACAGGGAGACATTGGTTTTCTAAAGCCCTGATGCTCTCTTTGATGGATACCAGTGTGGCTGTTCATGTGGGAAGCTTTCCAGTGGTTAAGGGCAGCCAGTCTCCTGGCTACTGACATGGCTTGAGAAGGAATATTGTTTAAAGCAGAAAAGCACTCTTTATACTGGACTTAGTGCATGTGCATCCCTTATGGAGGAGTTATGCCACTACAGCTGGGCAGGCAGAGCATGCTGCTGGCCAATTTTCATGTGTTGACAAACCCTTATTGATGCTGGAGTGGAGGACAGGCTGGAGTGAGTGAGGAGCAATGAGAAACACTGCACTGGGGAGATACCCAGACCTCTCCTTGCTCTGGGAATGCTTTGGAGCTTGAGCTGCAAATTACCAGCCCTCTGGCCTGGAGAAGCTGTTTCCATTTAGCACTGTCCTTTACTTTCGTAGGGGCCAACCTGACAGAGAAGATTAGGAAGATAAAAATCGTCTTCACACCCACCATCTGCAAACAGACATGCCGGAGCGGGCGCTGCTACAACAGCTGTGAGAAAGGAGACACCACCACTCTCTATAGCCAAGGGGGGCACGATCACGATCCCAAGTCCGGCTTCCGCATCTGTGAGCACCCTGAGGCCCCCAGCCCATCTTGTTGCCTGTTCCCTCACCTTCTGCCTTTCCTGCCTCTACAGGCTGAGAGCTTGGGCTGCTATAGGGATGGGAGGAGATGGCCTCTCCCAGTGCCTTGGAAGATGCCTCCTGGGGTCTTTGGGGCATACTCCATCTCTGTCTCTGGGGAAGGAAGACAGACCTTGCCTCATTGCTCTCTTTCCTGGGCAAGCAACTTCTGTTTCCATCCCACCCCAGGTAGTAGGGATGCGTGTGTTTGAGTCAGGCCTGCAGCCAAGCCTAGCCACCCCCTCCTTCTCAGAGCCAGCTCACTGCTTTCATTGGCATCCAGTCTTGGGGCTGACTTTCATCACCTAATTTCCTCCTGTTCTCTCCTTTCACTCACGTGGCAGCCAGGAGAGCTGGCTGCAGGTTGCAAGCTGTTCCTATAAACAGGGCTGCTGAAACCTCTGCTCGCCTTTCAGAGATGCTGGGATTGCTTGTCAGGTCACTGAGATATCCAGCTGTGGGTTGGGCACATCCTCTTGGAGCCAGTTGGTGGGAGCAGCCCACAGAACCTGGGGAGACTCATCCTCGGAAAGCCTCTGTAACTCTCAAGTTCTTCTAACTCTGAGAGAGTGCAAAGTCTCACGGTTGTGGACACCAACTGATACAGGGTTCATGGGAATTTCTGCCTAGATCCCAGTCCAAAGATGTGTCTCCTCCCCCCAGAATTTGTTGCTGGGATTGAGCAAAAGAACTCAGAGCAGGGTGGGAGCTCATCCCCTGGGATTAAGCCATCCTGGGGTGTGCAGCAGCAGCGTCTCATCTCATGCTGAAATGAGTCAGGATGATATGTCAGGAAATCCCGTGCCTTCCCTGAGTGTTGCTCACACTGAGAGACACTCTGGGTTGCTCCAAGCATCTGATGAGGCCAGAAAAGACATGACTTTGGTTTCTTCTGTGGATGCTTTTTCCGAGCCTGTGCAGGCGAATTGCTCCTGATTCTTTTGTCCCACTCCAAGCTTCTCCCACTTGAGCTGCTGGCAGGGCCAAGGCTGGCGGAGAGTCAGGCTCTGAGGACGTGGCTTTCTGCCCGTTCTCTCCTGCCTCTCCCATCCCCACTAAGCTCCCTTCTGGGCTGGGAGTAAAAACCCTGCCAAGTGGGGAGGGGGCGATGCAGAAGAGAAGGAATTGTGCTGACTCGGCTGCAAGCGGCTGCTGTAGCTCCTGCCCCACTCCAAGGGATCCTGCTGTGCTAGCAACACCATCTTGGCCCTGGGGGGTTGCCCCACAGGGCATGGGTGCCTCAGGGGCGCTATGGCCCCGGAGCCCAAGGGAGGGCTCCTCATCTTCAACGCATGACTCCAACACGGAGCAGAGCTCAGGGAGGACCCTGGCTTCTCCACCTGCTGCCTGCTGGATGGTGGCGCACAGCAGGGACCACGGACGCCTCCAGGCTGCAAGTGCTGACCCCAGCCCTGTGCTGGGCCTGCTCCTTGGGCACCACAGGGCTAGTGCTGGCCCACATCCAGCTGTCTGGCCTCCCCCCAGTCACCCCTTGGCTAGAGGCTGTGGCTCATTTTCTCTGCTAACCAGACCTCTCTTTGCCTTGCAGACTTCTGCCAGATTCCCTGCCTGAACGGAGGGCGCTGCGTGGGCCGGGATGAGTGCTGGTGCCCCTCCAACTCCACAGGGAAGTTTTGCCACCTGCCAGCTCCCTCTCTGGAAAAGAAGCTAGGAGGCAGAGCCCCAAAGACCCTGGCCAGCAGCTCCATGAAGCATTCTACCTATACCCTGCCCTTGTCCAACCAGCTGGGTGAGCGTGGCCAGGGACTCCAGACCCCACATTTCCCTCATAATTCTGAGCCCTCCTACTTGGATTCTCCTGAGATCTTCATTAACAGGCCTGAGGAGGCCACTACATCCTTAAGCTTGCCTTTTCAGGCCAGGGTGTTAGAAAAGTGGTTCCCTTACTTTCTGAAGGACTCAGGTTGCCAGGGAAAGCTTTTGGTAGGTTTGTCCTGGTTTTAGGCCAAAGAAGTATTTTCTCTAGGTTGCAGTCTTCCTCTAGATTTCCTGGTGGGGTCAGTCTACCTCTCCTCCCTTGTGCATTTGTTGATGACAAGATGCTCTTTGGGTGTCAAATTGTTGCCAGATTACCACAACTGTTGTATAAACTCACCTTCCAGCTTCCTTAAACCCTTCCCTGGTGAACGTCCACATCAACCACCCTCCAGAAGCCACTGTGCAGATTCACCAGGTGGCCAGGGTGCAGGGTGACACAGAGATGTCGGAGGAGAACAGTGTGGAGGCAGTCCTGGTGCCTCAGCTGGCTGCCGTGCCCTGGTACACCTACACCCACGGGAACGGCAACAGCATTGCCACAGAGAGAGGCCAGCAGCAGCAGCAGAGAGCCCCGGGGCTGCTGGGGAGGTGCTTTCGGGAGGCTCTCCATGGACAGGTAAGATGTCACCCATCAAGAGTTGGAGCATGTGTGTGGAGATAAGTTTCTTGTTCTGGGGTACGGGTGTGTTGGCTTATGGGACAGCAAGGGTGGCCTTTCACTGTGTGAAGCTCTTCAGGATCAGTGTGGGCATCACCCAGGTGCCATGGGCTTGGGCAGCAATGTGTTAGTACTTGGGAAGAAAATCCCTTCTTTTGGCCCAACCCAGAGACCTCACTGCCTTGCCCTGACCAGGCTGTGCCCTAGGGCAGCACAGCCCAGACTTGATGGCTTTCACACACAGTCTCGTTTAAAAAGCATGCCCTATTTATAGCAACATTTACAGCCACGCTCTGCGATTATTGTAGGAAACATATAAAACATAGGAAAATTCCTTTCCCTCTCAGACGATAAATGAAAGTCTGATTTCCATGGAACGATGCCTTCCTGGGCAGCTTGGTCAGGGCTTGGGAAGCAAACGCACGTGAGGGGCTTTCTCACCCCTGTCCCACAGTCATCGTAATTTCTTATTTTGTCTTTCCCCATATGTTTTTCTTGCGTCACTGGAAAAGCATTGGAGGTTTTTGGCACCCACAGGAACACCTGTGATCTCCCCTGGAGCAGCTCATGCTCAGTGAGACCCCCTGGCTGGGCAGCCTGGGACTTGGCCCCCTCCCCACTGCTCCCCAGCCCTTTCTGGGGGACTGCTCCCTGTTCGCCTGCTGTCCTTCAGTCGTTCCCATCAGAGCTGTTCCTAGCAGGATGCATTCTCAGCCATTCCCTAGTGCAAAAATAAATGAGATCAGACCCTGGGCCTGAAAAAGACCCACTCCTCTGTGGGGAGATGGCGGCTGTCTGAGCTTAGGAGCAAATAACAATGCATGGAGATGCTCGTGGATGCCCAGAGAGGATACGAGAGATGCTCGGGGGGGGCAAGGGGGCAGCGGGGAGTACCCTTGCCATGCTCGCACCTCACCCATCTCGGGTGATGCCATGCCCAGGGGAGGGTGAGGAGCCCAGTGGGGACCGCTTGCCTCTCCCTGCTCAGCCGCAGCCGAGCCGATCGGTATGTGAATGCTGGGCAGGCGGCCATGCATGCCTGGATGGGGGCCAGCTCTGGCCTGTGGGCCGCGGCAGCTCTGCTCTAATGGGGAAGCCTGTAATCCAGAGGGCCTTGCCGGGGGGGTGAGTGGGGCAGGAAAGAGAGACTCATTAAGCAGAGGAAAGTGCCTGACCGCAAGCTCCCCACCAGGCTGGAGTGGTGCACCCATTTCACTGGCTAATCAGCCAGGCACAGGGCTGATCTGAGGGCTTTGCCTGGTGATATCATCTCTGGTTCATCTCCTGTTCCGTTTGATGTCCCCTTCCCCTCTGAGGGGTGCAGTCAAGGGAGTCTTGTGTTTTTCTGTCTGCACAACTGTTTACTGTCTTAAACCACATCCCAGGTCCTGCTGTGTCCTGGTGGGGAGCTGTGCCGGGAGGGCTGTGCCAGCCTCTAAGCCCAAACCGTTGTCCCCTGTGCCAGCTCTGCTGCTGCTGCACCAGCCAGCCGCAGTGGACAGACGCACATCTCCTCCCCATCACACAGAAGCTTGATCCTCTGATCTTCTCTCCACAGTGCACCAACCCCCTGCCAGGGCTGACCAAGCTGGAGGACTGCTGTGGCAGCGTGGGGCTCTTCTGGGGTGTGGACCAGTGCCTGGCCTGCCCCCCTCGGCCAGGTGAGTGCTGCCGCTACTGGGGACAGCACAAGGTACAAAGGTACAGCACGCACCCTCAGCAAGCAAAAATAGTTGGGCTGCCTTGCATGGCCGAGGAGGCATGGAGCAGAGCCATGGGTCCCCTGCTGTGTGGCTGTCCTTTGCCCAAGGCCCTTAGGGACAGGCCGTGTGTCCAGGGTGGCATGTGGGGCCATGTCTGCTCAGCTGCTGCCCTGAGGAGTGCTCTGGTTTGATTGCTGGTCCCAGGTTTTCTCCCCAAACTGTCCCTGTGAAACCCCGGTGCAGCTGGTGGCTCCCGCCATGCCAGCCCCGCTCAGAGGGAGAAACAGGAAAAGAGCAGCAGTGATTTTAGGAGGTGCAGTCCTAGATCGGTGGAGGAGGCTGCAGACTCGGCCCTATAGAGTTACGGGCTTGCTCTGGGCCTGACATGGGCTTGGCAGGGGCTCTGGAAATAACACTACATCAAACAATTGGCAGGAGCACACCGGGGTCTGTTCCAGGGGCATGGGCGTCTAGCCCTGTTTCTGCTGCGCTCAGGAGCTGGATAGGCTGATCCAGTGGGAGATGGGGATTACTCGGCCACTTCACTCAGGGTGCCCCATGGTGGGCACGGACCCTTGTGCCGCAGCCCGTCTCCCACGTTGTGGTGGAGAGGCTGTGCTGAAGGACTCTTGGCTGGAGGGAGGCAGACCTGCAAGCAGCCAGTGCTGACCAGGTCCACTGCAGGGCAAGGAGCACACGTCCAATGCAACATGAGCAGGGAGCTGCTCACCTCTCCTCTGCCTGCCTGCCCCTTTCATCACTGCCTGGCTGCTCGTTCACATGCCTTCACTGGATTGAAGGGCTAAACTAAACAGACCCCATGGTCCAGGAAACTTTGACCCCTGAGGACAGCGGAGGTGTCCAAGGCAACAGGCTTTGTGCAAGCAAGTGTGGTGTTGGTGCCTTCTAGCTCTGCCCAGAGGCTGTCTCATTTGCTTGCATGCACAATCCCAAGAGCTGTTTGCATCTCGCTGTCCTCCCTCAATTTGGTTCCTCCACAGCCAGGGGTAGGGCTGACTGGAGCCAAATTCCTTGCAATCACAGACGAGGTTGTCAGCATCCTGGAACCCAGCACAGATCTGGGGAGCTCTGATTGCTGTCATCTTCCCACTCGGCGTGGTTCTGCTGTGGCCCCACGCCATGCTACTGCTTGCCTGCCCTTGTATGCACGCCAGCCCCAAATGAGCCTTGGGCACAGGTGGTATGAGGGTGAACACTGGGTCACCAGGTTCAGCACAAACATGGAAATGCCACACATGGGCCTCAGCCCCCTCCTCTTTGTCCCTAACCTTTGCATTCCTAGTCATGGCTTTCTCCTCTCCATCTCACAGCAGTCTCCCTGTTACTCATCCTGTCTCTCTGTGATCCCCCCATCGGGAAGCAGGGGGGCTGCTTAATACTTCAGTTAGGCTGCAGATGGCTGCAAAATCTCTGCACCTCCTTTCTCTTTCTCTGTGCCAGGATGCTAGGTTGTCACTCAGTGGCCAGAGCCGTAGCAGTGATTGCTCTGCTGGACATAGGTCTTCAGACTCCAAAACTGTGTCTCTAATCACAGGCTTCCAAGACATGAAAACAGCCATGAAATACCCCCATGTGCTCCTTGCAGTCAGCCAGCCAGTAGAGGAAATGTGCTTAAGAAATGCCTCCTAGCTGCCAGCAGGTCCCACTTCCACAGCTCAGCACATGCCCTGTGTCCCAGCAGCAGCTCAAGGGAGGTTGTCCCTGCAGGTCTTCGTTGAGTGGGCAGATGCTTGTCTGGGGTTTTTTTTCAGGTTAATGAAAAAATGTATCCCTCTGGGTCTTCTGTCTTTCTGTGCCACAGGAAAATCCCATTCTCAGTCCCTTTGGCTTTGGGTGATAAGTTCCCCCTTGGAGACCAAATGGCTCTTGTTGATTTTGGCAGGAATTCAGGCTAGTTGAAGGGGCCATTTCCATCCTCTTTAATCGTGCCCGGTAACCAGCCCCACATGCAGGAGACCACACAGTGCAAGTGAAGGGAGCTGTAAGGCAGAGGCTCAATGGAGGCAGCTTAAGAGAGCCTGGCTGTTGTGAAGTGAGAAGTCCAGGCAGCTGGCATGCTTTTCTCTGGCGTGCTGTCTTCACAGACAAGGGATCTCACCCCAGAGCGGATTCAGGGAAACAGTCCTTTCTCCATGATCTTACTGCTCTAACGGAGCCACCAAGCACTGTGACCTCTCATTGTCCCATGCCTCCTCTGCCAGGGCTCCCAGGTCCGTGTCTGTCTGGTGTGAAAGCATCTCTCCCCATTGTTCCTCCCTGTAGACTACATCCCACACTCACATCCCTTCTGTCTCCTGGTCTTGCTGGCCTGTGTTGTGCTCACTCAAAGTCACTGGGCTGTAGTTCAGTGACCCAGTGTCTCGTGCACAGAGATAATGTGTCCAGTGGATGTTTCCAGCTTTCTTATTGGCACTGTGGTCTTCAGACAGAACTACTCCTTGCACTCATGTGTCCCAGGGAGGCATGCACCAGAGCAGACTTGACAGCACTGGGAATTTAATTCCAGCAACCAGAGACAGAAATGGCAGAAGCTAGTTCAGTGTAAACACTTACAAATGTACAGAAGTGCAGCCAGGCAAGAGCTAGACAAATGGAGAACTTGTTTGGATTGACTGTCTGCCCGAGACACTGATTGTTAGTAGAGTCTGGATACGTCCGGATGTCTCCGTCGACTTCAGCTTTCATGTTTGGTACGTGTTTGTGTGCGGAAAGACATCAGAGAAGAAGAAGAATCAGAGGCAGGCATCTCTCTGAGTGAACCTACCATGACCAATCCCTGCTATTTCTTGTGTTTTGCCCAGCATCAGAAAAGCCAAGGCACTTGAATGTTTTGTCTGCATCCTAAGGAGACTATGTTAAAAGCTGAGTTCAGAATTAAGGTAGAGGTGGGGTTGATGTGGCCAGGGCTTGCTGTAGCAGGTGTTACATTAGTCACAGAGGTTTCCTCTGCTCAGGCTTTTGGCTGTCTGGTTTGCTGCTGGGAGGATGTGTATTGTTAGGCCCCTTCAAAGAAGTGGGTACAGAGATATAAGGTGTTCAGGCAGGCTATTACAGGGTATTAGAATATTCAAGCAGGCTATAGTAGAAGTTGCTGGGAGTTTGCTATTGCTCATGTAAGTGAGAGCTGAAGATAGGATCCCCATGGTATGTCAGAGACAGCCCTGGGAGAAGGGAGAGAGCTAAGACCTTGTTCTGTGAGCTGTTGAGGCAAAGGCTGTCACCCAATCCATGAAAGAAAGAGATGAGCCAGAGGCAAGACCCTGGAAAGGGGCAGGACACTTGCCTGCTGTTGTTCAGCTGCAGTCCTTCTGCTTCAGCTGAAGGTGGCTGGATGAAATCTGCTGCCCTGTAAGATAGGATAAATCAGATGGAGACATCCAATGACCCTCCTGGGTCTTTAGTATTTGGAGGAGGAGCTGGGGCACACACTGAAAGGCTAGAACAGAGAGGTAGGAAGCTACATGAGCTAGAAGGAGAAGGCTGACAGAGGGAGAAGGGAATCAGAGGCTGAGGAAGCAGCTGATGTAGACACTTGGATGTGGCTGGGAGGAACCCCAAGGACCAGAAGGGTATTTGAGCAGTGCTGGTGAGGAAGCTGCAGTAGCAATGTCCTGTTCCTCGGTAAGCTCAGGATGCAGGGCTAGTAAAGTCACACTGCTGGTCAGAGCTACTCCTCCCTACCTGCCAGATCATATACTATTTTGGGATATACAATGGTCTGTGGAGAAGAACATGCTGGAATAAGGTAAAGAGATGGTCCATGAAAACTAAACCCAACAAGACCCAGACTGCAGGTTGACACAGACCCCAGGCAGGGTGTGGATTTGGATACTGGTTTTCCTGAAGTCTTGGCCCTCCTCAGGCATGTGGGGATAAAGGAAACTGGTAGCTGAGAGTTTTTTCTGAAGGCAAGGTGAGGTGATCTGCCCAGAGAGGGGCACGGCCCTCCTCTTCCACTTCTTCCCTGTCACTGAGACCACACAGCTCTGTGACCAGCAGCGCTCCAGCAGAAGCCCATATTGATGATGGACACCCTCTTCTGTACTGCAGAGGAGCTACAAGTCTCGCCTTTTTGCAGGGGTTTGGGGGACCTTCTGGCTGCAGCAGTAAACCTGCACCTTCCAGGTCCTGGGTTTCCACTGCTGTCCTTTATTTCAGGCTGCAATCAGCCTGAGCGTGGGCTGGGCTATGCACTCACCAGTTGGGCTCACTGCAGATCTTCCTGGGCTGCTTTCTGTGGTCCTGCCTATGGGTTTTAACTGCATTAAGAAACAAGTCTTTGAAGGCTATTGTTTTGTTTTTATTCCCACTCCCCTTGTTTTTTCAAGTTTTTTGACCTAGAGAAAAGTCTGAATTTCACTGGAAAGTTGGATCTTGTAATGTCTGGTTTGGCATCCGCAGCACTCCCCAAACAGACCTCCCACTGCGAGAGGGGTGGCAGCTCACCCATGGAGCCGTCATCATCAGAAATGCCAAATGGCTCTGCAAGCCACAAGCTCCCCTACACCGTGCCTGCAGGCACTGAAACAGCCACAGGAAGCCCCTTGAAAACCAGCCCCCTGGTCTGCTCTTGTTGCGATCAGATCAGGGAGGACTTAGGGACAAAAATCCTGGAAATATGGGAAGGAGGCTACAGAGGGAAGGGGCTGGCTCTGCCACTGCTGCACCATGCACCACAGGGAGTCTGTCCGAGACAGTAAAGAAGGGCTGGTTTCTCAGAGAGATAATGCCTTTTGTATGATAAATGGAAAGAGTTGAAAGAAATGGGCTAGCTTTCAGCAGCCAAGCATTTCCTCACTTCTCATCTGACCACAGGCTTCCTCTTCCCCTTTTAACAGAGTGATATTGGCTGGCCTAAGACAACGTATTATCTCACCCTACAAACCTTGCCTTGCTCAGGCCCTTGTGGCTACCACCACTAGAAGTGGTTTCTTTCCACTTCACCATCAGCCTGAGCTTCTTCATCCCATCTTCAGACAGCGTTTGCGAGCCAGGACCCTTGGGTAAAGCCTTTTCTCCTGGCAAGTGATGGACAACTTGTGAAGTGTGCCTGGCTGCTTGAAGATCATCCCGCTAGCCTGCAAAACCCCTCTGCCTGATTTCTGTACATTCATTTCCCTTCTCATTCTGCTGTGTTCAGGTATCATTCTAGCTGGGGACAAAGGTGCTGGTGGGAGTCCTGGGGTTTGCTGCTTCGTGCTCACCTCTTTCATTCTAGATCAGTGACCTTACTGCATGCATACTCCCCTGTGAGAGCCCAGCCCTGCCAGAGGTGCCTAGTGCCTGCAGAGCTTGCAGAAAGCAGTATCAAGTGGTGGGATGAAGCAGAGCAATGGAGGGAGCGATGAGGAGAGCCAAGGCAGAGTCCTGGTGTGCATGTACTGGGTGAACACGTCACTTCAGTGCAGCACCCACGGAGCTGAAGTGCCCAGGAGGCGAGCCTCCAAAACCACACCCCCATCAAGCCTGAAATCCCTCTGCCTGACAGATGCAGCTCAGCTGCTCTGTCCCCTGCCTCAAACTGCAGGAGCACCCCTTCCTAGGGAGAGTGTAGACAGACAGACAGACACAGAAGACTGGGACCCCTCTGGCTCTGGGTGCTGACAGACATTCTGCCCTCTCCAATCATCAGACTGGCTTTTTCCCACTCCTACCAGCTGCATGGGAGAGGGGTGGATGCTGATCCCCTTTGCAGGAAACTCAGGTGCCCTAGGCTGTTTTTTAGGGGGTTTTGGCCATCTCTGCTGTAGTTCAGCAATGTCAGAGCTCATGGAAGAAAATGGTCCTCTGCTTGAGTAACCAAATACAAAGCTGAGAGTTAATAGCTTACATCCTCCTGCAGCCACATGCTGTCTTCCCTTGCAGCCAGGTCCTGGCAGGAAGAGAGCAGCCTCCATCCAGTACTTCAGAAAGTGTCTTGGTTCCCCTTGGTACAGAGAGATCTGCTCACATTACATTGCAGTTATTCTTTCCAGGGAACATGAGTTTCTTTGCAAAACTAAGACATTTGTCCGCAGCTTCACAATTGATTTCCTCAGTAACAAGCCACAGGTTTCTGCTGACTGGAGTCGTACAAGTGCTGAGGTAGCACGAGACCTGCACGCTCACCCCCCATCACTGGTATTTTCTGCCTTGCCCTCTCCCCAGCAGCATCTGGCAGAAGGATGCTAGGATCTGTTTCTCTGCAAAGGCTTTTCAGAGAGGGAGCTGGGCTCTGACACATGTCATCGCTGTTTGATCTCCAGCATGCTTGGCTCCCTGTTGGAGGGCTTGCACATAACGATGCTGCTTCATTTGAGCATCTGTTATCACATCGTGCTGAGGCTGACAGATGCTTCCAAGCACAGTTAATGCCTGTCGGCAGCCCCAAGCCCACAGGCTGTGGTGTGGAATGACCTGGAATCCCACTGGGGTGCTGAGCCTGGAGCCTGTGAGCCAGAGGTTGTCTTTCCCTTCCCAGAAGGTTGGAAATGCACCCAGTGACTCCCAGTATCACCAGCAATCCCCTCGCCCCCAACATCCAGATATTTGTAAGCACCTCCTGCTTACAATTCATGACTGAGCTGTTGAAGAGGGTGAATAGGTTTTTCATCTTAGTCATTCGTTCAGCCGCTGAGGATCTATCTACACCCAGAAAACCTTGTAGCTTCATTTACCATACATGGGGAAACAAGGTTTCCTATTTCTTCCTGGTACATGCTGGTGAATGGCTTGCTGTTCTCCCACCTTTTATTTCCCAAGCACCTTTATCCTAGGAGGCTGGTCCCTAACTTTTGCCTTTCAAGAATTATCCTAGAATGGCTTTAAGCTACATTATCGGGTCAAAGTGTCTAGGACAAAGAGTTATGGACATGCCTGTTCTATGCCCCCAGTGCATTGTTTGTGTTCTTCACCTTTTCAGGCTCTTTCTGACCATCTCCTGCCACAAGGATGGTCTCAGTTTGTCCCTGGTTCTTGAAAGCTGCAATGCATTAGGAATCTGCCAGATCCTCAATACGGCTATTGCCATGGAGGGCTTTCCACATATGACACCAGGGTGTGAGCTACTGATGCCAGGCAGGAGGAGGAATTAGAGTGGTGGGAATATGGCTGGACAGTCACTAAGCTGTTAGCACTTCTTGTTTCCAAGTGTATGGTCCAGAAAAATAAAAAGAAACCCCACCCTGGGAAAATCCCATCCTGAGTCAAAGCGCCCTTCTTCCTACTCCACCCTGTGCTTCCTTTCTTTCCAACCCGTCACCTCCCGTATTCCCTCTCCCTTGCTCCAAAATCCAGTGCCTAAATTTGACCTCCTTGGAATTTATGGGCCACATTTTACTTGCCTTTAAAAAATTTGGAGAGATTTAATTGTATTGGTTATAGGCCATTTTGGAACCCACAAAACTATTTTAAGCAGCAATTTGAAATTTTCTTTGATGAGAGTGATCAGGGCAGGAAATGACATGCAGTAAAAAAGGCAGAAAATGTAATACACAGGCCCTGGACTATTATTTCATCATCCTGTCAAGGACCTCTGCCATTCCTTTCACTATGATCCCCCTTGTCGTGTGCCACCTGGCTATCCAAGGTGGCCTGGAAGGATCTGCGGTGACACAGTGATAGGTATGAAGCACAGGCAGCACCTCTGGGTCACCATTTTGGCACCTGCCAAGCGGCAGAAGACACCGCTTGGGAAATGTGGCTGCTTTCACCTTTCCTTCTGCTCTGAGAGTCATCAGAGGCCCATCCAAGGCAGACCTAGGGACCCTTTCCCCTCTGCAAGAAGGGCAGAGAAAAGGTACAAGACTGGTGGCTGGCTCTACTGCTGGCATCCCACACTGTTTGCTTTCTTCCCAGCGCATGCTGTGATTGAGAATGGGCAGGTGGAATGTCCCCAAGGATACAAGAGGCTGAACCGGAGCCACTGCCAAGGTAAGGATGCTGCTTTCATCTCTCTCTCTGCTTCCCACATCCACTGTCAGAGCTGTAACTATATATACAAATAAAATACAGTTATCTAACTCCCTGATACAGATCTACCAAGAACGTGACTTACAAAAATCCCTGTGCTTTCATCAAGCATGAAGAAAAACAGGTAACACTGGACTACATGACTCAGCGCATAGTTGGGCCAGCACAAGAAAACTCACCTACTAAGTCCTACTGACACAGTAAGGACCTATGTTGCTGCTCTGCTACATGTGAGTGTAAAAACACTTCTCCCATCATCTGAAGCAACAGATATTCTGTTGCCTGAAAACATTTGGGAAGGTTGTCGGCTTGTTTGGTTGGTCATTTCCAAGTGGGAGTGCCATAAAAGTGAGTCCTTCTGTTTCAAGCATGTTGCTTGCCCATGCTGCCAGGCTGTTGTGCCTGCCCTGTGCTGCTGGAGTCTATCCCTTTTCTCTCCAATTCATGTTTTTTGGCATCCCTTGGCCCACAGGGCTTGTGTTTTTCCATGCTCTGACTGAAGTGGAATTTTATGGTTCTCTTCTCGTGATTCATGATAAGCTGAGAGGTGTCATCTCAAAGATGCAGCAGGGAGCCTGGGCCCCAGCCATGCAAACCCAGGGCTGGCAATCCAATGACTCGACTCTTTTATCTGGGACTTTCCACCATGCTTACTTAATTAATGATTCAACCTCCCCACATCGTCCTGGGGGAGAACTTTCAACAAGGCAACAGCTTCTATTCTCCTTGGTGCTCAGATCTCATCCCTTATGCAGCCACAGACAGTGCTTTGGGTATGAGGAACTACCCTGAGATATCGAATAGTAGTCAGAGGAGCAGAGCAGCTGAGGGGGTCGTGTCAGCAAGCAGAGACCTGTGGTGCCTGCTCTGGATTTGTGTCTCCTCTGGAGCAGGGAGAGTCTCAATGCTCTGAGGAGCAGAGAGAGATGGCAATGTGGAGTTTGCTAAGAAGATGTTTTTGCACATGAACCATGAAGCAGAGATTTGTGCCTCTGCGTGCTCCTTCATAAGCCTGGCTGGGAGAAGCACTGTTCTGTAGACAGTCTACTGCCTTGAGGTGCTTTTCCCATCTCTGCTGTTGCAGCAGGATGTGTGTCAGGAAGTCCAGCACCTCACTTAGAGTCCAGAGTGAGCAATTTGGCTGATAGACTGTGGGAGAGGCTACATGGGGCCTTCTCTTGCCAGCCCAGGTAGGAGGGAAGCCAAGGGCCTGGACAGCAGCTGATGGCTCCTGAGGTCATTGGCTCTAGGAGAGAAGCTGAGCTTCTTGGAAAAAGCTGAGCTGTGGCTTTGCAGGCTGTCGTCAAAGCACAGGTGAGTGACTGGAGCAGGGTCCTGGCAAGAGCCCGCTTTTCTCAGTTCTATATGGACAGAAAGGGTTGTTTCTGGTGCCTTCCAGCAGAGGAACAAATGGCTTATCTTTGCAAGATCTCCTCTTCCTCATCCTCTTCCTCTTCCTTTCCTTCCTGCATCCCATTGACCAGGAACAAGGCTGCAATGAGTCTGAGTTGAGACTGCCTGGCAGACCCAGTCAGGAAGCCTCCTGGTGCTGCTGGAACCAGCAAGAAGGATGGCACTGGAAAGGATAATGTGGTCGCTAGACATGAAAGGTTGTCTTGGAGGCTGCAGGCTGGGCCGCCTGGAGACGGTGGTAGGGAGGTGTGCATGCACAGGGGTCACTGCACAAAACACACATTGGCACCTTGATGTCCATAAATCCCTGGTGTCTTTTGCTGACTCAGGTCCTTTTTCCTCACCAAGCACCAGGGTAAACCAGCCTGCACCTTGCCACTACAAGCTGCCTGACCCAGTGCGGCTGTTTCTGAAGAACATGGCAGGCTTGTGTGGGGTGGGAAGAAGAAGCTGAGATAGCATATGGATCTTGGTTTGTGGTCCCTGAGGCCTCCTTTGTGGGCTAGCCCCGTTGTTGGCATGCTACAGTGGGTAGGAGTGTGTGGCCCCAGGTGTGCCTGCCTGCTTCTGTTCCCTGTGGGGATTTCCACTGTGGGTGGGTCCTCTGCTGCCAGTGGAATAGAGAGGGTTGGACTGAGGCAGGGACGTTGCCCTGTTTTAAATTAAGCTCATAAAGCCCAGCCCTTGGTGCTTGTTTGTTTTGTGCTCCCATTACTCTAATCCCTTCAATCCCTTTGCTTATGTGGAGGCCAAACACTTCATCCAGTTGGTGTGTTGGAATGACACAGCGCTCCGACCATGCCAGGGAGTGGCAGGGATGAGCCCCAAGGCTGCTCTGGAGAGACCGAGCCTCTTCTCTGAGTGGGGTTCCTGGCATATTTGGGGTCTGGCCACTGGTTGTTCTCATGAACTCTGTCCTGTGCTTGGTACAGAGCAGGAAACCATTACATTATGCAGCCAAACCCTACTCCTCCTTGGCCTGCTGTACTTTGAATTGACTGAACATCATGGCCTGGTCTTGATGGCCCCTGTGTGTCTCAACCATGTATGGGGCAGCCGGTGGGGTGAACAGCAGAGTTTAAGAGCACAGGACTGGGAAGGACCTTTCAGGTCATTAAGTCTGAACTCCAGCTGTCATAGCTGGCTGCGTGACACCCGCACTTCCACCAAGCAGTGATGTTGCAGCTCTGAGGAATCAGGTAGGGCTGGGAAGGCCATTCCTGAACCTAGCTGGTCTCAGTCAGGCTCCTCCATTACCTTCATTCTTCCAAGTGTCCCAGCAGCCCACCTCTGCACCCTTTCCACCTTGACACAGGTGCTCTCAGGGCACCTGAGGTCTCACTAGGGCCTTGTCCACAGACATTGGGATTGCCCCGTGCCTTTGGAAAGTGTTTGGCATGATGTGGCCTAGTGTCATGCTGGCATTTCTTGGTCTTGGCAGCTCATAGCTGTCCTGTGAGCAGCAAGTGTGCCCAGGTCCCTCTCACTGCCTGCTCCCACCTCTTAACTTGTAGGCTATGTTCCTGTGATTTGTTCTGGGGTGGTGCTGAGGTTCATCCCACTCCTGTCACTCCATGCTCCCATCCATCTCTTCCTGCCTGTAGGAAAGGCTTTACTGCAGGCCAAAGTAGTGAGCCTGATTGTGTTTTGCTGGGATAAGCACAGATCTCTTCCTGAAGACTGCATCCGATGGATGCTGAGTCAGGTGAAAGGACAGGACTCACCAGTCCAGGCTTGCAGACAACGACCATGATGGCCGTAAGAGTGACCCTGCCAGGGTGGCTCACCACATGGGCCACATCTGTTTTCCACAAGGGTTGTGAAGCAGAGCAGTCATTCATGAGCCATCCCTGCAGCTGCAGCAAGCGAGCACTGTGCTGCAGATGGGGGACTGGCTGTCGCCGTGGAGGTCCCCACTGCGCTGCTCGGTGCCAAGGCTGCCTCAGACACCAGCCCAGCTGAGACCCCTCGGTTCACAATACCTAGGTGGGAGGCACTGGGTAGGGGATTCAGTTCACCCTCAGCTTCCTCACATCTCACCAGGCTCTCTCCTGTCCACAGATATCAACGAGTGCTTGATGCAGGGCCTGTGCAAAGATGCTGAGTGTGTGAACACCCGTGGCAGCTTCCGCTGCACCTGCAAGCCTGGCACCATGCTGGACCCATCCCGTAGCCATTGCATCTGTAAGTAGTCCAGGAAACCCCTCAGTTTGGGAAGGGGCCTGAGCAGGACCCCATGGCTGAGTGGAGGCTGCAGCATGCTTCATGCCTCTTGCAAGTGCAGTTGAGTTCTGCTGTCCTGCACTTGTGTGCAGGATGGATCCGTATTCCTCGGGCCTTCTTCATGCATTGTTCTTCACCATGGACATCTCATGGCCCCTGTGGAACCTGCAGGGGACATGCCTGCGGTGCAGCAGCAGAGGACACAGTCTCCTGGGTTGAGAGAACTCCCAGAGGAGCTGGATTTGTTTGGGAGTAGCACTGCTGGGGGAATGGTCTGAGAGCTGAAGGCCAGGGGCTATTCTGAGGAGAGGATGGGGCAGCCCTCAGGACAGGCTGGGAGGCACAGGCAAAGAAGGCCCTGAGGGGGAGAGATTGAGTGTCCCCTGTTCTCTCCTTGGAGAGCATAGAGCTTAACCTCTGGCACTGACCCTGCTGTTGTGTTTCAGCGGACAAAGCGGTGTCAATGGAGCAGGGGCTGTGTTACCGCTCAGCAGCTGGAGGTGTGTGCTCCTTCCCCCTCTCCCACCACATCACCCAGCAGATCTGCTGCTGCAGCCGCGTCGGCAAGGGCTGGGGGAAGAACTGTGAGGAGTGCCCCCTGCCCGGCTCAGGTGAGATATGCCTGCTTCAGCTTTGCCTGCTCTGGTTAGACTGGGGTTTGGGCTTGCCTGAACTTGCTGACACGCAGATGGCTGCAGGACTCAGAGATGAGTGGTGCAAATGCTGGCCTGTGAGATGGGTCCAGCATCCCAGGAAGCAGACCTGGATAATACTCGGAAGATAGAGAAATCCCTGATGGGAAACCACTCTGTACCAGAGGGAGAGCACAGCCATGTCTGTGCCTGGCTTTGCTCAACAGCCCTTTTGCCTCTTGTACATCTTCTGCTGGATGAAAGCCAGGTGAGGATAAGTTTGGCATATCTCAGCATGGGGCAGGGTTGAGGGGGAAGCACTGAGAAAAATCTTCGGGTGGGTACCAGGTGTTTGCTTTTATCTGCTCCCTTGCTCAGCTTGGATCTTCCTGTGGCATGATCCATTCCTAGCAGTACTGACCCAAGGGAGGGATTTAGGTTTTGGTGTCTGGGAGTACCAGCCAGTGCCTGTTAGAAACCCTGTGAGCAGATTCCTGCTCGAAGCATCTACCCACTGCAGCCCATATGTGCATCTATAAGGATTTAACCCTTAGAAATCACCAGAAAATTATAGGATGGGAGAAACTGGTACCTGCATTCACATACCTGCCTGTCCGTCTTCATTCCTTTCTTCCACTGTCTCACCATCGTGTCTGGGTGTGGTGAGCCAGGTGATCCCTGGATCAGCCTCTTCCTTCCAACTATGCCCTCTAACGCTTTGATTCAATTTTCCCTCGCAGAAGCCTTCAAGGAGATTTGCCCAGCAGGACATGGTTACACGTACTCCAGCTCTGATATCCGCCTGTCAATGAGGAAGGCAGAGGTAGAAGAGCTGCCCCTCAGCTTGGAAGAACAAGGGGAGAGCAGCAACTGGACATTAGACTGGGCAGCAAGGAGACAGCAGCTGCAGCACAGCCTGCGTGGGAGCATCCTGGAGGCATTCCCCCACCCTGGCACCTCAGCAGGAGAAGGTAGTGTGGGGTCTACTGCTTAAAGCTGCTCCATCTGGGCCCCTAGGAAGGGTGGGCAAATTCCCAGGTCCTGCCATGCCCCCATGGATGGACTTCTAGCTGATAAGAGCTTTCTACATCTGTATGAATATGCAAGGTGTTCTTCAACCGTACTAGAATTCCTGGGGCATGAGACACCATGTCTTCAAGCCTTTGGAGAAGTTTTTGAGTGTTTCAGACTCCTGCAACTGCATCTTTGCAGTTGGTGCTGGCTGGCCAGGCTACCTCCACCAGGACCTCAGGTCTGTGTGGCAGCCCTGGCACTGCAGTCCTTGGGCTTTTGTCCAGCCCAGATGGAGCAAAGTGTGACCAACTGCTTGTGCCAGCACCTGCTGGAGCGGAAGGTCCTGGGGCCTGTGCAATGCCAGGAGAGGAGTCCAGGTTTGTTGGCTTTGGAACAAGCTCTTGCAGAGGAGTGGGAGGGACTGAGTGGCAGTGTCTTAGAGGTGGGGTGAAGTTAGGGCAGCCAGGGTTTAAGAAGGATGTCTGCCTGCCTTGTCTCTACTCACCATGCTCTGTTTCACTTCCCAGGTGAAATTTCTCCTGCTGCACAGGTGAGTAAGTTTGTCTTACTACATCTGGGTGCATCCATGGTAGCTTGATAGTCAGGAAGGGCATTTCATACACATACACAAGGAGGTGTGAAATGTGGTCAGAGAGAGCACAGAAGAGAGCAAGTAGCTGCTGCCGGAGCGAACAGCATATAAACTGCAAACCCTATCACCCTGGCTGAGTTGCCATGGCTGAAGGCACTCTGCCAAGTGCCTGCTCAGCCCTGCTAAAAGGCCATTAGCTCAAACAGCAGGAGCTGAGGGTTCTGCTGCACTAGCTCATGGTCAGTGTTGATTCCAGCTGGCATTTGCTGGGGCTGGGGTAGCAGCCCAGGCTGAGGCCGGAGCTGGCTGAGGTGTGGGCGCTCACTCCCTGCTGTCAGCCTGGCCTGGCTGTAGGGCTGATGGGCAGCAGGGGAAGGGGGACTGCTGCACTCAGCTTGGGGAGTGCTCCTCTCACGGAGCCCAGTGTTGTGTTCAAGCATAGGACACAAGCACATCTCCTCGTGCTGGTGTGGGTGCAGCAGAAACTCCACTGGAGCAGTTGGGGCAGGGGTCTCCCACACTGGCTATGTGAATTCACCCTGTTGAACGGGAGCAGTCTGGGGACAGATTCTCTGCTAGGCTCTCCCAGGGATGGGTTTCTTTATTATAAGTCTCACTTGAAAAATATGTGTCTCGATCTCTGCTGTCAGTAGCAGTTGGGCCATATCTCTCCTGAGCATTTCTGTGCCCCCTTGCTATAGCAGCCCCTCTGCAGGAGTTGACAGGACTGCCATCATCACTGCTTTGTAGACATGAAGTGACTTGCCCAAGGACATATGAAAAATCTCAAGACAAGGCAGAAATTTGAACCAAAGCTTCCAATCTTGAAGCAGAGCTATCTGGGATTTATGTTGCTCAGCTGCCTGTTCTCTTCATCCATTGCGGAAAGATCCTTGGAGCAGAAACCCAGGTTGTGCTCCAACTTCTCCTTTGGCAGCCATGGGTTCACCAGGAAGGGATGCTGAGAAAGAGCGTCTAGCACCAAGCACCCTTCTAGTAGGTAGCAGTCAAGGCAGGTCGAAGCAGTGGCTGTCCTCAGCCCTCCAGAGCCACCAGTGACAGTGGCAGTATTTACCATGCCTGGATGCCCTTCGTGGCCATCTTGCAGAGATGCCTGTCTGGTAGCAGTGCCCTGGGTCTCACCTGCATGGTGTGCCAGCATGGCGCCTCTGTGGGGAACCCCCGGGCACAGACAGGAGCTGTGTTTTATTCAGGATGATGTGCTCAGGACAGAGTGGCCCTGCCAGATGCACCCAGCCGTGGCAGCTTCTCCTCCCAGCATGGTGTCTTGGGGAGCAAAAGGAGCCAGGAGGTGGGTGGGAAAATGTCTCAGGGATGCTGCCTCCCAGCTACATGCATGTGGATAGAGGCAGTCCTATGTTTCTGTCCCTCAGGGCGCTGCTGATGCCACTGCAGAGCCTGCCACGCGCAGAGGTGAGCGCCCAGCTGGCAGGAGGGCAGGGTGGTCGTGGGGAAGAGGATGGGGCAGTGAGGAGGGAGGAGAGTGGGGAGGCTGGGAGCTGCTTCCTCTGCATGGCAGCCCCCGATGCTGGGCAGGATGGGCTGCCAGCTGGGCTGGCTGCAGGGCGCCATGGGGGACTCCTGCCACACTGTGGTGGCTGATATGGGGCTGTAGGGATATGGGGAGGTCATGGATCTCCAGTGAGGTGGAGGAGGCTGTGTTAAATAACAAGATGATGAGGTAGCTTCAGCCACCCTGTGGCCCCTTCCCATGTGCTTTCTTGGGGCTGTGGATGCAGGGATACCCAGCACAGGTAAGCCTTGGGTGGGCACCTCTGCCTGTGATCGGGTGCTGGACTTCACCTCATGTCTTCTTCCTCAGCAGAAGAAGAGTCCTGGCGTGGTCCTCCCCAGCCTGGCCCCACCACCACCTGGGATGATGCTGCTCCAACACAGATGCCAGCGCAGGGTTTGGGTGCATGTCCACTGCTCTCCAGAATTTCCCTCCTCTCTCTGCCTAGCACTATGGGGATGTTATGTCCTAAGCTCTGCCCAGGAGCTCTCTCCCTTCCCCAGCCTGCTTGTCTTCCCACATGCCCCACTTGGCTTCCCAAAGAAAAGTCCTTGTCCTACCACCCTGGGGTGTTGTCCCAGCCTGGTCCTGGCTGCTGCCAGCCAGGGAAAGCTGGCCGGCCATGGGGAGGCATGAGAGCAATCCCATACAGGGAGCAGTGTTTGGTTTTCTGGGTCCTTCCCCTGCCTGCAGCTCACTTGCCCGGCACAGCCGTGGCTGCCGGGCGAGGGGGATCACGTGCCCGCTCTGGTGGCTTTGGCCCGCTTCCCTGGCAGCGTGAGCTGACTCATCGGCAAGGGGGAGCGCAAGGAGAGGCATGTGGATCCCGGGGCGGCTTGTTTACTGCGCCGGAAACAAGGGCGCTGTTGTTCCAGGGTTGCTCAAGTGTCTGGGAGCGCGGCCCCTGCCCTCCACCGGGGGCTGGAGCACCTTGGGGAGCAGGCCTGGCAGAGGCACCTTGCTGAGGAATGCGTCTTCCTGAATAGCCTTTTGTTTGGGGTTGGGCTGCGCCCCCACCCTGCCCAGGCTGGCTCAGTGCTGAGGGGGTGTGCAGTGCCATGCTCCCTGCTTAGCAGGATGGTGGGTGGGGGGGCCCTGCTGTCGCCCCAAAAGGAGCCCGCTCACAGGGACCAGGCTCTGCTGCAAGCCCTCCTCTAAGGCATGGGGCTTCCTCAGCATCCTTTTGTGGGGCAGGGGTGCAGGTGAGCAGCACAGGGGGCTTGGGCATCCCAGCTGGGCCTCAGGCCAGAGGAGGAGGCAGAGTCCGCCGTGTCCTCCCTGCAGCCCTATGGGTGCAGGCTGCCTGAAGCGTAGAGGAGCAGGCTTAGCATCACTCTCCAAGAAGGGAAAAAGCAGCCTCCCTGGCATGGTGCTTGGGACACAAGGCAGACACTAGACTCGTGCACACTTTTGGTGCTGCCCCCAACCCCATGGTCTCTTCTCCCAGTGGTTGGCAGCTGTGCCTCTTCACCCCTCTTCTGTGGAGCCGGAGCTTGCGTGCTCACCCCGGAGGGATACAGCTGCTTGTGCCACCCCGGCTACACATTGGACCCCAGCCGCCTCCGCTGCATCGGTAGGTTGGCACCTCCTCTGCCTGCTGGGCCTCGACAGACTGTTCAGTCCTTCAGGCTCCTGGGGGAGGAAGGTTTTCTGTCAGCTCTGCTGAGCTCTGCCTATCTGCTGCACCATGGGGCTGGCAGGCAACTGCAGGTGTTGACTGTCTGTCTTCCTTCCTTGCCTGGGCACAGATGAAGATGAGTGCCTTAAAGACCCTTGTGCTGGAAAAGGTCGCTGCATCAACAGTGTGGGCTCCTATTTATGCCTCTGCTACTCTGGGTACACCCTGGCTGTCTCAGAGGGCAAGCAGAGCTGTGAGGGTAAGTGGTATCTGCCTGGCACAGGGCTGCCACCTTCCCAGGGTGTCCTCAGTCTCCCACTCTCGTGCCCTCTCATGCACATGCACATACACATGCTCTCATGCACACCCTCCCTTCCCCAGGCCTGCCCACAGACAGCCTGATACATGGGCATCACCCTCTCATCCTCGCTCAGGGACAGGGCCTTGCCCATGATGTTCTGGGCAGGACCCTGTGATGCCAGCCTTGATCACTGCTTCTGGCAAGGGGGGTGTTAGGACAGATGGAGGATGGAGGAGAGCCCCAGCATGGGTCCCTTGGGCAGAGCCTGTTGCAGGCGGAGCAGCTCCTCTCCTGCACCCAGCCTTCCCCACGCTGGAGAGGGAAGAATTCAGGACTCTCCCTATCTGTTGCCAGATCGAGATGAATGTGAGCAGCCCTCTATCTGCCGAGGACAACGATGCATCAACACCCCTGGGTCCTACCTCTGCGAGTGCAAGGAGGGCTTTGCCATGGGCCCCAGAGGACAGTGTGAAGGTGAAGCTTGCTAGTCCCTGTTCCCCTGCCCCTCCAACCCACCCTGTGCAGGGCTGAACACCTTCTTTCCTCACCACTTCATGTCTCCTTCTGGAAGGGAGGAAGGACCCCCCCATGTTTGTCTGCCCCGTGCCTCCCCTAAGGGCTGTCTGTCCTCTCGTCTGCCTGAAGGAGGGAGAGGCTTTCCTGGGCTGGGAGAGGGGAGTTCTGAGACCCTCTCCCACCTCCCCAGGTTGATCCTCCATGACCAGCCCATGCTGGCTTCCTAATCTGGGAGGAGATGTCCCTGTGTTTTTGTGCCAGCTTGACACTGTCACCAGACCCTCATGCTGCCAAGTGGACTGCAGGGAGAGCAGGCTGCAGAGAGTCAGGCCACAGCATCCCGCTCACGTGGCATGACCTGGGCTGTTCAGAGCATTCGACCTTGTGAACATACAATGTCCCTGATCAAAGATCCCCCTTTCTCAGTAGCTTGTCTCCGACAGAGAGTGGGAGACTATTTTAGGAGGCAGTAGGGGAAACAGGGCATGCACAGAATGCTGCTCCCCCTGCACGGCCTCCAGAAAGCACTTGCCTTCAGGACTTCCTGAGCTGGAGGCTGCATCCTGATCATAGTTACAGAAGTCCCTGATGAAACAGCCCTGCACAGGTGTTCTCTGATCCCTTTCTCTGTCCATGCACATTCCTGGCCTTGGCAAAATCCTGCAGCCGCAGGTTTCGCTGCTGGATTATGTCAACCCTCAGGTGTGGGTGTAGGCTCCTGAGTGGTAAGTGGGACTATAAGTAGTGTTGCTCAAGCCCTGGCAAACTTGTCTCACCTCCTTTTGGGCATCGCTGTTCCCCAGAAGGGAACTCTGAGGATCCAGCTGGAGGGGACATCCTGGAGAAGGCTGCACTATTCACCTTTGGGAGCCTGAAAGGAGTGTGTTTCTTGGCAGATATCAACGAGTGTGTGGATCCCAGCCCTTGCCCCCATGGGAAGTGTGTCAATACACTAGGCTCCTACAAGTGTGTCAGCTGTGGGGATGGCTACCGGCCCAGGAACGGGAGATGTATTGGTGAGGAATGTGGGCTGTCTCTGGGTGGCACCCTCACCCCCTGTGGCAGTGCTCCCTGCGAGCCTCAAAAGGAGCAGGGACACGGGCAGCACACTCCCGTGGGCAGCCAGCCTGCGTGGCCAAGGCACAGTGCCCTGGCAGTTTGGGTGGTGGGGATGGCTTTGAGCACCCTCCCATTCCATATTATTCTCTGCTGTGTCACACAGACGTAGACGAGTGTCTTGCGGAGGGGACGTGTGCTCACGGGCAGTGTGTCAACCTGGATGGCTCCTTCCACTGTTCCTGCTACCGGGGCTATGAGGTGGCACCTGACGGGAAGAGCTGCCAAGGTACCAGGAAGCCATGAGTCCAGACCCTCTGAAGTGTCATGCACCCAGTCCAGAGGCTTCCCTGGGCTCTTCCTGAGCACTTGACTCTGCCTGAGTCCTGGCCACCGTGTTGGCTGGTTTCCTCAACATGTCTGCCTCCGGTTATGGTTCCTCCACATCCACCCCACTCATCCCGCTCTCCCTTGTGTGCTTATGCAGATATCGACGAGTGTGCTGCCCAGGCTGCCTGTCCCTCCAGACTCTGCCTCAACACTGAGGGCTCCTACTCCTGCATGGCTTGTGACACCGGCTACACTGTGTCCAGAGATAGCAGCACATGTGAAGGTAACCCTTTCCGAGGGACAGAGAAGCGAGTGCTGGAGGGAATGAGGGAAGAAACATTGCCGTAGCTCGGTTATTGGTGGGGCCCAGGTGTTTCTTTAGCCTCAGAATCCTTCTCCAGCTCTTTAGCTCTCTGATCAGCAGACAGTGGAGGGGGGTGCTGCAAACAGATGTCACCTAGAGCAGCAGGAAGGTGATCTTCCTCACCCAGGGAAGGGATGGGGGACAAAGACTCATTTATGAGAATCCTGGACTAATGGTGACCTGGGGGATGCTGACAAAGGCCAGAGGAGTATAGGAGGCCTGGAAAGATGGGCAGAGAGGATCTGTGTGTGGTTCAGTTCAAAACTGTGTGCCTGGAAGCATGTGCCCCAAGTGTAAGTCCTCAACAGAGAGAGAAACCTTGGGTCCACAGCCAGCGGCAAGACTGTGGGCACCCAGGGTTCATCTTTTTTTCCCCAGCCCCTAGTATAACTTGGACATGTTCAAAAGGGAAAGAGTAGTTCAAGGGCTCTGCTGTGCCGGGCATGCATGACAAGAGTTAGCACGAGCATGGATCTGTGTTGGTTGCTTTGCTCAGACATTACAGTGCCCTGTCCCAGCCTTACAGCCTGACTGCCCAGCGCAGGCAGGGAAACTACTTCCTTGGTGGCTGCCCCCAGGGGACACCCAGGGCTTGATATGGCTTGGTGCAAATTCCCTGTTTGGGGCAAGGGAAGGGAGGTGGCAGGGCTGGCAAAGGTATTTGTTTAAAGATTGACTGCGTGCTGCGAATTTCTCTCTGGAGCACTGCAGAGCTCTGCAGCCTACACTTGGCTGGCAAACAGAAGATCTTGCCTTTGATGTGACTCTCAGAAGACCCCCCTGCATGGGGGCCTCGAATGGGGGAGGAGATGGAGGCTTTCCTCCCCCTCTTCTCCTCTGTTTTGTTGTCTGAGAAAGCCAGCATGAAATGAACTTATTTTCCATCTGATTTTGGGGTGCAATGGAAGAACCATGGTTTGATCCCTTCTGTCTGCCCTCCCACTTTCCCGAGACTCTGTGTAAGCCCCTTCTCAGCCACCTCGCCCCAGCTGTGTCATGAGGGCACCTTATCAGGGTTTGGTACTGTTTGGGTCACACTGACCTGATGGCAGGATGGTATGTTCTTCCCTGCCTTGGCTGGTGGCCTTGTCTGTGGATCTGGGTTTCATACTTGAAAAACTATGAGGGTTTTGTGATAGCTTTGTGATAAATAAACTAGGTTATGGTTCATCTCCAGAGGGATTCAAGAATAGTGCTACTTGCAACCCTTTGAGACTGAACATCTGGGAATCCTGCCCCGAGGCAGTAGGGAGCAATGCTTGCTTATGCCTGTGGCATGTTCAGTGCTCTGCAAAGGGGAAGAAAAGGACCCTGCCCTTCCCTCAGGAGTTAGCAGTCTCAGGGCTTTAGCTCCTGGCACAGGAGAAGAGAACAGCAGGATCTTCTCCACTAGCATGTCTTCTGCTGCCTGGACACCAGCCCATCCTTCTGATTAGCATCCTCCTCCAATGCTTCCCCCTACCTCACCGGCCTGCAGGCAACATCAGTCTGTTGGCATGCTGCAGCCCTCTGTTAGAGGGAAGGCACCTCTGCTGTGGGCAAACCCTCAGAGCACCAGCAGGCTCTGGCCAAGGCCTGGAGGAGTTGGGTGGGAGAGGGTTTGTGGGGAGCTCTGCAGCTGGGTAAGAACGGATACAGGCCCCTGGACAGCTTTGCCAGGAGGAGGACATTTTAGGCAAGCCTGGCAGGTAAGAAAGCAGAGCCACAGAAGGTATGGCTGGTGCTGGGTTACTTTCCTGATGTTTGCTCTTGTGCGGTTGGCTGAAGAGAGGGTTTGTCATCAACTATGGCTCTGTGCTGGCCTCTTAGTGGTTGTGGTACCCGGTGCAGAGCTCTACTGGAGGTGGACACTGGGGTTAGCAGTATCCTTGTGCTCACAGAATCACAGAATGGCTGAGGTTGAAAGGGACCTCTGGAGATGATCTTGTCCAACACCCCCTGCTCAAGCAGTGCCACCTAGAGCTGGTTGCCAGGGACCATCTCCAGATGGGTTTTGAGTATCTCCAAAGAGGAAGACTCCACAACCTCTTTGGCAATGTGTGCCAGCACTCAAAAACCCTCACAGTAAAAAAGTGTTTCTTGATGTTCACATGGGACCTTCTGTTTTTCAGTTTATGCCCATTGCCTCTGGTCCTGTCACTGGGCACCACTGATTTGGTGCAGGGATCTAGTTTTTCTTGGTCCCTATGATGGAAGGTAGTGAAGGGTCTGGGCTGACTCCTCACACCCCAGTAATATGGAGTCTCTGCCCTCATCTCACTATGACAGGATGGTCTGGGAGGGCAACTCAAACCCACCTTGCAGGCCAATAGCTAGGTGTTGACTTCTCTGGGTGGGGGTCTTCTCCAGTGGAGGCAAGAGCTGGGGCCTCACTCTGTCCTGGGCCCTTCTGCTTGGCAGATGTGAATGAGTGTGAACACCCTGCTGTTCAGTGCCTCGGGGGACAGTGCAGGAACACCCCGGGCTCCTATGAGTGCCACTGCCAGGCTGGCTTCGAGCTCATCAACGGCACCATGTGTGAAGGTATGAACCCCATCCCTGCAGCCCTCTGGTCCTTCTTTCCCAGCAGGGAGGATGCCAGTGCCAAGACAGGTGATGCCCCCATGCATGGCACATCCATAAGGTTGTAGGCAAATGCAGGATAACCATGGACAGGGAAGATCTCTGTCTCCATGGCAAGAAAACCAGGGGCCAGGACCCCTGCGAGGGCTGCCTGTAAGAGGCTGGGGAGAGGGAATCCATGTGGCTTAGGTGCAGGATGTCCCCCAGAGCTGGGTGTATGGCCCTGACTCTGCTCCCTCTGCAGACGTGAATGAGTGCCTGAACAGCGAGATCTGCAGCCCCAATGGCGAGTGTCTCAACAGTCATGGATCCTACTTCTGCATTTGTGCTCCTGGATTCTCAAATGCAGCTGGTGGAGTCACCTGCCAAGGTGAGCTGGAGGATGGCAGGGACATAGCTTGGGTCCTGCTCTCTGCTCCCTCCCCTGCTGTGAGATCCATGTTGGTGATTTTGGCCCAATTTTGCAGATGTGGATGAATGTGCAGACAAGTCCCGGTGCACACAAGGCCAGTGCCTGAACACAGAAGGCTCCTACAGGTGTCTCTGTGAAAATGGATTCAAACACTCCCAGGATACTGATGACTGCGTGGGTGAGAGCTCATTGCTGAGGAGATCAGCACCCTGGATTTGGGGGGATGAATGCAGCCAATGCAGGGGGGAGGGCAGTTCTGCTCCCAGCACCCAAAGTTGCTGGTGACTTGTAAGGAGGACTAACAGTGGCTCAGGGCCTCTGGCCAACTGAACTTGACCTAGGTGTTTCAGTGAGCAAGCAGGGTCTCCATCTGACCACCCTCATCCCCTTGCCCTCCTCCCTGCAGACGTGGATGAGTGTAAAGAGTATGGGGATGCCATCTGTGGCACGTGGCGGTGCCAGAACAGCCTTGGCTCCTACCGTTGTATCATGGGCTGCCAACCTGGCTTCCACTGGACACCCTTGGGTGACTGCATTGGTGAGTACAGTCTGGGTGTCCCTGTCCCTCCTCCTGGTAGGGACGGGGTGGCTGTGGGTCACGTCTGCCAGCGGCGTGGGGGAGAAGGAGGAGGAGGAGGAAGCATGTGGCTGGTGGAGAGGCAGATAATGCTGAGAGTTTGTTTTCTTGGCTGAGCTGCCTGCTTGTGTCTAGACTTCTCTCTTCCTGGCATCTGGAACAGACACTGCATTGTGCTGCTTTCCACTTGGGGAGAGTCCTGGGCAGGTTACAGCCATTCCAGGCTTGGGGCTGGACCACAGCTCCCTGTAAGCTGTGCTTACTGGGGCTGCTGCCTGTGCCAGTCACCTGCCTGGTAGGGCTGGGTGAGGGAAAAAGCTGCTGGTAGCAGTGCTTGGGAGCAGTGGGCTGGGGGCAAGTGGCTGCTCTGCCTGCTTCAGGGAAATCTGTCCCGTGAAGTGGCAGAAGGGGAGTTGGGTGCAGCCAGCAGGGCTGTAAACCTGCCCTCCAAAAGCAGAGGACCCATTCGTGACTGTCCAACCCCACTGGGCTGGGCAAGGCAGAGGTTACTCCCTGGCACTGTACCAGTTGGAGAAGGACCAGGTCAAGATGAACAGGGCAGGAGGGTATCATCCTAGATCTGTCTGCGCTTGCCCCACATATTTCAGTTGCACCCTTGTATCTCCTGCCAATGTGAGCCTGTAGGCTTTGTGCCCCTTTATGCCTCTGCAGGGACCTGCGCTACCCTCAGTCCTCACTGCCAGCCGCCTCCCACTCTTCCCAACCATCTCTCATTCCCACCCTGCTCTTGTCACTCTGTCCACATGGCCTCTCTTCAGCTCTGGATGTTGCAGGAAGCTTCTCTTAACATGCACACTCATAGCAGGGGAGTGAGTGGGGCAGCCAGACCCAGTCCCTCACATCAAGGGAATGCCTGCCCCATGCTCAGGCCTTGAGCTCAGAGCAGAAGGGCCTGGGCAGTGGGGAGTGTCCACTGGGAGAGGTGGGATCTGGGGCAATTCCTGCTCTCTGCTCTGCTGCAGATATAGATGAGTGTGCCAATGAGACGCTGTGTGGGAGCCACGGCTTCTGTGAGAACTCAGATGGCTCCTTCCGCTGCCTCTGTGACCGTGGCTATGAGAGCTCAGCCTCGGGACACTACTGCATTGGTAAGTCTCCTATAATTGCTCTGCCAGCCAGTAAGGGAGAGCCATTGGCAGATGCCAGGCTGGTGTCCCTGCTGTGTGATGGCTCTTGGGGCATGGACAGGGGCATGGGACACACATGAAGAATCCCAGACATGGAAAGGGCAGGTAATGCAGGCAAAAACCCTCCCCTTAACACAGCAGATCCTTGGGACTGCAAAGGAGCAGGGCTCTATGAAAAAGTGAGCGGCTCCTAGTGAACATGGAGCCCTTTTCTGTGCAGGTGGAAAGGAGGTGCCTGGGGGCTGGAGGCACTGAAGGTGCTAGGAAGGTACTTTAATGGGTGCCTGGAGAGGCCAGGCAGCGTATAATACAAGGAGAAACGTTTTCACCATGAAGACAGGCAGGCAGCGGAACAGATGCCCAAGACGGCTGTGCTGTCACCATCCTTGGAGGTTTTAAAGACCCAACAAGACAAAGCCCTGAGCAGCCTGGTGGGATCCCATAATGGACCCTGCTTTGAGCAGGGAGCTGGACTAGACACCTCCCAGTCCCTTCAAACCTGGATGATCCTGTCATCCAGTAATTCACGGCAAGCTGGAGTTCAGACTCCTTGAATCCACTGAGAGCAGGGCAGGAAGCTCCTTCCAGACTTGCGTTGAGCCACAGTGTGAAGAGAGCTCTCGCTCGTCCCTAGCAGCTTCCATCTCCCTGCTGAAGGGTGACCCCATGCTGCAGACAATGCACAGACTGCTCATGCAGAGGCAGGGCTCCAGCTGCCACCGCTGCCCCTTGCTTTGCAGATGTGAATGAGTGCGAGCTGATGGTCGCCGTGTGTGGGACTGCGCTCTGCGAGAATGTGGAGGGATCCTTCCTCTGCCTCTGCCCCAGTGACCACGAGGAGTACAACACAGAGGCAGGGCAGTGCCAGCCCCGAGCAGCCATGGGTGAGTAGGCATCTAGGACAGAAGCATGGGTGGCAGCTAAAGCAGGGGCGTGGTAGCCCTGGCTGGGGTCAGTTAAAGTTGAGGGGCTGCCAGGGCTGTACAAGCCCATGCAGGCATGGGCAAGCTTTCATTTGAGGAGAGTTGAGGAGCCTGAAAGTGGGGACCTAGGAAGGCCACAGTGCTGGTGATGGGTGTGCTCTGGGACCTCCTAGGTGTGGGATGCTGCATTGGGGTGCCATGGACCCCATCCCGTCCCTGCTCTGCTGTCTTCTAGAGGGCCCCGAAACACATACAGCCTACCTCTCTGACAGCGCAGAGCGCAAGCAGTGCTACTACCACATCAGTGACGTTCGCCTGTGTGACAGCGTCCTGGCCAAGAACATCACCAAGGAGGAGTGCTGCTGTACTGTGGGGGCAGCCTGGGGTGACAACTGTGAGACTTACCCCTGCCCCATTCCAGGCACAGGTAGGAATGTGGCCCCCACACACCAGGCAAGGCCAGTGCTCTGCCCACCAGCTCCACCGTGGTTGCACTAATGAGCTCTTTCTTTTCTTCCCATCTCCCCTTGGCATCCACCTCCTGGCCAGTGGAGTACCAAGAGATCTGCCCTCTTGGGAAGGGCTATGTTCCCCAGGAAGATCTGCTCTCAGGAAAGGTCTCTTTCACAGGTACTAGCACCATTTTCTCTCGTTTCTTCCAGGGTGAAGAGAGAGGGTGCTGTGCAAAGCCCTGCATAGAGATGCATCCACAGAAATATCTCCCCGGGGCTGTGGTTAGGGATGCTAATATCCTGCTGCTGCTTTTTCCTCCATTCGAGAAATCCCAGGTTGTCAGTATCACCAAGCTGGAAGTGCCCCTTCCTTCAGTCCTGCCTCACTGCTGGCAGTGACTCTTTTCTCGGTGCAAACCTCCCATGCCCATTGCAAACCAGGGATGGGGTCCAGTAAGACACAACCCTTCCAGTTACTGATAGATCTTCCAGTGGCCGGCTGGCTCAGTCTCTGGCACTTCACCTCCAGGGGGTTGTGTTCTCAACCTTCAAGAAACACACATTAATTTCCTATTTGTGAAAGCATCCTGTTCCCCATCATCCCTCATCCTGCTCTGCCTGTGGGTGCTTCCCCCTCTGCTCCCAGGCATGTAGCTGGTGGGAGAGGCAGGGGGCTCACTCAGGGACACGCCAGTGATCCAGACCAAGTTGCCATGCTGCCTTTCTGGGGGCAGAGCACCCAGCCTGCCCTGTTTCCACAGCTCTGCTCCCTGAGACACTCTCTTCCTCTTCCATCCCTTTCTCAGACATGGATGAGTGTGAGATATTTGGCTCTGAGTTCTGCCGCAACGGACAGTGTTTGAACACGGTGCCGGGCTACAAGTGCTTCTGCCGTACAGGCTACTTCTATGACTCCAACAGGCTTGAGTGTGTTGGTAAGATGGCCTCAAAGAGCAGCAGGGTCCCCCACTGCATGCAGAGGGAGAGCTGTGCTGCTTCACCCAGAGCTGTCCCTGCTGGCTATGCTACAGGGCCAGCTCTGGGTAACAGGCTTCCTGGGACCCTCCCAGGAAATTAAAGAGGAGGTGGCAGGGAAAGGGTGACATTGCCCATGTCTGCCAGCCTGAAACATTGCTCTGTCCTTGTGCATGGGCAGACCAGGACGAGTGTCAGAATGAAGTGTACTGCATCAACGGCGAGTGTCTGAACACGGATGGCTCTTACCACTGCTTCTGCAGCCTCCCTCTCGTGCTGGATGCCACTGGCAACCGGTGTGTGAACCTCTCCGTCAGGGCAGGTGAGCCCAAGCCCCTGCTGCAGCACACCTTCACCCTACACATCCCACCCTGCAGCTGGGCCTCCCGGGAGGGAGAAGCAGGTGGAGGCTTGGTGCTGGGCTAAAGGGTGCCAGAGCCAGCACAGTGTGCACCAGGGCAGGGGGCAGGAGCTGGGGCACACGGTCATCCCCCTCAGGACAAAAGCAGCGTCACCTTTCTGGATTATTTTTATGGCATCCTTTGCTTGTGGCATTCACAGATGCCTTGGAGGAGTACGAAATCCACCTAGACGTCTGCTGGCAGACTGTCGCTGACTACATCTGCCAAGACCTGCTGCACGGCGAGCAGACCACGTACACTGAGTGCTGCTGCCGGCTCGGCGAAGCCTGGGGCCAGAACTGTGCGCTCTGTCCACACAGGTCCTCTGGTGAGCGGGGCAACGCGGGCAAGCATCCCCTGGCAGAGGTGGGGACAGGCTGGGCTGCTGCCAGTCATGCCTGGCAGAGTTGGTATGTGTGTAGTGAGGGCTCCTCTTGTTGTCTGCATTGCTGAAGCCAGCCAAGGAGTGGGTGAACCCCCCACTTCTCCAGGGCTAAACTGCATCAGTGGGTAGGATGTAGCTGGAATGGGTTTGCAATGAGTCTGAGGTGTCTGAGGGAAGAGTTGCTCTGTGCATCCTGCTGCTGCTACTTAGCGTAGAAGAGGTGAGGTAGTGGCAGCCCAAGATGGGATCACACTGCGAATTGGGGTTCTCACTGCTCAAAGACTTGGTGGCCCCAGACAGCAGCTGGTTTTCTCAAAGGTGGGGTGCTTCCAGCAGACTACAGAGCTGCAGCTTTGGAGGCCCTTGAGCACAGGTGTGTCTCAGCTGGCCCAGTGTGGATGCACTCTCTCCAGCTGTAGCAGACCTACTTCTCCTGAGCCAGGCTGCACTGACGCTTCCTTTTCTCTCACTGTTTCCAGCTGATTTTGCTTTCCTCTGTAATGGTGCCAGTGAAGACAGTGAGAGAGGGGCTGAGCTCCGAGAGAGACCTAGGTATGAGTACAGACCAGGCTTGGAAGACCCCCACTACGGCGTTCCCAGCCCAGATATGGGCCCCTACTACAACTATTTGGAGTCTGAGTATGGAAACCCTGATGCTGGTTTCCCTCGGAGGGAGCCCAACAGCGAGTTTCGTGGCAGCCGTCTCCACCATAGCCCAGGGCAGCCCCTGCCCCGCTACCTGCCCAGCCAAACTGGTGAGTACTGGGAGACAGAGAGGTGCCTTCCTACCAAGCCTGTGTCCATTGGGACTGCCTGACAGCTCCTACCTTGGCCAGGATGCTCCAGGCTTGGAGTAAGCCCTGCTCCTGGCTGCTCTGAGTCAGTCCTGGTCCCACCAGTACTGTCTTGCCACATGCCTGATGTCCCCTCTGCAGCTGGCCAGAGGGTCACCCTGCTCTGACACCATCTTGCTACCTTCCAGGCCTCTACGAGGGCTTCGAGGGGCTGCAGGCTGAGGAATGTGGGATCCTCAACGGCTGCGAGAACGGGCGCTGCGTGCGCGTCCGGGAGGGCTACACCTGCGACTGCTTCGATGGCTTCCAGCTGGACCTGACCCGCATGGCCTGCGTGGGTGAGTGGCGGCCGGGGCCAGCCCGGGGGCTGCAGCGGGGCCCGTGCGAGCACCCTGGCCCCGGCATCCCTTGGCGGGTGCTGCTCTCTGGCGGTGCTGGCCGGGAGGGCGGCCGGAGGTGCCCCCGCTCGCACTGGTGCTTCCGTCCCACAGAGCTGGCAGGACCGTCCCTGAGGTGCAGGCGGCCGCTTTCTGCTGGCAGCTAAATCAGGGCACCTCGGGGCATCGCGGAGAGCAGCTGATCGCTCCCCCTTCTTTGCGTAACACTCTTGTGCATCACCAGCCACTCTTACTCTATCCCTGCTTACTTTCCTCTACGTTTACTGCTGCCCTGGTGAAATTCCTTGCTTTCCACCCTGCCCTATGAGACACAGTCTCTAAAGCTTCTCTCTGCATCTCTTCCACAACCCTATGCTATGTCTCCATCCTTTTCACAGTGCAGCTCCCCAAGCCAGCTGAGGCCCTGGGCACTAAACAGAGCAAATGAAGACCGTCTTTTTCCTTAGGCATGGCACTTACTCCAGCTCCCAGCATCCTTATTGCACGACACAGTAATGCAGCTCCTTCATACAGAACCCATGGTCTCTGTCTCCCCAAACGCTGCTGGGCAGAACAGCTCTCTGAGCTATTACTCCCTCTTCAGCATTTGTGCACTCTGTTTCCCTTTCTTTGGCCACAGTGTTTTGCACTTGCCTTCAGTGTACTTTGTCTGGTTGATTTTGAACCAATTCTTCTCTTGATCAGCGTGAGTCTGAACCCCAAGGCTCCCCAGAGTGCTGGCATCACATACATACATTTCATAATTATGGGGATTCTTCCTTCATCCGCCTTAATGACAACATTAATGGAGTAGGGGTCAGGACAGGCCCCTGCAGGCTACACTTTACATGGCCTTTATTGTGACCACCAGGTATTACTAATTATCTTTGGAATGCAGCTTCTTGTGCAATTGCCACAGTTTCATCAAGACTGTATTTTCTCAGTCTGCTTGAGCGTGTCATGTGAGAGCATGTTGAAATCCTCACCATGGCCAAGCCGCATCATATCCACTGCTTCTCCCTTATCTGACATACCAGTTATCGGGTCAGCGAAGGGAACCAGATAGGCTTAACGTAATCAGGCCTTAACAGCTCTGCACCAACTATTTAATGACCCTGATATCCTTTGGAGTGTTATGACCTAATGACTCACAAACCTGGTCTGCTTAAGGGAGCAGGGGGGAGGGGAGGGGGGTGAGCAGTCTGTAATTCTGGATTCTCCCTTCTCTGTTTTTGAACATAGTTAACAGATTTACCCTTCCTCAGGTCTCTGAGACCTTCCTTATCTTCCATCTCAGAGAGAACTGCCGACTTTTCAGGGACTGCAAGAGTGCTAAGCATGTGAAGATGAGTTGCAGCAAGCCTTTAGCAATATGGATGTAACTGCTTTACCTATCCAATTGTCAAACCTCTCCATCACAGTATTGCCTTTCCCTCCCTGTGCTCCTGCACCCTCATTTAAACACTTCAAACATAGTCTGCGCCCTGCCTGATGACCATGAGCATTTTTATGATAGCTGGAACAAAGCCCACGTTAGCTGCTCTAGCCAGCTTGGCTGGCTTTTGTTTCCTCCACGATAAGGACCAGACCGACATTCCCCATTGTCTCCTGCTAACATATTTATGGAGCCTTTGCTTGTTGCCTTTTGTATCCTGGACTAACTAACACCCATTTTACACTGGAGCCTGTCTTGGTTTTTTTTTTCCCTTCAGTTCTCCTACGTGGTGCTTAGTCATCACCGTGTTTTTTTCCTTGCTGCCTTCAGGCCTTTAGCATACTCCTGCAGCTGCTGCAGTGCTTCCCCTCTCGCCTCCCCATGGGTGTAGCTCGATCTCACCCCACAGGACAGGCTGCCTGCCCCCACCCCTGCCTGAACAGGCAGGCTCCAGAGCTTGGTGTGCATGGCTAGTGTGACTCTACCACGTTTGGTTTTTGGGTGCTTCTGGGCTAAAATAGCCTTGTTTTACTTCTCTCTGTTTGGTGGTCCACAGCCAGCCCAGCCTGCCTGCTCTTCCCCCTTTTACCTTTCCTTGGAGCCCCCAGCAAGGCTGCCTCTAGAGGTCTTGTGGGTGCAAACAAGGGCTCTGGGGTGCACCGGGATGCTCTGCCCAGCTGGTGCCCCACCACAAGGTAGGGGTAGTTCAGGCAGGGTGAACAGGGAAGTGCATTTAGCAAAGCAGACCTGTCACAGCGGGGCAGCTGCTGTAGGGCTCATGTTCATGCTATAGGCCAGTGGCAAGCCGGCTGAACGAGCCCTTTGGCACAGTTTGCAGATTAATAAAACAAGCCCTTGTTTGTGCAGTGTGAGGTCCCCCTGTGTTCTGGTCCTGGAGGTGATAATGGGCCTCTCAGGGCCACCATCATCCGCCTCCTTGACCTTGCCAGATCAGAAAAGGCATTTTCCGAGGCTGGAAATGGCCTTTCTCCCAGATCTTACAACTTATTAGCAGGAAGCTGCTAACCTGGGGGTGTCACCAGCTGCAGAGCATGGGCGGGGGGGGAGGGGGCCTTATCTGGTGTGCGCTGCTGGGGGGAACTTCCTCCTGTGCTGGGGGATGCCAAATGCTGGAGACGCCACCCTTGTGGCCTGAGGGAGCTCTGTAGATGTGCTGAGGGGTGTGGGAGGCTGGTAGGGTAACAGAGAGCACCCTGCAGGTGCTGGGTGGGGCATGGGGCACCTGTGGGGGAGTTCTGGGTGGGTGGCAGGGGCACAAGACGTTGGCTGTGGGATGGGACTTCTCACTGTGCCACTGGCTCAACCCTGTCCTTCTCCTTGCAGACATCAACGAGTGCGAGGAGGTGGGCAGCACTGAGCCTCTGTGCCAGGGCAGCACCTGCGAGAACACCGAGGGCTCCTACCGCTGCCACTGCTTGCCAGGCTATGTGGCCCTGGCCAGGCCCCACCACTGTGTGCCCCAGAGAGCCCAGAGCCCAGCCACAGCGTAGCTTTAGGGGAGTGGGGGTGAGGGTGCTCCCCTCTGGCGCGTGACTCTGGCACCCAGGACCTGGGAGCACACAGAAAGGTCCCCCAAGGGCTGAAGGTGCTTTGAGGTTCTTTTCTCCTTCCCCTCCAAAGCGCACAACTTCCCTGCCACCTCTCTCTACAGGCCAGGACTGAGCTCCCAGCCTCTGCATCCTACTCCACCCTGCCAGCCCCTGCTCCTACCACAGCAGAGCCCAGCCTGAACCCCAGCACCCATTACATCACCCCATGCCATGGAGGTTCACGGGACGCCTTCCCCTGCCATGCAGCCCCAGCCTCCCCACCTCGCCCTGCCGAGAAAGGGGGTTCATCTCCCAGCCACTGCTGCACTGACCTAGCAACAAGCCTCACCCATGCTGCCGCAGGTGCTGGCCCTGCTCCTCATGAAGCATCCAGCCCCCAGGCCAGAGCTTCGAGGGGGAGGTCAACCCCAGCTTTCTAAAGCTGATGCCTAACTTTGGGGCATGGTGAAAATGCTGGACCGGCCCCAGGGCCAGCTCTCCCTGCAGCCAGCCCAGATGCACCCCTTCGCCCTGCACTTTGCCTTCGTGCCTGTGCTGGCTGGGCAGGGGGATGGGAGGTCAGGGCCAGGCCAGCTTCCTTTCTGTAAAGTTGTTGGTGACTTTTTTTTTTTTTAATCAAGTCTGCTGGAAACTTCTCTCATGTTGTTAAATAAAACATTTATTTTGGGCCCCTGGGGCTCAAGACACTGGGGCTGGTCAGAACTGTTCTTGTTTTGCCTCTGCCAAAGGCTACCAGAGCCACATCCTCCACCTAGGTCCAGCCTGGCAAGGCCACCCCACTCTCATAAGCCAATTCTTACCCATCTCATGCTGGCACCCAGCCTCCTCCTGCTCCTGAGCCAGAGCAGAGACCCTTGCCAGGCCAAATATTTGCTTATCTCCCCAGCCCAGTAACAGCCGCAGGAGCCAACTCCAAGCCCCACAGACAGCACAGTGGTTGTGGCTGCTCACATGCTGCCTTGTTCACACATGAGGGGGCTGCAGTTTAAGCATGAGAGCCTGTACTTTTCTGCAGTTAGCAAGAGCCCTCAGGCAGATCTGGGAGCTGCTTTTCCAGCCCCAGAGACCTCACAGGAAAGGCCTTTACCTGTGCTGCAGCAAGGCCATATTCTTTACCACCACTTCCTCACAGAGCCTTTGCACAATTTCAAGCCAGCACAGGACCAGCAAGGCAGGAACACAGCCAGACATTGCTGCTGGATGCCAGGGTATCCAGCTGGCAGAGATGCCTGGTTGCTAACCAGTCACCCACACTTAGGCTAGCATACCACCTCCATCCATGCCTTCAGCTGAGAAGTAAGACCAGCCCAAGCCCCACTAGATGCCCAGCCACTCTGCTTTTCCTCCTGCTCCTCTTCACTCACAGAAGACAACACAAGCAAATTTTGTCTAGACTTTATTAAAAGGAAAGTTATAAAAAGAGGTTCAGGAGCTTCCAGCAGCTCCAAGTTAGTAGTAGTGCAAACCATTGGTTAGAGAAAGAATCATCCCTGCAGAGACACAGAATGCCATTTGGCTTTGCATCCACAAAAATGAACTTTTCCCAGCTGCAGTCCTGCTGGCTCAAGCAGGGGCCCAGGACAGAGCAGGCTGCCAACTGACAGAAAGCCTCCTCTCCTCCAGCTGCATGGATGGCAAATGCAGGTCCCAGGGGCATCCCAGTCACGATGGAGCAGAAGCGCAGGAGGGTGGATGCAGCCAGTGTTCTAGAAGAGGCACTGAAGGGTTACCAGGTAGCAGCTCAAACACCAGCCAGGTTCACAAAGGAATTTCTCTGCGATGTACACGGACAGCTCCATTTCAAACTGAAGTGCCTCCACAGAGTGGCTGGAGGACATGCTCAGTCACTCCTGCAGCAGACACTGCTCCCACTTGAGCTGCTGTGAGAAGGCCCCAGGGGGGCTCTAAATGGGGTAAAAGCTCTCTGGCCACTGCTGACCTTGCAGGAACAGAGTACTGGCTGCTCAGAGGCTGCAGAGCTCTGAAAGAAGCAGTAAGAAATGCTTATTACATAGAAAAATTTGGCCTGTGTTGTCTTCTGTTTTCCCCTCCCCAAGCCCTACTAATGGCAGGGCCCCTCAGCTGGTGATCTGAACTGGTATCTTCCAGCAGAACAACATCTGGTCTTGGTCATCCACTAGCTCCCACTTCACAATCAGTTTAATCTGAAAGAGAAAGAAGGGCAGAGGGAAATTAGAGTATTCAGGAAACCACAAGGCAAGGACACAGGGCAGCAGGGTTGTTACTTGTGTGGAGCAAGGAGGTCCTGGGAGCTCTGCGCAAAGACAACTGAGCTTTGGCATTTCCCCGGCTGCAGTAGGTGGGCATTGTTCATACGGTGGCTGCTGAAGTATCTTACATGGATGGAGGGTTCTGCTGTACACACTGCACGTGGATCCCCACTCTGGGTAAGCAAGGAGTGGAAACACCCTGCAGCGTCTCAGCTGAACAGCACCCTGGAGCTGAGCATCCCCAGTTTGGGAGCATCTGGCTGAGTACAGCAGGCTCTGCAGGGAGGCTATATACAAGCCTAGTAAAGAACAGGCAGATACTTGGGCAGCTGAAGCCACTTCTCAGCAGCTGGAACCAGGCTGCTTCCTCTGCTGGGTCTGTCCCAAAGCAGGAACTTGGGACAGAGTCATACCACCACAAGTGCCACCAGGTAGCCCGAGGAGTCTTCTAACTTGCTCCCCACCACCACAGGGCAAAGTGTCCTTCCTTAAAGCCAGGTGGTGGGACTGTCCCAGGAAGGATGGTAGCTCTAAGAAGCAGACCAGCTGCCTGCTTACTTACACTGGGGTACTCGCTCTTCACAGGGAGTTTATTCAGGTAGCTGTAGGAACGGCCCTTCTGAATGGGGCACTGGATCCCAGACTTGCATCCATCAGGCTCAGGAATGGGAAAGGGTATGTCCACATGCAGCATCTCACCGTACACCCTTGCTTTGCTGCCCTGACTCTCGATCTCTGCAAAACACAGAGAAACGTAAGCACAGCACTGGAGCAGGGAGCATGCTCCTATCTTATGCCCCCCACACACACACCTTGAGGTACCCTAGAGGCTGCAAGAACGTAACTAAGCGACCCTCTTCCTCCCCGGCCACTTCTTCACACCCAGACCCCTCTCCAGCCACCCTTCCCCACTCCCGTCCGAGCAGCGGGACACAGAGGCGATCACCTCCCCCCTGCCCGTCCCCCGGCACCCCAGCTGGGGAAGGGACGCTTACTGCTGGCGAAGGTGACGTTGATGCTGTAGGACGTCCCTTTGTGGAGCTGGCAGGGCTGCGTGGGGCAGGGGCTCACGTTCACCTCCTGGATGGTGCCGTCTTTGGACCCTGCAAGGAAGAGCCGGGATTACCGGGCCTTCTCCGCCCGCTGACCCGGCTCCGCAGCCCCCCGCCGCCCCCGAGCCACTCACCGCAGTCAGCGAAGCGGAGGGGCTCGGCCAGGACAGCGACGGCGGCGCCCAGCGCCAGGAGCAGAGCGAGCGGGGACGGCCCCATGGCGGCGGCGGCGGCGGCGACAGGAGCGGGCCGGGAACGGCGGCGGCAGCCCCTCCGCGGCGTCACATGAGCGCGGCGGCCCCGCCCGCGGGGCGGGACAGACACACAGACAGCCCTGTCCTCGTCGCGTTGGGCGGCGGCGGCCGAGGCCGCATCCTGCAAAAGGGCAGGGGTACAACGCCGTGACCCCGCCGGTCCTGGGGGAGGAGGGCAGCTGTGCTGCGGCTGCAGGGCTTGGACAGACAGACAGACAGACAGACAGACACCCTCCGCAGCAGCGCTGCTCCTGGGCTGCATCTGCGTGCCCAGTGCTGCGGGGCGGACGTGCTCCCCTGCGGCCCGAGCGGTGGGCCGGGAGGCTCTTCCCGTGCCTCTGCCGAAAGGAATAAAAAAAATCGAGAAGCTAGCGTCATAGACTGGCCTGTAGCCTCATTACTTATTCTATACCTGATGTTTTACATGTTGAAAGCTGTCTGTAACGCAAGTGCCAAGAATTGCATCTGCTAAGTAACTGGTGGGGTTGTTGCCTTTCACAGCACGTGGCGGTATAGCCCCACTTCTCAAACTAACAAAATGCCGGGGACTCCCCAGCTTTGCGCTGTGGATGCCAGGACAAACCAGAGGACGTTTAAGACGCTTCAGCAAGCGTTCATCCGAAGCTAAAGTTTACAGCTTCTCACCAATTTCACATGGTAGCAAGGGTTACCCTTAACAGGGTCACATCAGGAACATCACAGCGATAGAGACATGTGAGTGCTGCTTTGGCAGGAAAGCGGCAGAGCTGACACAGCTTCTCCTCTTCAGACTTCTGCCCCAGTAAGGTGTCTGTCTACTCAGCTTCAGCTGTGCTGCCAAGTGACTCAGAAGCAAAACCCCCATGCTTTGCTCAGGCTTTCCACAAAGGGTGTCACACCAGAAGCCCCAGAGGTGTTAGCAGGACTGAGCAGAACTTGCTCTTGTGCATTTCTCTTCTGCACACTTTAGCTCTTCAGATTCAGAATACACATTCAGTTTGCAGAGGTCTCAAGCAAGCAGACCAGGGCACTTACAGCGGCCCTATCAAAAAACCAAACCAAACCAAAAAAAGCAACCACAAACCCGAATGACCCTACTGAGACTAAGCCATAGATTTAAGCCCACCTCACACTCTTCATAATCAACCCATGCAGTCTTTTTCTTGAGCATGGGAGCTCATGCCCTTATAAAGGCTTTCCTTCTCCCCATCCTTCAAGTCTTATGGTTGATAAACAAAGCTGCCTATCTGACTGCTGGGAACAGAAGTGCGGTCAGGTCAGAACACCACTATAAACTACCATCACACATTCACAGGATAAGCAGTACCATGCTTGGGAACAAATTCCACAATGCATTAAATCAGGATGCCTCCCTGTGAAGTGGCTCTCCAGATGCCTTTGCTTCACGGATGCTTTTGTGTCATAGCGGCAACTACATGCATGCAAGGCTACACGCATTTCAAAGGCTTTGAACTAAAAATTGTTGAATCTAGGATCAGAATTAACACATATCTATCTCCCCCAGAACTGCATTAATAAAAAGCCTAATAAGCCTAAGTTTGTGTAAAGGCCTTAGCTGTAGTTTTACAAGGAAGAAGCAGAAACCTTCTGCCCAGGGTTTTTAGCTGGTATCATGCATTACTGTCATGCCAGTTTTGCAATAACAACACTAAAGCTCAGATTCCCCAGAGCAGCATAACCATCATCACCCTAACAGACCTTGCTTTTAGAAATGCCCCTTTTGACATCTGATAGAAGACATGGGCCTCCAGGTCGCCTTGGAGCACAACATTCCACCAAAAGGCTTCAGAAATAACCAATGCAACTTTAGGTTGATCTCATCATTTTGCAGGCAGGCAGGCAGGCAGGCAGAACTCCTCCTAGATTATCAACATCACAGGGAGCTTGTGTTAAGGTGCAGAAACACCAGGAGAAAAGGCTAAGAAAGCCAGCAGTTAAATTTTTTCTAGCAAGACTGATACTCGACTTCATTTCTGTAATCCAACCAACTCTATTACATGAAGAAGTCTACAATTCCACTGTATGAGCTAGCTAGCTACACCCAGTGAATCCAAATCCCTCTAATAGCATTGCACTTGCAGCTCAGTAAACAAATGCACCTGCAGGCACTACAGCAGCACTGAATACAGAAGTCAGGTTCTGAGGAAAATCCACATACAGAGACTAATCAATTTTACTGTTCTTTCATCCAGAATATGCTCCTGTGCTACAGGTCATCAGAAGTCACATTAAAATGCATCGCAAGCTACTCTCGCATTCAATGCCACACCAGAGGTTTTATTATCACCAGTTTCTGAATCACTGAAACAAGCTCAGTTTTCCACTGAAACAGATACAAGATGATTTAAGCATACACATTGCAGAGGAGAATAGAGCAAACTGTCTAGGGAATTCAACTCACAGACAAACCTTTTCAATACAGTGTGCTTGAAGAGAACTAGAGGAAATCCCCAAACCCAGATACCACAGACCAGAGTAAGAAGGGGAAAACAAAACAGAACAAAACCTAAAAACAGACCACATCAAGCTATCAGGAACAAGATAACCAAGAAAATCACAACCTAGGAAGGAAGAAAACCTGGACTTTAACTCTCAGTGGGAGATCACCACCCCCATACCATGTAGCCGGCAGAAAGAAAAAACAGCCAATGATAACAGACAGATGGAAAAATTAGCTGTTCTTAGTTACATCCACCTCTCCTAGCCATTCAAAAAATTTGACCCTAGCACCTAAGTCACTCCTCATCTTAGAGGCTTATTAATTAGATTAAACTATGAGTTAACTCTGAGATGGCCTCTTTCTCGTTCTTTTGGTCTGCATTAATGCTAGCCCCGCCTGGGATCCTGCCTGTGCTACTTTCCTGGCTTTATCCTAACATCATTAGAGTTAACCCAAGAGCAAGCAAAAGTAAACAGCTCAAACCAGTCTTCATTTACATGTTAAGGGCAGGACAAACAAGCAAAAGCACGTGGTTGCAAAAGCATTGCCTTGCTTGGAGTGGAAAAGTGAGAAAGCAAACCATCACAGGGTCCCAAGGTCCCCTGACATTAAATCAACCCCTCATGCTGGGATGACTGGTTTTCCTCCGCCATCCCACTGTGTGACTCTCCACAAGCCTGGCCAGGGGCAAGGAACAAGGTTCCTCCCCCAGAAACACATGGAGAAACAGATAAAGAGTCTTTTAAGTGCAGGCACATCTGTGAGCGGCTGGCGAGGCTGCTGTCACAGGTCAGATGATCAGGAGGAGGTGAAACCATGGGGGGAAACATGCCTCAGGCAGCTGCAGGGGAGGCACAGGCCCTGAAACCCTAAGCACCCACCCAAAGGAAATCCAGCCTCCGTGGGGATTTCCGAGCTGAGCACCCACCTGATAAAAGAAAACCAGAAAAGCTGGGATCAGGAAAAAACCCCTTCAGCCTCAGCCCTGTGTTTGCTCCTCTGCTTACCTAGCTCCCCCTGCCAGTGTCTTGATCCCTCTCAGGGTCTCTGGGTAGTACTTAGAATAAACAACCCTCACAGCTAATTCCAGGGCAAATACACTCTGCTGTAGTGTGCTGTGTTATTTATTTTGTTACTCTCTATTGTTTTATTGCTGTTTACTTCCCTCCATGTGTTCCCTCTTGTGGAAGCGAACGCTCCCAAGGACGAACAGCAGCGTTGTGCAAAGCTTCAGCCACTTTGCTGGCTTTACGGAGCCAGCAACCAAACTCTGCCCGCGGAGGGACACTGCCGCCGGAGCCGGAGCCGGACCGTCCCAGCCCGGCCCGCACGGTGGAGATGCCATGGTGGAGATGCCATGGTGGAGGCGGGCAGGGCGTTGCCTAGCAACCGCCGCCGACTCAGCACTTCCGCCTCGGCGGGCGCCATGTCGGCCCCGGCCGGAAGCGGCGGCGGCGGGCAGCCAATGGGCGGGCGGGGGCGTGGCGCTGAGGCGGGCGCGGGTGTCATCATGGCGGCGCCGGGGGTGCTGAGATGGTGGTGGCGGCGGTTGGTGTTGGGTGACTGGGCGAGGTACCGCTCTGCGGTGGTGGGCGACGCCCTCGGTCCCTTTGGCCTGTTGGGGGGCGTTAGGTGTCCCCGTGTGTTGCAGCTCTGCGGGGGTGGGGCCGAGCCGAGCGTGGGGGTGCGGCAGCTGCCCTCGAAGGCGACCCTTCTGAGGCTCCCCTTTTCCTCCCCTCTCCCTGAGGCAGCTGGTGTCCTGCTCCGCCGTGCCGAGGACGAGCGCTGCCGAGGCCCCTGCCGGGTCCTACCTGTGCAGTTGGCCGCCCGCTGCGGTGGGCATCGTCCTTCTCCCAGCTGGGCCCAACCGAGAGTGACCCCAGCGAGGGACAGGTCTTCCTCAGCCAAAGCTGCGTGAAGGTAGGGACCATGGGAGGCAACTCGGGTCCCTCTGGGACGGGCTCCAAACTGCCTGGCCTACCCCGGGCACATAGGGGAGGCATGTGAGTGTTTGCCAGTTTGTTCAGCAGGTCTTTTAACCCTCTTATCTTTTTTTTTGCAGAGGCTGCTGGAGATCACAGAAGGCTCAGAGTTTCTCAGGCTGCAGGTAGAAGGAGGTGGCTGCTCTGGATTCCAGTACAAGTTTTCCTTGGACACAGTTATCAATCCTGATGACAGGCAAGGGCAAAGGGGTGTAGTGGTGGTCGGGTGTGACTGTTCTTTGCAAAGGTAACAAGAAGGGGTGTGTGACATGATGGTATCTTGAATTGAAGGGAAGAAGCCTGTGAGATAAGGAAGGTGCTCAGGCTGTGCTTCTCTGTCAGGTCTGCAGCACAGTTAATGGTTAAACATGCTGCTTTTCTCCAGGGTGTTTGAACAAGGTGGTGCCCGTGTAGTTGTGGATGTGGAGAGCCTGGCCTTTGTGAAAGGTTCCATGGTGGACTTCAGCCAGGAGCTGATTCGCAGTTCCTTCCAGGTGGTGAGCAACCCTCAAGCAGAAAAGGGTTGCTCGTGTGGGACTTCCTTCTCTGTCAAATTCTGACTGGACTTCCCATGGATGGACACTGTCTGCAGACACTTCCCGGCAGTCTTCAGAGGGTTTTTGCTTGTTCTTCTCCCAGCTGCTCCCTCTCATCTTCCTTACCCTGTAACACAGCTGTTACACATGATGGTAGCTGTATGTATGTCTGCACTGAGCTGATCTCCAAGACTCATTGGCCTTCCCTTCAGAAACATGAAGTAGCACACAAGAGCATCTTCAGCACCCTGTGAACTACTGGCCAGGTGGTGCTGACTCGCCTACCCTGTCCTGAATGTCGAACCACTTAACGGCTTGTCAGCAAGAAATGGCTGTGTATATATACGTGTGTGTGCATTTATTGAAAGTTCTTACTAAAAAAGTGTTTGAGATTGGTTGGTATTGCTCATATGTTCCCATGTGGGTATAATCTGGGTTCTCTCAGGTACTGTTGCTTATCCCTTGTCTTCCAGCTGAATGGAACTCAGTCTCTCCTGTACACCTCCTAGTGTTGCTGGCTCTCCACAGTGGGATTTCCTAGATACTTTGCTGTTCTTTTACCCAGCAGGCTTCTCTTCGTCCTAGGAGCCTACAGTGGTTTTGCTGTCAGTCCCTGGGATGACAGTTTTTACTTGTTCAGAGTAAATGAAGCTAAAAAATTGAGGTAGGAAGAATTAATAGCTATGGTTTTTTATTTAAAAGAACTTATTTAAAAAAAAAAAGAAAAAGCTTTTTTGTGTGTGTATATATATATAAATAAAATACACAGCCCTCCATCCCTCAGTACTATTTTAGGCTGTTCCTAAACCTGACTTGGAATTTTAGGTCATACAAATGCTCAGGTTTCATAGAGTGTCTTCTGCCTTCCCATGCCACTGGGAAGGAAAGTTCAGGTGACAGAGGCAGAGGAGGATCTGGAGTACTACTTAAGGGTCCTTAAGACCTTTTGACTTAGTTGTCTGAGAATCTTTTCCATAACTTGCTTCACTGTTTAATCTCTGTCTAACTAGTGCCTGGTTTGATGGAAGAATGCAATAGCTCCTTTCTTTTGTGGAACTCCCATGGAATGTGAAATCTAGAAGCTTCCAGAATAAGATTCTTGTGATTAGTTGTTTTCTGTAGTTTTCTATCCACCACTAGTTGTCTTTTAAAACAAAGTGATTCACCTGCTTCTGGGTGAAAGGAGAGGTGGGGAAGCTATTTTTGTTTCCTCTCTTGTGTTTTATCTGATCATAACCAAATTGTCTATAAGACTCAAGTCTTTCATGTGAGTGTGGGAGTGCTGCATGACTTTGGTCTCAAGGCAACTGCTTATGGCAAACCAGGAGCTTCTTAAGACTCCATGCCACAGGCATTTTTGTTGTTAAGCTTCCCACATGCCTTTCTAAACCAATCAGCAGTGCATACATACAGCACTGATTTGCCTGTTGATTTCTAGCACTCAGAGTGTTGATAGCCAGCTAGTTTCAGTTTCATTCATAGCTGTTACAGGAGTTCATGTGTGATCTGCTCTGACTTTGTCACATGGGGAATATGGACAGGATTTGGAGTGGCATCTTTTTTGATTTAGCCTTTTCCATTTCTTTTTCCTGCAGTCAACAAGTTCTACCTAGTTATGTTGCTATCAGAGCGAGCTGGATGTAGCACTGTTCCATTTTGTAAAAGGATGTGATTAAAAGACTTTGTCTAAACTGCTGCAGATGTTTTGGCCCCACCCTTATGCTCCCAGATCTTGAATGTTATGTCAGCCGCAACTGCCTTTGAAAAGCGTAAGACCTAAAAGCTTGTGTAAATAGAAGACATTAGATTGGACCCCCTCACTATAAGAAGGACATTGAGTTGCTGGGGTGTGTCCAAAGAAGGGCAATGAAGCTGGTGAAGGGTCTAGAGCACAAGTCTTATGAGGAGCAGCTGACGAGCTGGGGTTGTTTAGCCTGGAGAAGAGAAGGCTGAGGGGGAGACCTTATCGCTCTCTACAACTACCTGAAAGGAGGTTGTAACGAGGTGGGTGTTGGTCTCTTCTTCCAAGTTACTAGTGATAGAATGAGAGGAAATGGCTTCAAGCTGCGTGAGGGGAGGTTTAGATCGGATATTAAAAAAAATTTCTTCACTGAAAGAGTGGTCAGGCATTGGAACAGGCTGTCCAGAGAGGTGGGGGAGTCACCATCCCTGGTGGTATTTAAAACCTGTGTAGATGTGGCGCTTCAGGGCATGGTTTAGGAGATGTGGTAGTTTTGGGTTGATGGTTGGACTTGATGATCCTAGAGGTCTTTTCCAACCTTAATGATTCTATAAACTCAGTTTCTTTCAGCTGGGATAAGTGAGCAATGAAAGTTGGCAGGAGGAATTGCTTTCTGAGCCAGGAAGTACAGATCTGTTCTTGATCCATTTCTCGCAGTCTGACCTTGATCAAGTCTCTTTTGGGATTTTTTTATGGGAAATAAAAGTGCAACAGTAGTGCTAGAAGTAGAAAACCAGCAGCTACCAAGGTTGTTTTTTTTTTTCCACTAAACTAAAGCCTGCCTTCAGCCCCTGTAAGCATGCAGCCTTCATCTTGGATTACTGTTCTTACTAAATGTCAATGTACCATGTCTGTTCAACCTAGTCAGGTTCCACCTGCCTTCACTCACTCTGCCTGATGAAGTAAATACAGCAAGTGCTGTCTTTGTGGAGTGCCCCTGCTTTCAGAGAATTTGCCGCCTCCTTCCCAGGGACTGTACAGAAGATGAGGTTTTGGGTCCTCACCAGTGTCACCAGGCAGCATTACTGGGCTCACAGGGGAAGTGTGCTTGTGTAGCTTGCTCTCCCTGCAGTTCTGGCAGTACTGCTCTAACTGCACTAGATGGACCCCTTACTCCTTGGCAGTTGCTACACTCGACCTGTATGGGCATTTCGAACTCTGTCTGGGGTGAGGATGGATCTGCTCCGTGTAGGACCTAGGCAAGAGCAAAAGTTTCTTTGCAGCTGCCTGTTTCGGAGGCAGGCTGGAGCTGAGTTCATCTAGTATGGCAGCAGAGTAGTTTCTAGATCAGAGAAACTGCTAGGAGCTGAAGAGGTTCCAGCTGTATGACACATTGCTCTTGACCTCCTAGTCCTGCTTCCTGGGAGCGGCTATAATCTTCTGGCCAAAGCTACTAGTCTTCCAGCTCCCAATAGGGAGTGGGTGCAAAGGGCTGTCTGTCACCTCCAGAGTCCTGACTTTTAAAGTCTGTTGGTACATCAGAAATTGAAAACTTCTGTCCATGTCTAGGAAGTCAAAGTGCGTTGTGTTAGCAGAGGGGGGTTAAGGTGACCTTGGTGAATTTTGGCTGTGTAGTCAGAAAAGGCTAGATCCTGGCTCCTAGGGCGGGATTTTTCTTCCCTATCAAGGTTTGTACACTGAATAGCCCTAGGGGACAAAGATGACACCACATGGTAGGCTGTGGGGCAAGACTAGTGGTGCCAAGAGAAGGGTGCAGAGGATCAGACAGGAGATTTGATTCTGTCTGGACTGTGAGGGACTGCCATGGCATGCCTGTGAGATGCCTACACTGTGGGGATAGGTAGGGGCCCTTGTACTAAACCACCGAGAAAAAGCAGGAGTATGGAGCTGGAGGTGCTGCGTTTGCTTCGTTGCAAATGAGAAACTGCAGTGGAAGATCTTTCTCTGCTCCCACATGGAGGAGGATTCTCTCAGTTCACCCACCTGACAAGGAATGAATGAGCAAGAAAAATTCATGGAAACCTACTTTAAGGTGAAGCTTCAAGGGAAAAGGGCACAATCATCAGTGTCAGGCAGGTAGAAGAGGATGGAATAGAAAACCTTACTTTGGTGAGGGCTTCTTGGAGCTCTGTGGGGACTTGTTAGCAGATGGCCAGCACATCCTCAGCCTGTGACTCTGGCTCTGTTCTTCAAATTAGGTATCTACCATTGCATGTTAACTGTAGGTCCCTCTTCTAAGTTTCAGGCCGGCCACTGGTAGAGCAATGGCAGATTTTTTGTCATGCCCCTTTTCTTGTGGTTTAGGGATATGCATGGGAATAGCATGCTCACCTTGGTGGGCTTCTGTGTGGTATTACTTCCTACAAAGAGCATTTGGGAGTGAGTGGCTCCTGTAAGACTGAGGGCCAGCCTACAGTGGATGTTAGGGGAGCAACTGGGCCTGTCACTCCAAAATTTTTATCTGCAAAATTTTGCTGGGTTCAGTGCTCTCCCTCATGAAATTCTGTCTGCACAAAGTTGGCTGAGTCAGGAAGACAGCTAGGGGTGAGGAGCTAGTACCCCTTGGATGACACCCACTGGGACTTCTGCTACCCCCACACAGCAGAATAATCTCCTGCCTTCTTAGGGCTTGCCTGAATCTAGCACCTGGGGGAGGAATCACTAAATGGTGGAGGAGGCAGTGACAGGAAGGCAGAATTGCATGAAAAAAGGCTCTTGTCTGTGTCCCACACTGTGAAGGCAACTGCTTCTGTATCAAGACTGTCTTCAGCCTTGCAAGTGTTTTCAACATCTACTGGCAACTGGAAGTAAAAAACAGTGGTATAAACCCCAGTGTTCACACCCTTAGCTGGGACTGGCTAGAGGAGTTTACTGAATTCAGAGCAAGCATACTTTTTTTCCAGGATGAGCTGCTACAGCACATGCTTAAGGACTGAACCACATGCTTTCTTCACTAACAAATGCAGCAGTTGAGTTCATTGGCAGAGGGTGTGATAGGATGTACACCATTTTGACGCTTTGTTCTCTTTGCCTGTTTTTATGCACACCAGCTGAAGTGCTCACCCAGCATTAATCATGCTCCTCTGGAAGGGGCCGTAACTGCCAGACAGACTGGCAGCAGAGAAAGGGGTAACCTCGCGTAATGGTGTGTTTGGTACAACTGTCAGCCACCCTGGAAAAAGAACCACAATTCAAGGAGACAGAGCACTGGCAAGAATAAACTGCAGCTGCATGTGTTCTATGAAACAGAAGTTTGATTTGGGTAATCTTTTTGTTGCTGTTTTTTAAAAGAGGGTGAATCCTTGAGCCACACACTGTTAGGGGCTAGGTATAGCATTAATGGTGCACTTTGGATCTTGCTGGGTTCTGAGGCATATGTTTGCTCAGCTCCAACTGGCAGATATCTGCCCAGGAAACAGCTCAGTAGATCATGGACTTGGGGTGGGTTTAGCATCCAGCTGTGGACAGAAATGAAGCTGTTCATGACAGTGAGATGGGCTGTTACTCCATGGCTGTGGTTCCTCGCCCTGTGGGGAGCAGTTTGTGCAGTGCTTCCTGCCTCTGGCCTTCCCAGCACTTGTACGGCTCTTAGTGTTTCCTGCTTGAGCAATAAGAGTTTATGGCCCTAGTCTTTGTGGTTGATTAGAGGCCAAGTTTGTGCCCCTGTTTTAATCAGTGCTCATTTACCTTTGGCATCCTTCAGAGGAACAGAATGGTATGTCTTTCGGTTGCCATGGAAACAGTGAGACTAAATGCACATTTCCATGGCAACCTGCCATTATCTTCAGCTCTATCTGTGGGTCTCATTTTCTGACCATGGGGGTGGGGTGGTGAAAATGGAACTTCATCTCTTAAAAAAAAAAATAAAAGGGGGGAAAGAAGCTACCACCATCACCACCCCCTTTTCCTCCTCTGGCTCGGGCTTGGGGCTGAGGGAGGCCTGTGGCCATCCGGTGTGCTGGGACTCTGAGGTATTGTCTTCAGCCTCTTCTCTCCTTCACCCTTCTAAAAATAGAGATGTTCAGAACAACTTGATGACAGTGTTCCAGCACTTCTCAGAGTTCTTTGTTTCCTCAACTAATGCTCCCAGAAAAGGACCTTGAAGTTAATTGAACTTTCCAACAGGTTCCAAAGGTCAACATGTCCCAGCTTCTTTTGGTCTGAAGGGCCAAGGGTTAATTGTGGGGTCTAAGACTTGAGGAGAAGCCTTTGTCTGATAGGACCAGAGGTGCTGGGGCAAGTCACATTAACCTCAGGAGTGAGGGACCTTCTTGCAAGGAAGGCAGCATCAGGAGGTCATGCCCATCAGAGAGCTGGGGATCAAAGGCGATGCTTATCCATTTAATGTGTGACTCAAGGGGTGCAGGGCAGAGAAGCCAGGTGTTTGCTGTATGATGCGTTTTACAGTCCCCCAGCCAGAAGTGCTCTTGGCCACTGTGAACATCTCTTTCTCCCTCAGCCACTGAGTCAAAAAAAAAAAAAAGGACAGAATCTGCTGTACTTTGAGCAATTGCACACAGCTGTTCTTTAAGCCCATGTTCATTATTCTTGTTCTAGCTGGCTTGACCTTTAGCTAATTCCTCTTATTCACAGTCTAATCTTGGTTACTGAGGGGAAAAAGCTTGCATCTTGTACTCTTCTAGCCTGATGCAATAGAGTCATCCACGGACAGGATGTGGTAGAGCTCTCCTTCCACATCTGCCCCACTGGCATTTCACAGGTGGTGAAGCAAAAGTCAGTAAAGCTCTGCTCAGGAGTTAGCATGGAGGCAGATGTGGTCTTCAGAACAGGTCAGCCAGGTGAGGCAGGTGCTGCTCGAGCACAATTCTTTTCCTTGCTGCAGTCTACCACAGTGCTGATTGTACATGACAAAGAGCTGTCACAGTCAGCCTGGGTTCGTGTTGTCTCATCAAGGGGAGAACAAAGACCAGAGAGCACCGTACTTTGCTGAACTTGCAGGATTTTGCCCTGCAAGAATTACTGTCTCGACACACTGCCAGGATTTGATTAGGAGCTATCACTTGGAAGATGCTGAGAATGGTCTCTGAGATGTGGGGTCCTTGCTCTTGAGTTGAGGTGCTGAGCACTGGGACAAACTGTATGGTTTGCGTGGGCAGAAGTTTGCCAGAGGATGTGCTCCTGGTGCCAGACTGTGCTGGCTTGACTCTGAGGTGCTGTGGCAGAGGGTACAGAGGAAGGTTTGCTCAATGTGTGAAGCCGTGGCTGCCCTTTGGCTGCTGTGGGGAGCAGCATGCCCCTCTGACCTGTTGCACGGCAGCCTGAGGGCAGGGACAGCCTGGGCTCCTTCTGCTGAGGACTGCTGTGGGCTGGCAGGCGTGTGCCATGGGCTAGAACTGTAAGGAGTGTTGCCTGCAAGCTCTGTAGTCCTGCTCCTGTGGCTTGCAGAGCTGCACAGCCAGGGTGGCTTTAGGTTCTTCCCCTCGGGTCCGTAGTGACCGAGCAAGCATTGACCGAGGGAGCGACACAGCCCCTCATTCAACCTCTCCTTGGGATGCAGGGTCAATTCTCCTTGCCAGAATCCTACACTGCATCAAGGCAAGGGTGGCCGTGTTCTGGCCAGCATGTCCAGCAGGCTTCCCCTTGTCTCCCTGCTTACCCATGCACATTTGCCACAAACTTGAAACCTGGAAGACTTATTTACCAGCACAATGGTAAATATAGAAATTTTTCAGGGAAGAGCTAATAGCATTTGGAAAAGAGAATTCACTAGCTGCCTTTGGTGACAAAGGCAGAAATAACAGGGTGATGCTATTGTTAGCAGAACTTTATCTACCAGTGCCTGCAAGAGCTTAGTGGGGACAAGGGAAGCAGTGGGACTGCGTGGCAGATCCCTCAGCCTCTTAATAAAATGCTTCCCCCTGCTGCCACTGTCCTATGTTCCCAGATAACAGGCACAGGCCAGAAATAGGACTGCTGTGGTGAAAGAAGTTACTTAATCCTCTTCGAGCTAAGCAAAAATGTATCAGTGAAGAGCCAATTCACAGGGCAGAGCTGAATTACACAGGAGAAAATTGTGTCTGCACGTCAAATGGAGCTCCAGCACTGTGAGACAGCGAAGACAAAATGGACCAGTGTGGGAGAAGAGGGAATAGCCCAGAGACATGCTCAGGGGTGGAAGGCAACAGGAGGTATTTGCTAAGCCTCCCCTAGCTCTGCCACAGAAGCGCGGGTTTGTGGAAGATGGCAGGACACTTAGAGCTGTCCAGGTATCGTAAGAGGCAAAAGAACCTGGTGAGACCTGGGAGCCACTGAGAAGACAAGAATCGGTGAAGGGATGGGATGTAGGACATGCAGAGAAAAGTGAACAGGATGGAGGAACAGGGAGTAAGCAGCCAGACCAAAGGGATGCAGGCACTGAGCAGAGTGCACAGCCTGTGGCTGTGCCTGCTGGGTGGCTATCCCCCAAAGATACAGCCATGGGGTGCCAGATCCATGAAGCCATTGACCTGCTCTGCTTTGCGCTGGCCGAACTTTGGATGGTGACAGCCTGCAGGGAAGGACCTTCAGCAAACGGAAAGTGCCAAAGTTTTAGAGATGAAAACCAGACCTGCCAAAGAACTATAAAAGTACCTGCTTTTCAAGGACTAGGCCCTGCTGGCCTGGAGAAAAGGCAGCAGATGTGAAAAGCAAGGGTGCACAAAGAGCCTCAGTCAATGTGCTACATACTTAGGAGCATGGGCTAGTTCTCCAAATGAGAAAAGGCTCCTGTTGTAAGGAGTTGAGGAACAGACTTCTGCTGCTTGAGGATGCCCTCTTCTACAATACGCTGGGCATTGCAGGTTGATGTCCTCCCAATCTGTGCTGGATGTGGTAATTTTACAGGGCAGATGAGACCACTAGAAGTCTCAGGTTGAGAGGGCTTCCTAAAGATTGGGGTTTGGGGGGAAAAAGGGGGATCCTAGCCCCTGTGGGGCTGGTCCAGACACAAAGTAGTTCAGCAGAAGGGCAACTTATTGAGACAGTTGTTTATCTCAAGAAAAAATGAGGGCATACCTTGCACAGCATGTGCTAGTCTGGGCACATAGAGGTCTCACTTGCTGCCTGGGCTCCTGACACAATGCTCAGGTGTGAACAGCTTGCTACACTTGACCCCACAAGCTACCTGTGGCCTGGGGGAACCTGAATGCATCCTCCCAGGTATACTGATCTGTGTTGCTTGCTTTGGAGTATGTACTCCTGTTGCCCCCTCCCCTCCTGCTCATGTTTTCCAGATGCATTTGATTTATACATACTCATTCCGTTCCTCACAGCAATGAGTTTTGGTGCGTGTCGGTTGCGTGAGAGAAAAATTGATAGTGCAGGCTGCAGAGCAAAGCAGCTGGGATCTTTCTGAGGAGAGCCGCAGTCGTTAATTATAGGAGTCTAACTAAAGCCCGGCTCAGGCAAGAAGCATTTTCTATATCTCCCTCCTTTCTTTTGTATCTCCCTGTGCAGGTTGTCACATCAAAGCCAGGATTCAGGGATGAGTCGAAAGGACACCCACCTTTTTGAATAAAATTGGGATGCTGAGTGCCAGGGAGCAGCTCCTTTTCTAGCTCCCTCCTCTCCCAGACTGGTGTGAGGGGCACCACACCTCTCCCCAGCGAGGGCTGCAGACAGCACTTGTCTGTCCCCTGGGCTTGTTCCTGCTTCTTCCCTGCCTCAGGCAGTGTGGTGAGTCAGCTGCTGCCTGACTAAAGCCTCTCTGGTCTGATCTGAGCACCAGCCTCCTCTCCCCAGCTCAGGTCTGTACAGCCCAGCCAGTACCTTGTGATGGGAGGTTCCCCAGGGGTCTGTTTTATTAGCAGAGTCACAGCCGAGCTGTGTATTTTGGTCACAAGCAGCCTCACATGTGCATCACGGGCAGAGCCAGCAGCACTGGAAAGGATTTTCTCTGTACGAATTTACCCCAGAGGAAAGATAGGGAGGAAACAACCTGGATGGCCTCAAAAGCCTAATACTCCTTATGTGTGTGCTTCTCCGATATGTTTCTGGCTGACAATCCCCGTACAGGCCATGCTATTGCCCTGTTCCAGAGACTGCCTACACAGATAACCTCATCTTAACATCGCCGGCTTGCTCACAACCTTTGCTCATGCCACTTCATGACCTGTAATACCGAGATAAGAGCTCTTGCCACAGCAGGAGTCTGCCTGCATTCACAACTAAGCAATACTAAAAGGGAAGAGGGCTACGAACATACCTAGGGTAGATAAAGCTGACTTGGTCTCTGCAGAAGAAAGTTATATGTGTTTTCCTCAAAGTTTCACAGGGCTGCCAGGAGGTGTTTGTGCATAGCCAGCAGAGGTACTGTCATCAGAAGCTGATTTGGGTGTCCCAGGTGGATGTTCCTGGCCTTTCACTGGGGTTTGGGCAGGGAAAGAAAGGAAGCAGGGTACCAGCTTGCTAATTAAGGGACTTTCTCTCTCTGCTGCCTTTCTGCTGCTCAGAGGGGGAGGCAGAACTGGTGCCTGATGAGAGCCTCTTGCCTGTGCTGGGACCTCTCTTAAAAGCTGCTAAACATTAAAAAAGAAAAGAAAAAAAAAATCTGTGAGTGCTTTGATAGTCCTCACAAGAAAGTGAAACGGAAGAGCCTTTGAGCTGCGTGTATAAGAACAAACCTCTGTACGTTGCTGGAGGAAGAAAGGCTGGCAGAGCCGAAATCTGGCAATGGTCCCCAGCTGGTGAGGGAGGTGCTTTTCTGCTGCAAGCTCTTGTCATGACTGATGCAGAGAGAGAGAGAGGATAAGCGCAGGATCCTCTGTAGGCAATAACTAACACCTCAAACCCGCTGGGTGTTAGCAGGATGGGGAGAGCAAGCTGGCACTCATCCTTTGTCTCCATGGAGGGGCTTGGCCCTGGCATCACCCTGGCAGAGGCACCAAGCCTCACCATATCACCCCTCCTCCTGTGAAACTCCTTCCTGGGGTGGCAGGAGCCTCCCAGCTGTGCAGAGTCCCCCTGTTCTACATCCCCTGGGTTTCCATAGCAATTGGTGGTGTCAGCTGTGTGGGGAAGCTGATGGAGGGAAATGAAGGTTTCTCCCCATCCTGGGCCAGTGGTGGGGAGGTCGGAAAAAGGGAGCCCCCTGATGCTTCTGATGGAGGTGGCAGTACCTGGACTGCCCCAGTTCACTCCTGGCCAGGGCACAAGGGCCTGATGGGAGTGTATAGCACCCAGGGGCTCTGCAGGACAGATTTTGGGAGACTGCATGCACCCCAAAGCCTGCCCCACACACCCCCTCCCATGCCAGGGCACCTTCTGGAGACTACTGATACTGAACAGATGTCACCCCAGTTTTGTGTCCCATCCTCCTGCAGCCTGCTCCATTTTTGCTCACTTGGTGCATTGTCAGTTAAGTCAGAAATTAATCTTTGGCTTTCATGAAAAACATGGTGTGGGGTCTGGAGAGGCACAGGCAGCCTTGAAAGCAGCATTTTTATTCCCAGGATGGGAGAATGGGGCACTGGAGTAAAACCCCAGGGAGGGAGAGGGGGATCAGGCAATGGAGGGAAGTATGGGTATACAAGGCTGTACCCCAGCAAGAAGAGGAGAGTCCTGGGACTGCTCCCTGTACCCTTGGCACCATGGGGAGAGTGGATTTCACCACCTGTTAACCATCCCCACCCTTCCCCACACAGACAGGAGGAAGGGGGAGACCTGCCCATTCGAACCAAATGGAAAACTTAAGGGAGACTTTCAGAAAATAAAATAAAAATGTCTATTCAAACCCAAAACATTTCATATTATTTAGCTTTTTTTAAAACTTTAAAAGATAGGTCAGCTTTGAGATGGAACATCATGTTGAAAGAAAGCCAGGCTATTTCATTTAGAAAATGTCTAAACAAAATGTTTTGACATTTTCAGGAAAAAATTATCCCATACATTTTCAGACAAAACTTGGTAACACATGTGACTGAAAAGATTGGCATCCTGAAAACTGCATTTTGAGGCAAGCTTGGCATGTGCTGAACATGTTTCATACACTCCTGGGCACAACCCAGGCACCCAAAGTACGGTGGTGCCAGGCAGAGCCTGGAGGGCTACCTGGGGAGTGGAACTGCCCAGGGATGCTCAGCGGAGGTTAGGCAGGTCCCAGCCATGTCCAGGGCAGCTCCATGTGGCTGCCTTAGGGTCTCACCCTGGCCCAGCTCCTGCCAGCACCTCTCTGCCTGCTGTAGGAGGGATGGCACAGGTACCCATGGGTCAACGTGCCTGCTTCTGCCGTTGGCTCAAGCCATAGCTCTTCTGCAGGGGTGAAAACTGGGACCTTGGTGATTTTTAGCATATGATGGTGGGGAAAGCAACTATACATGAGCCAGAGCCATCCTTCAATGGCTCGTGCAGCGTGGGGAAGAGAAGCACAAAGGTTTCTGGCATAATCACATTCCTAAAAGGGGACTTTTGGAGAGCCTGAGTGCATGATTTCCTGATCGCAGGGACAGGCACAGAATACTGTATCTCTGACTGGCCTATTGACAAGCGTACATGCTTTTCAGCACTGAGATTAGATGTCAAGAGGAAATTGCCATTTACAACAGCAGCATACCGGTGTATGCTGAGACCTTCAGTCTCACATGGCACTTCTGCTCCAGCCACCAGCTGTGGTATGGCTTTGGCTGCCCTCACCCCTCTCACTCATTCCATCCCCAGGCCCCCAGCACCTTAGAGAGGCTAAGGGCATGTCTCTGGGGGATTTCACAATTGACTGTGCCAGGCACGGGTGGGCTGTCTGGGCTTGTTTCCAGCTTGATAAAACAGATCTTTATAAGGTAAGCCCTTGAAGCAGGAGGGTGACCAAAGGCAGTGCTGGGCAGAACCCTCTGCAACATTTCATGGCTTAAATAGCTTAATGCTTACCCTTCTCAATAACCTGTTCTGGCACTCCAGGAGACCTGAGAGTCTCTGACCTATTTCCATGAATTCAGCATTTCCCCATCTTCACCACTTCTGCTCCCACAGCCTGGAGGAGGGAAAGAGGGGCTTGGCAAAAGAAGTGTGAGGAAAATGCATCTGCAAAGGTAAAAGGGAAAAAAGCAAGCAACAGATGTGACACGAGCAGTCTGCAAATCCCCAGAGGGACCAGAGGACTGCTGAAAGCATCTCCTCTGAAGCAGCTCACTCGCAGGAATGCCTCGTCCCACTGCAACAGGCTTGACTCCAGTGCTCCCAAACCAGTGGCTGCAGGAAGGCAGTGAGAGCGTGACGCATGCCCTGAGGACCTCTCAGCCCTGACAGCTGCCAGAAACTTTTTCCTGAAGTCAAAGCAGGTTTCAGAGTTAACATCCTTTCCTTCTGGGGGGCTGAGACATGCCATGGGGCCTGGCTGCTCCAAACTAAGCCATACGTAGCAGTAGGAGATAGTGATAAAGCTTCGCTTTGGGGCATAGGTCTTCTTTCTGTAGCTATTCCTGCTTTAACAGAAAGTAGCCCGAGAAATAAAGCTGGGTCCCACCTGCAGCCTGGGCCAAGGCTTCTTGCAGCAGTCAAGGACCATGGCTGGGTGCACGGTGGCTGCTGTGGCAGCTGTGTAACCCGGAGCAGAGGGATGGAGAGGCAGAGCAGCTGTGCTCGCTGCCTGCCTGGCTCCTAGCACCACTGCCTGCAAAGCCTTTCAGAAGAAAACGCTGTTTGTTCTGACATTTAGAATAGATTAAAAATCGTTACAGGCTCTTCTGGAACATTTTAGAAGGTGAAGCTATTGATTTAAAAACTCAACATCAGTTTTGTAAGAGGGGTGAAATCTCCCCGGCTTCCTCCTGTGAACACCAGTGCCTGGCCCTGGCAGGAGGACGTTTATCACCTCACCACCGTCCATCCCCAGTTCCTCAGCCCTACCCTCAAAAAGCCTCTCAGTACATGGGAGATTTTCAATATCTTCCATTTTTTGGAATGAAGTCATGAGGGCTGACAGCACTGTCTGCAAGCCAAGTGCTTGTGTCACCAGGGAACCGGTGGCCTGGTCTTCAGTGTCCCGCGGGTCACCTCCTCCCTGCTCCCTGGATTTTTACACAGCAAGGACCCTGTGTTCAAGGAACAACTTCACACCTGCCATCATTTATATCTCCTCCTGACTTTGCCACCTTGACCTCAGATGCCATTTCCCCCCAGCACAGTGTAGCATTCTGCTCTGGCTCATCACAATGATGGCAATTAATAACTTTACTGGTTTCAGTCTAAGCACAGGCACAGGTCCTGCTCTTCATGCCTCCTCTTCATACCTGCATGCTCAGCTGCTCCAGCTTTGGTTGTAGGGTTGGAGAGCTGCCCAAATCTTCCCCACTTGGGCTTTGCCCTGTTGGCTGCCAGGACTGCCAGGATCTCTGCTTTCCTCACAAGCCAGCCTCTTTGGGAGATGAGGCGCATCCAGCCCACCACAAACTTCCCTTGGTGAGTACGCTGACTTAATGGGTACCTCCGACCACTGCTGAGGGCAGAGATGCTCAAGTGCACGTCCCCTCTGTGACTTGGGTTCATGTCCCAGCCTGTCTGCAAGAGCTGCCTGTGCTGTGACACAGGCCGTTTCGCATGGCCCTGTGGCAGCAAGACAGCCAGAAAGCAGGGGAACTGGTGAGGACCTTGGTCCTGGGGGATCTCAGCAATACCTCTAGTGAAGACCTTTTGTCACACCGAAATGATGCACCAAAGACATCACAGCGGTGTTATGCCTGACACAGAATGACAGCCAAGCTGTTGCCAGATTAAACAGATCCATGTGCCATGATGGCTTCAACTTGACTCTGATTTTCTTTACCAGTCTGGGTGTTCTGCACTCTTAATAAAGGAGCAGAGGTGATGGGTGCTGGGCACTGCTGATGCGGGCAGCAAGGGCTCGGGACCCTCCTGCTTTCCAGGTGTTGAGCAGGAGCATTAGCATCTCACACCTGCCCTGAGCCCCCACACTGTGCTCATCACCAGATGCCAGCCAGCTGTGCTTGGACACTGCATGGGGCTATTTGGGGGCATGATGCCTTCCCTGCTGAGCTCCTCAGAGCATCCCCATGCCTGCCAGGAGCAGGCAAGTCCCCTCTGTGGCAAGAGGCAGGACATTAATGCAGCGAACTGCAGCAGTGCTTAGCACCTCAAACTTCTTCCGCTGTCAGCAGAAGTGAAATGAAATTGCTTCCACTGCTGGCTCCAGAGCGAGCTCGTATCTCTTGTCCCCTAATCAGGGCAGATATGAAATTTCTTATCTGTTAAGTAAAACGGTGCTGCACTTCAATCCATCCAATTATTTTTTCCAGAAAGTGTGAGTGAAGAGCCTGGTGGGGCCGGCCGCAGAAACTCGTACAGTAAGCACTGTGCTGGCAGCCTGGCAGGCACCTCAACCAGTGCCCTGCACAGGACCAGCCAAAAACACACCAAAGCACATGCTCTCCTAGCCAGCACGACCCAGAAGAGGGTCCAGGGTGGGGAGCTAAGGGGGTTGGCTGGCAGGCAGGACCTTCGCAGCTTGCTGTCTACCAAGGACATGTCCAGAAACACCCCCAACATGGCCACAGAACTGTCCCCCACTTCAGCCTGGACTGGGAGCACCCCAGGTTGCAGGTGCTCTGCTCTGCACTTGCAAAGCAGAAATAACAGGTTCACCATCAATCATCAGTTTGTCTTCAAAGCCAGCACAGCTGTCTCCAGAGGAGACCCATCCCCTTTGAGAGGGGCTCTGTGCTTAGCCCCAGAGCCTGGGGACCACCTCTAGTGTGCGCTCAGTTGAGACCACAGGATCTAACCCAACAGAGATAGTGGCAGGTTAGCAGTTGGACTTGATCATCTTAAGGGTCTTTTCCAACCGTAACGATTCTGTGAGACAGCAAAAGCTAGTGGCAATGAAGCAGCTTTCCCATCCCAGGTCAGAACTGAGCCCTGTCCAATGCCTGATCAGATGCCTGGATCACCCAGCTCCAGCCTTTCTCCATTCCCAGCAAGACAGCAACCTGCATCTTCCTTTCCTTGTGCTTCGAAGTCAGCAATGGCATGGTTAAGTGTGAGGGAGGACCAGAAAAGCTGGCCTGGCTGTGTGCAGCATTGATGCATTGGCATCTTGAAGCTCCAGATGGGGATAGGAGCACAGAAGAAAGAGAGTCACCAGAGGAGGAGGAGGAAAGATGGGACCAGAAGGTGGGAGAAAGGACACGGGAGTCCTGCAGAAAGGGGAAAAGGGAGATGAGCTGGAGGAAGAGCTCTTGAAGGAGAAGTGATAGGGGAAGGTAGCAAAGGAGAGATAAAAATGAGACAAATGCAGTCATGCCAGAAGATTCCTCCCTGCATCATCTTGCTCACAGTCATACTGGGGAGAAGTCCTGGCATTGATTTACTGGGTCCTGCAATGGCTGCAGCGCCCCCACCATTACCCCTTTAGTCATTCCTGCACACCAAGGCACTAGCAGGAGACAGTAAGGTCCCCTTCCTTTGGCAATCCTCTGTGGGCTGAGCAATCTCCCCAGGAGCGGTGCCTGCAGCTCGGGCTCCCACAGCAGCAGGGCCAAAGACAGAGTGAGGGACAGTCCCATCAGCCTGTGGGGACCTGGGTGATCCTTGGCTGCTTCTTAGGTGCTCAGAGCAGCCCTGATCAGGTTTTGCTTCCCCTCCCCTCGCACCTCTCTGTTCACTTGCTGTTGCACTCCCCCAGCACCCCACTGTTCCCCCAAATCCCCTGCATCTCTCCCCCCACTCCCCCAGCCAGGGCTGCCTTTTCCCAGTGTGTCTGCCAAAGCTGTTCCTGCACACTGGTCCCCAGCTCCTCTAGCCCTTACGGGGTCAACTCCTGGGGCTGGTGTGCTGTGCAGTACCCTGCACATCCCTGGCAGCAGGTGAAGGATGCCAGTCCTCCCTGCAGTCTCCTGGATCCTTCCCAGCACCTCGGTAGACCCAAATGGTTCAAACGGGAACCAAAGCCCCTCTTGAGGTGGGGAGCAGGCACCAGCTATGGCTTTTCCTGGTAAACTCTGTGTTTCCAAACAAGTGATGGCAAAGGCTGCAGCGGGTTGGAAACCAGGGACATCTCCTGAGAGAGCAGCTCCTACAGCAAGCACCTTTGCATACTGCCACACCAGCGGCAGAAAAAGGATGTCCAGACAGAGCGAGGGAAACTCCCTGCTAGCTCTGCTGCCCTCCCCGAGCCATTGGGCTCTGTGCTGCTTTCACAGGGGCCGTGCAGTTCACCTGAGAACAGCCAAAACAAGGGGAACGTAGAAGCCGAGCCTCAGTTTCATGAGATGACAGCTATATTTTTTCCCCCCAACCTTTTAATAATGCCAATAAAAAGTGCAGAATAGTTCAGTGCACTTCAGCAGTTAACACACATATAGTCACCAGTTAATTGGGAAACTGTTTTTCAGGGAGGGATTTGCAAGTTTCTGCATTAACAGGGTTAGAAAGAGAAGCCTGTTCATTTAGGGCAGAAAAAGTTGATATCTATCTAATTCATAGAAATAGTGATCAACAGTTTTTTCTCTAATTTTCTGAATTCCCAACTTTGAGTGAAATATGGAGTCTTCCCTTTCCGACTGAGGTTGTGTGAAAGGTTTTGGGGGAAAACCCAGCATCTTTGCTCCCTGACATAAGGCAGGAGGATAGGAACTCTGCCCCAGACCAGTGGCTCTGATGGGATGCTCAGCATTTACCCTGAGGAGCCTTCAGTGGGAAAACTTCATTTAAATACCTGTTGGACTTAGGGACCAGGCATGTGAGCACCAGCAAACCACCCTGGAAAGGCAGCCTTGCTCCTGGGCAAAGCAACGCTGGGCAATGCAGACTTTCTCTGAGGTGGTTCCCACCATTTTCTAGAAGGTTTCCTCTATTTAAATACTAGCTGCAAAATGGATTTGCTCTTGAATCCGCTGACTGAGCAGCAGAGAAATTAATACAATAAAAATGTAGCTATGTAGAGCAGTTCTCCGCTGACCTCTCAGACTTTCTCTGATGGTAGGCTTTGAGTCTGAATGGGATTAATTGGGTTTTCTTCCCCATTAAAGAGGCAGGCTTCTGCTCACCCCCAGCCCTCCTACAGCTGAGCTGAGCTTACGCTGTGTCATGCCAGCACTGCCTGGATGGAAACAACCGGTTGGAGAAAAACTAATTTTGGGGAATAGGTGGCTCCTGATTTTCTGTGATGAAATTCCAGCCTGGGGGGATTATTTGGACCCAGGGTCATGCTGCATCCCTTGTCCTTTAATACCTCTAGGCACTTCACCAAAGCACCTCACAAGGAAGTGCTTGAAACCTTAGGCCAGTCCTCTGGTGAAAGAGCACTTTAAATGCCAAGGGAAATATCCCATGTATTGTCTTCATTTCAGACAGAAACCCCATATACATTATCAAAGGTAACCAAACGGGTATGAGCTGACTTGACCCACGGAAAACAGACACAAGGTGAGGGAGGCAGCCTATTCCCCCAAGAGACCACATCCTAAAAATTGCTGAAAAACACATGTGTTGCCGAAACGTCTCTTTTTCGCACACGGTGCTTGCTGGTAAATGTCCTCCTGATGTGACATTTCAAACAATTGCATTTTAGACCAGCCTGGCTCAAGAGCACAGAAGGGAGGTGTGAGTCTGGGCTTTGCTTTAAATAATGCATGTGGGTTGCTTTACAAAATAACTGCAGGTGACCTCCTGTCTGTCAGCCTGGCAGTGCCTCGTGTGTGATGGCCCCTCAGCTGCTGCTGGCAGGGGCATCCTCATCTGAAGGAATCGGGGCCGTGGTGTAGGAGCATCTGCATCGTTGAGGAAAATGGTGTGCTGTCCCAGGTGGGGGGATGGTGATTCCCCCCCACCCCTGGAAAGCCCATTTTCATGAGTGGAAGCTGCACTCCTCCTGCTGATAACAGACAAAGAGGGGTTTGGATAAATGCTAACTAGTGGCTTGTGACTTTGACAGCAATGTTTTCCTGATGGCCTGTCAACTGCTGATAAAAGCAACATCCTTACGCTTAGGAGCACATGTCCCAGCATAATAAATCCTACACTCTTGTCTAAGGTTGAGTGGCAGAGAGAGACAAAATTGGGTTGTTGCTGCTGCAGATTTGTTGGTGAAGTTGGGGGTTCATTCAGCAGAACGCACTAGCAGAAAGTTGGTGGCTTGTGAAAGCTCTAATCCCACAGCTTTGATGGGCCTCACAGATGTATCAAGGCATTGATAAGTTGCTGGGCTGGGGCAGTGAGGTGTGCAAATCTCTGACTGCAAAAAGCACAAACATCAATGTCCTCTAATGGGAGTGCAGAGGAGGGACTGTGACCTCGGTTACCACGATGGCTCATTGAGAAGCACTGGGTTTGGTACAAACCATGCATTGGAAAGCAGATCTAGGTAATGCGTCTGCATGCTCCAAGGAAGTGGTCTCAGGAAAGGATGGCTCCTGCACTGGGGATAGAGGCAGAATCAGGAAAGCAGGTGAAGAAATCACCCCCCTGCCTCCTGCACCAGAAAGCCAGGGAGGAATCAGTGCAGCAAAAAGCAACCTGGTCATGTATATTTTCAGAGCATTGGAGACTTCCCAAGGATTCAGGGCAATTCTGCTTTTGGAAAGGCAATGGGTTTGATCAGGAGTGACTTTCAGAGTATGTTGTGCCCTAACTGATGAACCCCTTGCCTACTAAGGTTGTTTCACCAGTGTACAAGGGAAATCAGTGAGTGAGGAGATGACAACGGACAGAGAACTAGACAACTTCATTTTCTGAAAATGGCCGAGGGTGCATTTTCAGGGCCCAGAGGCAATTAGTCCAACTAACCCTGGAGCTCCACCACACCACCCCTCTTTCTACTACAGTTGCCCACCACAGACTGGCAAGAGTTAAATAAATTAGTTTATATGACAGACATGTCCTTTTCTACTTGTCAAGGCATGTTTCAGAGGAAATCCAGAGACTACACAGTCTCTGATGGTCTATATGGGCTTTGAATCTGATGGCCTCTGATGTATAATAAGGGCTGTGAATCAGAGAGCTGTTCCTGCTGTGTATGTAGGCTAATTCTGCTCCTTATAATTGTTTCCTGTGCCCCATGATGTCCATCACTGAGTTCACATCCAAATCTGTTTTGATAGCCAGAAGACAACCAGGAATAAATGCAGCATCCCAGGAAGAGAAGTGGGGCTGAATAACTAGAGCTTTGGGTATGCAGCCTTGAAGGAGGAGAATGGATTGTGTTACAGCTTCTTACAGTGAATGAGCAGTGCCCACTCTGCATGCTTCTACCAAAAAAGAAAAAAATGAGGTGGTGTAAGAGCTGTAGAGATTTTGCAAAGACTGTAAAGCCAAGAGAATAACCTCTTTTTATATATATATATTGGCGTTCTCTACTTCTCTGCAAGTGGCCAGGATTTCAGCTGCGCAGAGCTGTGCTAAGCCTAGGAACAAGAGCCCAGGGAGCCAGCTGCATGGTCTGTGCTGTGGTGGTGTTGTCCTTGATGTATAAAGCTTTGAGCAAGAGGCTGGACAACAGTAAATGTGTTAAACCACTAGAGCCTGCCAGATATAAAACCTGGGTGCAGCCAGACCCCATGTGAAGAGCTGTAGCTTTCAGATTCACAAGCACAAGTATCAATTTATCAACTTTTTATGGAGAGTTTGATCCATATTAATGAAGCCACTGAGCCTCCGAACTCCAGTGTTTGCTCTCATTCTAGAAATGCAAGTCATTTTGGAATACACATTTTTTTCACAGGGATTCCTGAAATACAAAAGAAGTCTTGGAAGTTTTCCACTATTTCATTCCTCCCTATGAAGATCTGGACAAAGCTGACCGAAACTATACAGTATGGTAGAGCCAGCACCAATCTGCTTTTCTGAGTTGGCCCTCTTGAGAAGACACTGAATTGGTCATTCCATTACTGGAGATGGCCAGAAGTGTTGGTTCTAGGTATCTGTCCTCGATAGGGCCTCCACACCCTTGGGCCACTGCCAGGAAGATGACCCACCATGAAGATGACCCGCCGTATGCATGTCGCACAGCATCCTCACAGAGATCTGTGCATGCGTTCCTGAGAGGAAAGAAAACAGAGGACTGGCCTGTGTGCTCCTCAGAGCCAACGTGACAGCAGCCACTGGCTTTTTGGGTCTGACACGCAGTGAGACCTGATGCCCAGTGGCATTGCAAGAGGAGTGGTGGGGAGGCATTGAAACGAGTGGTGTATGGTATCCTCCTGGAACAGCTCAAGAAGTTTCCATCCACTGAAGGCACTCACTGGGAGGTGCATCTGACTCGGCCAAAAGAGCCTGTGGGTGACGGCAGACCTCAGTTTGTAGCACCCAGCTTGGAAACTGTTATGAAGACAAGTGGTACACGTCACATCAAATCAGCACCTTAGCAGCAAGCAGTGGCTTAGCAAAAAGATTTGTTCAAACAATGAAGCGAGCCCTGTGTTCTTCAGAAGGAAAAGCATCTGTTTGTGAACGCCTGACTAATTTCTCATTATCTTATCGAAACAGCTTATACCACTGGAAAAGCATCTCCTGCATGGCTAATGTTCAGCCAACAGTTGGCTACCTGTTTTGATTTATTGAGATCATCAAGAATGACACATGCAATGTAGGAACAGGCACAGGTATTTCAAGAGGAGAGACAGGTAAAAACCATTCCTTTAAAGCAAGGGCAAACAGAATGAGCAGGAGAAGAGCTGGTGGCTCTGTGGGCCTGAGCTGTAGCCTTGGCCAAGGTGAGATGCTGGGCTGGGGTTGCCCAGGGGCTGCTCGGATCAGCTTCTGTGTGGGGCTATGTGGCCTATGCCTGTCACTCATGGCCTTTGCCGTGCAACAGTTGTATCCATCACCATATACTTCTAGGGCTGTTTCCTGCTATGGACCATTGGTTTCCCAGTTAAAAGGCTGTTCCCCTTGGACTTCCCCCACTGTGTGCTGTGGCCAAGGTCCAGCCTCTGCATATGCTCCCTGCGAGTCAGTCCCCTGCTGCCTCAACAGCAGGTCTGTTACTGCTCCCACTGGGAGAGTCAAGCTCAGCTATGGTTGGTCCCTGGGGCCAGTTCCCTTCTGTGATATTTCCCTTCAAAGCATAAAGGGTGGGGGGGAGGGATTTTGCTTGTGTCTCTCTCATTACAGAACCCAGTGATTTGTTTCAGCTTCTCCATCTGTGTCACAGAGATAAAGTGATTTGCCTATCACTGCAGACCACTTGGCGATGGCTGGGTGGAAAGTACTCTGAGAGCCAGCCCTCACCTTGCTTCAGCTGTATCATCACAGATCCCTGAAGGAGCTTAGCTGGGGGAGCTGGCCCTTTCTGCCATCCTTCATCACTTTTGCATCTGCCAGCACAATGCGGATGCTCCCCGGGCACACTGGAGTTCCGCTGCTCTGGCTGCAGGAGAGCAGGAAAAATGAAATATGCCTGGGGTGTGAGGGGAGGAGGGAAGGGCAGAGAGGGAACCAGCGCCTGCTATTTCCACATCTCAGGTCCTTCATCATCATTACAGTTGTAAATGACAGTGTATGATTTACCGAGAGATAGAAGCAAGGAGGAAGCAGCGGGGAGAGGCTGGAAGAAGAAACGAGAAGAGGTAGAGAGCAAGAAGTAAGAGAAATATGGGCACAGTTTAGGGAAATAAAACAACAAGTGCAGGAAAAAGCAGTGCCAGACTTTGGAAACAACAGAGGGAAAAGGGAGGGATGGAGAGAAACAGGATCTGGGAAGGCAACAGGGGAGGCAGGGGAACAGTTCTCCAGTAATTAGCTGGAAGAGGCAGAAGCTGTCTGCTTCCCTGGTGTTCAGGAGTACTGATGGATTATTGATTGAGGGAACCTACTGTATTTCACCCAGCAATATTTCACGGCTGGGAAAGGCAGCTGATGTTTGGGAGGAGAGGGAGTGGGGCTGTTGGCAGCCTGCCTTCTGACTTCAGGCAGCAGTGGTTCTTGTAGGGTTAAATCTAGGTTGCAGGATGCAGAGAGAGAGGACAGGGGTTTAGGAGTTATCCAGCCTGATGGGACAGCTTTTAGAAATAAAAATAAAGGAATTAACAGATGCAGAGAAACACAAGGGACAGATAAAAATCATTTGTCTAACATGTGGTGGAGCAGGGCTTCTCACAGAGGTGGAGCAACCACCTAAAGCTTCAGCCTGTGAAAAAATGCACTGGTACCTGATGAAGAAATAGTTGTTATTTATATAAGCCTCATGAAAACACATACAAAACCACAGCATGCACAAAAACAGGCAAAGAATCTAAGATGCCCTCACTGAAATTAAAGTGACCTAAAAGACAGAGCTGAGACACTTTGGTTCACATTTGGGGGTCAGAATACACTATGGTACCTGGGAATCAGCTTCCTGACTGAGGTGATTCATTAGCTTTTTGGCCAAGTGTCTCTAATCCTGTGACTTGGTCCCAGGCCTTGGGCTGCAGAAACGCCCTGCTCTCCTGCAACAGCTTGGCCCGGTCCTCACAGAGTTCACCTGGACAGCTTCTTCCATTTCATTTCTCTCTTCCAGCCTCTGAGCCATTTTATTCTTTCAGCAACCGGCAGGTTTTTTATCCCAGCCACTAACATCAGCGCTGCGAACACTGGCTCTCCCTGCCAGCTGCCTGCTTGCTGCCAGAAGGGGCTGCATCTCCAGGCAGGTAACTGCAAACCCTTGGGCAACATCTCGGGGTGTTCTCTCTCTGACTCGGTGAGCATGGGTTTTGAAGCCCAAAGCGCCATCAGATGCCAGCGGTAAGTGACAAGTACCCTGTGGAGCTTTGCACAAGTGTGCAATGAAGCACAGGCGGTGGCAGGGATGGAGGGTCTCGCTGGGTGAAGCACAGAACTGGGGCTGGTTTTCTTCAGGAATAGGGTGGTCCCTGGGTTACTTCGGGCATCTTGGGTGCCCTCCTGATGCACAAGCAGAGGCCAACGTGCTGCAAGGGGGATGGAGTTGCACATGGCTGCTTAGCATGCTGGTCCAAAGCCAGGCAGTGTGCTGGAGGAGGGCGGGCAGCAGCTGCCCAGGATGCCTCCCACATTCACCTGCTGCCCTTGTCCACCTTTCTTGTAGGGAGCAAGGTCTGCCAGCAGACTGTGCGCTAGATCCAGTCTCTGGGATGCCTCCAGCCTGGAGTGGTCATGGGAACCCAAGCACCAGCCTTGCTCCCCAGGCAGATGCTGCAATATCCCAATGTTAGGGATGCAGTTGAGGTCTGTGGGGGGGACACCTGTGACAGCCCCCACAGCTGGTAAGGAGCTGAGGTAGCTCAGTCACATACACACGGTGTTTTCTCCTTTGCACTCCCAGCCTCCAAAAGCAGGGAAGGGCAGATGACCACCACTGGACCCCTGGCTAAGCAAAGCTGTTGGCTTCTTCCCCCATGCAGGACAGGCAGCAGCTGCTTTGAGGCTTTTCTGGGGAGAGGCTTCAGGGGATGGCAGATGGACACCAAACAGGCTGGGACAGCAGAGACAAGCCCTGCAGGGTCACGGGGACCAGACTGTCATGCAGCACAGCACACTGTGGGCTGAACTGCTGGGGTTGGCAGACAGGGGAAGCACCCGCAGACAGCAATGTCTGGATGGGTACTTGAAGGAGGCCGAAGGAAGGAGAGACAGTGAAGCAAGGGTATTAGCTGGGCACCTCACAACAGCTGTAGCTCCATGCCGCCTCTTTCGCCTGCCCTCCTCTGCCTTAGCACTGGGACCCTTGGAAAAGGGAAGGAGCTATGGGAGTGAAGCCATGGGGAGCTGGAGGGGGCCTCACCAGCTCCTCAGCCCCTCACACCCTGAGAGCTCATGCTCCCAGTCGGCTCCAGCACCAGGTTGTCCCACTCCCCAGACCCGGCCTTATATTGGTGGCATTCCTCAGCTTCTGCAGTGAGGCACTTTTCTTGACAGTGGTCCTTTGCACTGGCTTTTTGTGCAACTCTTCATGAATTTCAGGGTTTGCCCCTTGTAGAGCCTGGATTAAACAGAATTTTAATTAATATTAAGAGTAATACCTTTAACTGAAGGGTAGCCTCTATGTGACGTCAAAGCTTGGCTCCGCAGGAGTCAGTAAGAAGCTTGCCAATAACTTTTTTGAGCCAGGATTGTGCCCATTAATGTTCAGGGCAATTTCATGGCTCTAGTTTTTTCACAGGTTTAAAGAGAAAATGCCAAAATTTGTTATAATAACCCAGCTCTCTTTAATGAGCAAATGAAAGGAAGTTGGTGCAGAGCAAGAGGGAAAAATGAGATGGAGAGGAAAATGCTAAAAACATACCATACCAGCAGGGTGACATTCTTTCTGCAGTGCTCCTCTTCCTGCAACCCAAACCTGAAGCCGGTGTGGGCACTTTCATCCAGCCTCCATCCCTCGCCCTGCATACCCAGCCCATGTCCAAGACTTACAGATCTGTTGTGCCTGGCTTCCCTAAGGTCTGGCTTGCTCCATTGCATAGACAACCGTAACTCTAACCCACATGGTGGTCAAAGTCATGTATTGACAGCGCCTGCTCTGCAGCCCCCAAACATGCTGCTTTATCTCTGCCTCCTTCAGCCCATGCCCAATGGCACCTGCTTCTGTCACCATGACCTGGCATTGATGGCTTGCTTTCCATTAGCTCCTTGAATCAGGTTTCAACTTCTCATCTTTACATTACAATGTACCAGTACTTAAGGGGTAGCTACAAAGAAGATGGAGACTCCCTTTTCACAAGGAGTCACATGGAGAGGACAAGGGAGAATGGACACAAGTTGCTCTTGGGGAGATTCTGATTGGACACCAGAGGGAAATCTTTCACAGTGAGGACAGTCAACCATTGGAATAATCTCCCCAGGGAAGTGGTTGACTCAGCCACGTTGGACACCTTCAAGAGTCATCTGGTGCCGGGTGCTGGGCCATCTTGTCGAGACTGTGCTCTTCCTAGAAAGGTTGGACTAGGTGGTCCCTGAGATCCCTTCCAACCTGTGATTCTGTGATCTTCACCTTGCTAACTTTATCCTTCCTCTCTTTTCTGTTTAGCTTCTGATTGCCCTTCTTGATCTCCTGACCACTTTAGCTCCGAGCTCTCTGTCAGGCACTTTTCCTGTGGCTGGCTTTGTGCTGTTATGTGCAGCATCCCAGATCTGAACCCCACCTTTCCCTCTTTCGTGTCCATGCAATACCTGCCGCCACTGTATTGCCTGTCACTGGCATCTCCATGTGTTTGAAAATGGTATTTACTGAAGTCCACATCGCAGGCAGGTGAGAAAGAAGAATACCAACTGTGCAGCATCTTTCAGGTCCTGCCCTTCTTGCTCTATAGTAGCACTGCTGAAGGAACAGAGTAGGCTAAGGTGGGACAGAGGTTTGACATGATCTGCCTGGCAGTTCCTGTGCAGATGGAGAACAGGACTTTAGGACATCCACAATAAACATTGGCAAAGGCTTTAAGGACTGATGAGGCCAAGCCAGTCAATCCAGTGCTTTAAAGGCTTAATATACCATGATCAATGCAGCTCCAGCCAGCAAGCCAGTGTGCTGCTGCTTCCAGAACAAGCTGCAAGGCATGATGGAGAAGCCCTGTGGAGAAGGAAGTGCAATAATTGAACAAAAGAGGCATGTGGGTTTTCACTGCTCTTGCAAGGTCATCAGGGGTGCAGTAAGTCAGGATAAAGCCTCTGTAAATTGCAGAACTGGGAGAAAACACATGGAATACTCTTTACTACCCCACCTCCCCGGTTACCAGGGTCAGCAGAGCTGCTGCAGGACCCCCATGCTTCAAAAGCATGCTGGTGTGGCATGCAGTGCAGGGGAGCAATACATGGCTGTCAAGAGTCCAGTTGGAGCAACTTTGCAAAGTGCGCACATCAGTCTGGAACAGGACCTTGTTTTCAAAAATACAGGATCTTCAGACAGCTGAGAGATGCGTGGTTGGGAATTAGGTCTGGCCACATGTCCCGGACATGCTGCTATGGGGTGACCCTGGCTGGGACAGCTCAGTCCAGAAGCTTTGGGGTCATTTTGGTCTTCAGACCTTACCTGCTCAGGACCAGAGCTGAGTTTCCGTGGTCTCACTGGTTGTGGATGAGGACAACATGCTCAGTGATGGTACACTGTGGACGTGGTGTTACCTCCTGCAACCCAGAATATGGGTTCCAAGAGACCAAGGCACTTCCCACCATGGTCCTTCTCTGCCCTGCTTTGGAAGTCTCCACAGCCAGCACGTGAAATCTACCTTCTCTGCATCCCAAAATCTCACATCTGCCCTGCAGACAGGGCTGCATGCATGGGTCCCTCCCTGTTGGTGGAGGAAAAGGGCAGGCAGTCCGGCAGGCTCCTTCAGCACAGCGTGATGCTATTTGTGCTGATGCATTTGGCATGCTGCATTAGAAACACATTGATGGCTTTTGGAGAGCCAGAGTGGCTTGTAAAATATTTTTATTTTGTATTCTCACCTTTTAGAAAAGTGCTTTTGAGATTGCATCTTTAAATGTCTTACAGATAACAGTATCTTAAGTGAATTGATTATGGCACAGTCCTTCCAAACTATTACCGTTTATGTCATAGCCTGGCGTGCTCAGCAACCAAAATACCTTCCTGTTTATAAACGATCTCTGGTCTGGGGTTGAGACACTTATTGGTATAAGCAAATCTACAGCCCTCAGAAAGGACCCAAATAAAAAACAAGCAGCTGGACAGACTTCATGCACAGTTGGCTGTTACAGCTGAATATCCACAAGAAAACAAATATATTGGCTCCTTCTCCTTAGATTAAAGCTCCCCACCATGGCCTGCCTGCCTGTGAAAGTACCTCAGAGCTAGTTGGAGTCAGTGTGGTACCAAAATGGTTGCAGATGCTGTCCTTGTCACAGGTCCAGCTTGGGGGTTGTCCTGGGGTTGAAGAGGCAAAGCTGAATGAGCAATCTGTATGACTGCTGTTCCCCTCTGAACTCCACTGCTACTGTATTTTTGTCTCTATCTCCAGGCAATCTTGCCTCCCAAGGTTTGTAAGACTCTTCCTCCTGCTAATCTAGCCCCCACAAGGTATTTCAGCAGCTGATGTGAATGATTATTGGCCTGCTATAGATTTCAGATGGTGCATCGATGCCACCCATGGCAGTGCTTGCTCTTCAGCAGGGAGAGCACTGTCCTTGCCTCCTGCAGTGACTGAGAGGGAACTTCAATTATAAGCACTTATTTTTGGTAGTTCATCACTTTCTATACAAATAGTACCCTCTGAGGTGCCTCTTCTCTTGCTTCCTTCAGCCCATAGGTGGTATATTTTATAAAGTTTGATAAAAATCTATGTGACTTGTCTGTATTATTCATATAGGAGAGAGGTAAAGTGGTTATAGTACCACGGATATCTTCCAGATTGTTTTTTCTCTTTGTGGAGTTTGATACAGTAGCTCTAGCGTATCCCTCAGCTGCTCTGCTCATGGCCCGGTCCAACACTGCCATTATGTTGGAGGACAGTTTGGTCACAAAGAGCAGTTTTAAGCTGATGGCATGAGCTTTAGCAAGGCCCAGAGCCTGGAGAAGCCATTGCTCTGAGAACATGAGACTCCACTGATGTCCATAGGAAGTTGCTTTTGCTGTCTGCACCAGGGCTTCCCACCCATCCCATGGACCAAGCTCTTCAGAGCCTTATCACAAGGCAGGTCTGAGCAGGAGGGGTGTTTCCCAGCCACATAGAAATGTTTGCACAACCTCTTGTGGTACCCAACCTGTGACCTTCTGCAGGCTCCAGCACTTTCTTTAGCAAGTCAGCCCACCTACCACCCGCTTTAGGGACTGCTCCTTGCAATCCCCATGGGAGGGCTCCAGCCCTGAATGGGTTCAGTAGCTCTACCAGCACTGAAACAAGGCAACCATGGCCAACAAGTGACAGCGGTTGTACTTCAAAGCCCACAGTGGTCCTCTGGGAAGCGGAATTATCCTACCACAAGCCATAGCTGTGACACAGGAGCCTGAAATCGTTCCCCTGGCAGCTCAGCGCATCCTTGGCTCATATCCCAGAGCTGCATCTCTCCCATTTTTCCCTATGACAAGTTGTTCCTAGGGGTCTCCTCGCCTTCACCTCCTGCTTCCTGGCAATTTCCTCCCCCCGCTCATCAATTTGCTATATAATCTGACCATTTTGTCATCGGAACAGAGGGCTATTGTCCACGAGCACCACCTTGGGTGGGCTTGCTGCATTCCAGCCTTCTCCCCAGCAGACTGAAAGCAAACCCCAAAACAGCCTGACCGATCTCACGGGGCAGCAGCAAAGCTTAGATGCTGGAGAAAGCTGGACAGGAACAATGGTCTGATCCCACAAGAGCTGCAGCTGATGATCTAAAAAAATTGAGGTTGTCCTCAATTAGTTGCCACTAATTCACTCCCGGACTCCCCCCTGCCTTCCTCCCTGACTCGTCCATCCTTCTATTGCATCTCTTCCCCCACATTTCCCTTCCACCTATTGTCACCCCAAACTCCTCCAGCCTCCAGGCCCCCGTTTTGCAGCGCAAAGGGTCACTGCTAACTTCAGTCCCAGGCAAACAAAAAGGCTTGGTGGGACACGGACTGGTCTGGGTGAGGCTTATCGAGTGGCTCAGGCTGCAGGAGCTCGTGTCTGTGGCTTGCTAGTGGGAATTTACACAGATCAAAAGATTTGTTGGGAGGGTGCTGAGGGGTCCATAGGGTTATTGAAAAGGAATCCAAGGTCTTTCCGTGGAGAGACAAAAATGGAAATTTTGACCTTGTCTAAAGATCAGAAATGGGCTGCAGAGCAGGGTTTGACATTAATGAGCTGAGAGCAGGAGAAGGGCTTCTCTGGAGGTGCCTGCCCTCAATTTATCCATTTTCTCCCTGTTAAAACCATGGCAATCCCTGGGGACAGCAGCTCCAAAGCCCATCTCATTTTGTCATTTGAATGAAGTGTTTGAGCTGAGAAGTATTATCATTATTATTATTATTTAATATTTGACAGCTGATAATTCCTTTGGCACTCAGCCAGACCATATGGGCAAGACAAGTCCCTGGCCCAAGGCTTTAGGACCACGATTCCAGCCTCCAGTTATTCACAGGACACCAGAATGCTGCTCTTAATGAAAAACGATGTGACGCATATGTGGTATGAGTCATTATAATGTTAACTACTGTTACTTCAAGCCCAGCCATCACCAGGATCACTTTCCTCCCCGAAGATGATTCATGTGCCTCATGCGTGACAGTTCAGCCATTTCTTTTTGCTTATTCAAGTGAATTTCAATATTTTTTAAGTGTTTTGGGGGCAAAGCCCTTCTGTTCCTGTTTGTTGAGCTGAATTTCCTTAAAATGTTCACAACTGGTTTCCCCAGAGGCTTCATACCAGGAAGGAGGAAAAAAGGAGAGGCCCCAAGACCGGCAGGTCTGCATGCAAGGGGGTTTTGCAGTGGGAGACTCCCCCAGTGCAAGGTCCACTCCCCTCCCCAGCCATGAAGTGGAGGTTGCCCCATGGACTCAGCTGCCCATGAGCTGAGCACAAGCCCTTGGGAGAGGTCAGGGGGATGCTGGAGGATCTGCAGGAGGCTGCAGGATCCCTCAGACAGGGATGCAGCCCACTGCTGCCCCTCCTCTGAGCCAGCAAGGGACGAAGCACAAATAGGGAAGGGCCCTGCAGTGCTCAGACAGCTGCTCCTTGATATCTTCTTCCTAACCCTGCTGCCTGCCTTTCATCTCAGGCTTCAGCAGCGTTGTACAGCTTCATGCCTCCTACCAATAGCTGAGTGAAGCGTTCCCCAGGGCTCAGTCTGCCAGCCTCTAAAGATGCTTTATTCAGCAATTATTTAGTGGGGGACCTGCTTTCAAGAAGGTGACTGCCACCACAGGTAGTCGCTGTCTTTGCTGGGGTTGAACTTAAACCCTCCACAGCCACGTCACAGCACAGAGGCAGCCTGAGAGCCCCCAGCCACTGTGGCTGCCCACGTCCCCACGTGCACAGGCTGGGACACATCCTGGCTCAATACGGCCTTTTTAGGCAGAGCAGGACAACTCTGAAAAATGAGAGGGAACAGAAAAAACAGAAGTAGGTGAAGCTTTGAGGAAGTGAAGCATCACAGATCAGGCCCTTGTGGGATTAGAGGATTGAACCCTGTTGGCTCAAAGCCAGCTCTGGGACATGGGGAGTTTGCTCTCTGTCATCTCCTCTCAAAACATGGCTCAATCCTGCTATTTTCTTCTTGCCCTCCAAAGCCCCAGAGACTAGTGGCTGCAGTCAGTACCAGCAGCAGAACAAGGTCTGGTGGCAGGAAGGCTGAATCCTGTCCATCAGTCATTGACCTCACTTCTATCCTGATTGGAGTTGGGCAAGGTTTGCCAGGCAAGCACATGTTACGGCCTTCTATTCTTGGGAGGAATTATGTCAGAGTGAAGTTCTTCAGTTTATGCCCTAAATTCAACATAATAGGATGCAGAAAAGCACAGACAGATCTCAAACACCCTTAGCTCTGCCCTTGCCCAAACCTCAGCATTATTTACAGCTGAAGCTTACTGAGCTTTTATGGTACAGGCTATATGGGAGTACTGGTTTGGGGTTGTGTGACTTCTTCCCCTTGATTTTCTTCATAATTCAGAGTTCCACCTCCAACAGCAATCTCAGCTCTGCCATTCAGTGACACCATCCAAACACTACATGGGCACAGCATAACAGTGTATCAGGCTGGGAAGGACCCTACCAAGGTCATCCATGGCAGACAGGTAGTCCCAGCTCAGCTTTGTTTCTTTAAGAGTCTTTCTTTCATGGCCAGATTTACCACAAGGCAAATGTCCTTTTTTTGGCATTTTGGCTGCAGGTGAAAGCAGTCAAAGCATATGGACCAGCTATTCTGGGCTTAGAGCTGCTTTGCTTTGCCAGAGCAATGCAAAGCAGCTAGACAGCACACAGGGTTCCCTTCCCTATCCCGCTCATCCTCCAGATGTCCGCTATTTGCCTGAACACATCCCCTACACGACATGCATGCACCCATACACACCTCCCCACCTCCTTCTCCCTCCTTGCTCCCCTCCATAGCCGTGTACATTCCCCACTGCTCCCTGCCTCTGCCAGTCTACACCTCAGCTGGCTGTCATCCAGGAGCATCAGCTCTGAAGGGGACATTTGGAATTCATTGCCCTAATGAGGACTTGCCCTTTTCCATAATGATCTTTGTGTCCTGTCATCCCAGGTGGAATGGGCATCCAAGCGACTGTCCAGGAGGATGGGCGTTTCCTATGCTGTGAGGAGAGGAGCTGCTGCCACATACTTTAGGCATCCATCAACGTTCCATAGCTGAACCAAGTAAAAGGTCCCACTGAATGGCTATTCACAGCATGTCAATTGAGAGTTTAATTACCACAGAATGCATGTGCTCTGAATAGCTTTCCAAAGGCACCTGCCTTCCCCCATCCATCGTCTGCCTAAGAAAAGTGCCTGGCACCAGGCAGCCTGACTACTGCTCCAGCACCATTGACAAGGGGTAGGAAGAAGACACCCCTGCTTCAAAATGGCCATGAGACACTTTCAGGGCCACGGGTGGTGGGGGACAAGAGGAAGGTAGGAAGTGACTTCCCCATGGATTTCTCTTTGCTGAAGCATTTTAGTCTTCAGCTTCCACAGAAGCCGACATTTACTGAGAGAGAGGAAAATGCCACTAATCCCAGAAGGATGCTATTCAAATATATTGCAGACACAGGCTTTTCAGGAGCTTTAACTACATGGGAAGTTAGAGACATCTGTGTTATCAGGTGCTAATCATATCAGAGTTGTGACAAAATCTGATGCTAGGTGCTATGTTTTGTAAGGGACCTGCAGCTTATGCCTTGCTTACTGCTGTCTCCTAAACAGACAGATTTTCTCGTAAATGCTTAGAAACTTCATTCTGCACTCCAGGGCTCAGTGCTTCACTTTTACAGAAGACTATTTTTTTTAACCATATTTTTCACAATAAGTGATCTGAATCTGTCTTCTAATCGAAAAACTTCAACTTATCCATAACAGCTGAGTCACTACCAACACGGTACTGTAATATTTTTATTATTTTCTCTACCCCTTTATGAAAGCAATCTGACAGCACGTTGGGTTTTTTTTTCCTCACCACTGTACATTAACCAGATGGTTTTCACTCTATTGTCCACAGATACACCCACATCTCTTTTTTTTCCCTTCATGCTTCAAGATAATTTAGAAATCACTAGTGATTATGAAGGGTTTAAGTTGTTCCTTCCAATATGCTTTACCTTCTCCTTGTCCACACTTAATTTCTTCTCCCGTCATGCTGCCCAATTAATTAGCTTTGGCTGATCCCTCTGAAGCTTCTCTCTCGTCTCTAGATTTTACTAATTTGATAATTTTTAATAGCTGAAAAGATAACTTTAATCTCTTCAGTGCTCCCCCCAGTCATTATATATAGGTACTTCAAATCCCCCCCTTATCTTGCCAGGGCAAGGTGTGCTGAGTGCCTCTGACAAGTGGGTCCTACCTGATGTCCTCTGGTCCTGCTGATGCAGCCGCCTGAGTGGCAATGTCCAGTTGTCTCAAGTGTGATTTGCATCCCTTTCATTGTGTCTCTGCTCTCTGTCTCTGCTTCTTTGAGGATGCTCTGCAGCCAAGCCCTCACCTTGTTGGAGGCCTTCCAGTTACTGGGGGTTTTAGTAGTTTCTGTCCCTTTATGGTGCAAAATCTTTCATCTCATCTGTCTGCTTGCAACTGTTTGGCAGGAGTTCAAGATTTCAGTCTTGAGTGATCTGGGGTTTTTTGACCATCAATAAAGTAATGTTACCCAATTTTTCGTGGTGTATTTATCTGTTGCTATGTCTTTAGTTAGATGAAGCATGTGAAGCTCAGGACATATTGGCAGAGAATCTTTAATGTTTGAGACAACATAATCAAAACCAAAATCTCACTTTCCTGAGCAAGGCAGCCTTTTCTTCACGTATTTTATATCTATGGCAACATTTGTTCTAACTATGTCTTAAAGAGGGGCATCATTTAGCTAGTATAACACATCCAGCGTGATAGTGTGTCAGCTAATATTTAATGTAATGAGATCTCATTTCCTTCTGCTGGATGGGCTCTTGCCAGAGGTCTCCCTTGCAGTTGAGAGCAAAGGGCCATTTCAATATCCACATTCCTTTCATTCCTCTCAGTGGATGCATAAATCTGACAAGAAGTTTCAGCAGAGCAGGATGCTCTGTACATTTTGCTCTGGATTCTCTCCCTTTTCCTTCTCTGGGCAGAAAAGTTTCTGACTGACAGCTTGTCCTCAGTGCCCCAGAGGTGGTTCATCTCTGACCGACTCCTCCAGGTCACACAGCCCTTTTGCCTGGTGTCACCTCCCAGGGACACTGCCTCTCTCTAATCTGGACTGGATGGCTGTAGTTATAAAAAGCAAAGCCTCAAACCACATCACTTAAGCTGGTTTTCGCCATACCTCCATAAGCACTAGTATGTACATATAATATCTGTGCATGCATATATTTCTCTCAGAGCTGCCCGAGGTTAGAGAGACTTTGATTTGGGATGCTAATGTTGCCTTATCATCATTAAAGCAGGAGAAACAGTGCTGCAGCTCTGCCACTAAGCAGTAGCTGTAAAAGTTGGTGAGGGCTAATCCCCCACCCTGCTGGGCAATCGCAGTGCTTGCATATTAATACAGCAACATGCACGGCCCCGGTGAAGGACGAAGCGGCGTAAAGCTGAGGCAGCTTTCAGGGCCTTGGCAAGCCATGGATGAAGATGCTTCATCCAGTGACGCAGTTTTTCTTTCAGTCTCCCCCGTGGCACAGAGAGAAGGGGTTTTGAGCCCACATCTCACTTCACCTCCACAGCCCCTCCAGCCTTGCCAAAAGGCTGTCCATGTGCGATGAGGCCCTCTTTGTTTGCCTTTAATTAGCGCACACTGGCTGGACAGGGATGCACAGGCTCTGATAACTGAGGCAAACAACAGGACCAGGAAAGCAGGCAGCTGATGGCGGGTTGTGCTCCCTCTGACCACATCCCTACAGGCTCCCAGGGATGCAAGAAGAACCTTTATGGAGACTTTCTCTCGGGGAAGAGGATCGATTGCCACCAAACCTCCCTGTTCCCAGCCATAAAATAGCAAGTCCCACTGCCTCCCCTGCCTCCTCACAGAGCTGCAGCTCACCCCATGCCCATGCAGGACTAGTGACCTGGGCTTGCAAACACCCTGAGATCCTGGAGCATGCACACACAGGGCTTTGCATAGAGTTTGGTTCAGCTGGAATCACTGGAGAGCTGGAGGGGCCATTATGAGTTGTCTGCTCTGTTCCTCTGCCCCAAGGCAGGGTGTTGCCTGTCGAGAACATTCCCAAAGGATGCCCCTAACCTAGACTGACAGACCTCAGATGAGGGAGAGGCCAAACCTCCTTTGCTGCTTCCCAATCCCTTTCCTGTCTGTCCCACACCCTAGGGACACAGGGATGGACTATTCCCTTCTCAGACCCACCTCAAGCTCTGCTGGCTGGGTCTGGCCAACAGTGTCACCTTTCCCCTGGGCATTGCTCTGTTCATAGCAGCAGCCCTGTGCTCCAGCTGACATCCTGGAAGACAGCCTCCTGGCTGAGGGCCCCAGCCAGGGGCTGGAATTTTGGGCTTGCATCCTTCCCAGACTTGCTGCGGGATGCTGACAGCAGGACACATGGGTATCCCCCAGGGAGGGAAAGCTGGCCACCCCACACTTGCTCTTCAGGGAACACAGGCACTTTGGTCCCATCGTTAGTCCACATAATCCAGCCAGCTGCTTCAGGTTTGCAAAAGGATCTTGCAGCTGCTACTGGCAAGGTGTGCACCACCCCGGGAGCCAAAGCAGCAGGGAGGTTGCCCTGCCATCTCCTCCCCTAGCCAGAGTCCCAGTCCCTCTGGGAACAGGACCACAGGATCTGCCTGTCCACATAACCCATAAACCAGTTCAGCACTTGGAAGGAGTTGGGAGGCATTAGAGACAAGCCTGGGCCTCCAGAAAGGTACATTGTGCTGAGAAGCCACAGTGTGGTCCTGAGGGGGCCCTGGTGTGAGCTGCAAGAGGTGACTGCTGGGCTGTGGGTGCAGGTGGCTGTGATTCACATCTTGGTCTGTCTGGGGCAGCCTGTTCCTGCCAGAGCAGCACTGGGGACAGGCGAGGGCAGGCAGGTCTCTGCCCACATGCGAGCAGGTCCCCCTGGCTGGACCAGGCTTCAGCTGCCTGTGTCTCTGTTAGCATTCACCCTGGTGCTGGGTGCCCCTGAGCTGGGTGAGCTGGTGGGGGGAGACTAGGAGCAAGCAGAGACACAGTGTGGGGCTCAGGGAGCCGCCAGAACATCACAGGCTCCCCAGGGCATTGCCTGAGTTGGGGGTGGGCGCTTGAGGGAGGGATGGGCCCTGGAGCCTGTGGTGTCAACTCTGGCTGCGCTGGTGCAAACCCAGATTAACTCCACTAACCAGAGTGATGCCCAGGTGTGTGTGTGGCAAATCAATAGCCCACCGGGGTCCTTATGGATCAGGGCAGAAAAACACCTGGCTGAGCCAGCAAATGAGCCACCTGCCCCTGGGTTGCAGCCCCCAGGACGGGCTGCCTGACCCCTCAGCACTGGCTCCAGCAGCAAGAAATCCCATTTATCCTTTTCCTTTAAACTCTGCTTGCTGATGCTGGGTCTTTCCCTTGCTGGGGGAGTGGGAAGGGCTGCGTGCTGGGAAATGCAGCGAGCAGAAGATAAAGGAGAGAGTTTCTGCCTTGTTATCTAAACCAGCAGGAGAAGAAATCATGTTGGGAGGGCACGATAGAAGAGGAGCGGTGGCGACGCACAGCTCTCATTAGCAACCCTCAGGAGCTGGTGATACCACAGGCAGCATGCGAGAGCAAGCGAGCCAGCAAGTGAGTGTGGGGGTCTCTGGACACAAATGTGAAGTACGGTTTTGCTGCAGCTAGAGGGCTTTGCTGCTGCACAGCCCCGCGCTGTGTCTGGTGTGCTGCTGCACACCCCAGCACCGGCTGGGGCTCTGCCACGCCGCTCCCCACCGCTTCCCACCGCTCGCTGCCAGCCCACGGCCAGGCCCGCCACAGGGCCGCTGGACGCCCACCCAGGAGACAGGCCGCGGCGTCCCTGCAGCCGAGCCACTGCCGGCCATGGTCATGCCTGACACCGCTGCTCCACTTCTGCTGCCGATGCTCCAACTTGGTGGGTGAGCCCTTCCTCGACACAGGTAAGGACCCGTGCACTGCTCTTGGATGGGTGCATCCCCGCTTGCAGGTGGGTTGGTGGCTTTCCTGGGGGGTCCGGGCACTTGTCCTCAGCGTCCCCAGGCTGTTCCTGTGGGATAGCAGGGGGTCCCCAGGGAAAGCTAGCCTGGCACCAAGCTTGGGATGGCCCCAGAGGGAACAGAAAATGTGTCGGGGGCTGTAAAGCTGAAAGGCTGCAACCTGGAGAAGGCAGGACAAAATTATCTGATCAGAGGCTCAGGGGTGGGCAAAATGTAAGGATATCAGCAAAAGTTTTGGAGGCCAGGTATGTCTGAGCAACTGCAATGGCACCTTGGACCCAGACAGCCATCAGGGCTCCCTCCCTGGCAGGCAGCTCAGCCACCAGCTGAAGTTTGGGGATCGTTTTCCTTCTGCTGAGGAGCTTCAGCAGCTTCCAGGAGCCACCCTGCTGCCAGCCACCCTGGGTGCGCATCTCTGGGATGCACTGGGGCAAGGGAACTGTCCGGGGACCTCAGCCGAGATGGCTACTGTCAGTGCAATTAATTGTGCCAAGGAAATTATTTGCCTGAACTGCACTGTCTCCCTATAGCCCTGTAGATGCCCTCCCAGGTTGTGTCTGGGGGAAGAGACGCATGTTCAGGAGTTTCGAAGGGAAGCGCTTTCCGTCTATGCCAAGCTCCTGTTTATAATTCCTTCTCCAAAGCTGCTGCGGGTTTCACAAAAGCTGTGCTGCTCTCCCCAAACCCACTTTACCAGGCTGCCTGCTTTGCTTCTGAAAAAAAAAAAAAATCCCTTTTCCTGAGCTTGGGATCAGCCACCAGTAGAAACCTTTTTCCCAGGAGGAAGGTAACGCTATGTAAATACGAAGCATAACCAGAGGAGCGGGTTCTGAACCTGCCTGCAACACACAGGGAAAAAAAAGCCTTGGTCTCCACGGGAAAATAGCTGGTTATTTTGTCGGCTGTCAGGAGAAGGAATTACCCAAGCCAAAATGTAGCAACTGCATTTCTCTGGCAAAAGTTTCTTGTGCCATGAAAATGGCTGGCAGAGCTAAGGCTTTGGGGAGATGAATCCGCTTCACTTTGGCTCCCTGAACCACCGTCAGAGGCAGGTAATAAACACCATTATTAAAGAATGAGTAATTTGCTGCAGCTTCAGCATGGTGAATTTGTACAGCAGATCCCTGCTTTTGCATGGTACCTAACCCCTCCCTGCCCTCAGGCAAGCCTGCAGACCTCACCATCGCTTGCAGAGAGGTGACCAAGCGTTCGGCAAAAACTTGTCCATTAAAATCCCCCTCTGCCACCTGCAAGCTCGGCAGAGCAAGCCCCAACGGGGGCAGTCCTGCCCGGCCCGCAGGCTGCAGCAGAGCAGCCTGCAGGCTGTAGGGAATGGCCCCCTGGCATGGGCATGGGCACTGCAGGCCCTCGTGGCTTGGCTGCCCCCTTCACGGCCCCTCTGCGTAGGATGGGATATGCTCACAACTTTCCAGGAGCATTCTTGACCTCAATGGACAGCCTGAAACTCTGCCCTTCCTGCCCCCTGCTGTTCCCACTGTGTGCCCTTCATGCCATCCCACTCCTGCCAGCGTTAGGCCCCAGACATTAATACACCATGCCCCTTCTCCAAGTCTCTCTTACCCTTTCTTAGCCCTCTGTCCCATTTAATATCTGTGGTTGGAATGGCTTTCCAGCTCCCTTGCAAGCACGGTCTCTGAATCAGGCAGATTTTGGCTCTTCTCTGCCTGTTTTCTAAAGCCCTGTAGGCAAGCCTGGGACTGTCAAGCACCACTTGCAGGACACAGCTCTACTGCTGCTTTCAGGGGGTAATTTCAGGCAAGGTCTTCAGCCAGTATTTCTCTATCTGTAGAATTAAAGATGGGCAAATGATTGACTTTTCTGGCTGAAGGGCCAAGCACAGCATTAGAGAGGGGAAAAAAGACCATTATAGATTTATTCCAAATTGCCTTTCTGTTGCTGCTTTTCCGTCAAGTGAAAAATGCAGCAAAGCAGCCCAAATGCTTTTCTCAGCCTGGAAGGGAAAGCTCCACTGATCCTCAGCATTTTTCAGGTACATCACTTAAACCAGCTTCCTTTTGAAGTGAAACACTTCAGGTATCTTTTGAAAACCAGAGTCAGTCACAGAACTTGTCCCCCAGCTCTATGCCTGGAAACTCAACTGTTGGCATGAAAAATTGGCCTGGGGCACATGTGTGCCGGCTTGGAAATGTGATGCCACATGCAGCAGCCACACTGATGCTGCTTCTGAGCTGGGTGGAGGTTTCTCAGCAAATCCTCCTGGCTCTCTGGGGCCTCCAAGATGGCAGGGCAGGGTAAGACAGAGGGTGCTGGGGCTCATCGCTGCACAGCAGGGACATGCTGGGAGGGAAGCACTGTGAGCAGGATGTCCTCGCTCGGCCTGCGAGCAGACGACCAGTGCTGCTCACCCAGAGCAGAGCCACCTCCTGCAACATGCTATGACTCTGGACAGGTACAAGTAGCAGCTTGAGACCTGTCCTGGGAAGGACTGATCTAAGTCTAGCGGTGACATGGGCAGGGAAGAGAAACAGGCTAGGAAGGGAGGGAAAGCATCTGTAGCCCAGAGGGCCCCTCAGCAAGGCATGGTTGGGACTTAACAGGGCCATGGAAAAGAAAATCTGACATGTTTTGTAGCATCTCTTTCCATACTACATGGAAGATAATCTATCAGCATCCTCTGCATGCTGCTGGGTTCCCCAGGACTGCGGGACGGACAAGAGCTGTTGGACGGGTTGGGGCACCTGCTGCCTTTCCTCTCACCATATTTCTGAAGACAGAATAAACCTCTCCTATAGCTCCTGCCAGCGTGAACTGCAGCTCTTTAACACAGAGGGCACATCTCGGCCAATGATTCAATTTCTTTGGCGATAACAAATATGAAAGAGAGGCTCAACATTTGGTTTGAATTGCACCTATTGACCTGGCTAACAATTTAACGCCTTGAAGTTTGCCTGAGTCTGCAGATGTTGGCCAGAGTGGGAAGAAAGCAATCCACTTATTCACTGGACCAGGAGATCAGCTTACTGCTTAGAAATACAGTCTGTGTTTGGAAGCATAGGGTTTGGGGAAGTAAGCTAGAAAGGTGTCATCTCCACAGCATAAGTTCATTTTTAAAGAGACAGCAGATCATTGGCAAATGAATTAAACATCTGAACTGTAGAGGAGCCTTGTGAATCCCCAGGAGAATCAAGCCGCAGTAAGCAAAGTGAAAATAGCCCTGAGCTGAAGGCAGGCAGACAGTGGATAAAATAAACAGGACGGTGGGGAAAGGAGGGTGCTGGCATGTGCTAGCCTTCAGGGTGGTTATGAATCATTTGAGTACGGATATGTTTTAAACAGAGACAAATGAGCAGTCCTTAACAGCCGCTTTACATTGCCAACTTCGATTGATAGGAGGGGGATTTGCAGAGAGATGCGAGGATGGAGTTAGGTGCTGCAGCTAAGCTGCTCTATCAGCAAGCTGCAGCTGCGAAGGGGAGGACTCCTCTCTGTTCCCCTGGAGCCTGCTGCCAACCACGTGCTAAATCCCTGTCCCTGTCTTGGTCTCGACCAGAGCAGGTCTCTCACCTGGAGGAAAGCCAGGTCCTATCTGCCAGATCGCTTCTGTCATGGGTGACAGGCCATGGCAGGGAGAGCAGCCCAGGGGTACAGACTGTGGTCACGGCCCTGGGGCAGGCTGGGCTGGAGGGCTGAGGGGCACAGGGATGGTCCTGGAGGGGAGCACGAGGCACAGGTCTGCTCCAGCACTGGGTATCGCTGCTTCCTGAGGGTGATGCTCACTCTGTGCCACAGACCCAGGCAGCCCAGTGTAGTCTGTGGGGAGGGAGCAGTGGGGGTATAGGATGCAGGGCCCCAAGGCAGCAGCAGTCGTGAAGGGGAGATGATGGGACTGGAGCAAAGCATATGGGTGAAATAGGGCAAGCTGGGAGAAGAGCATGGAGCCATCTAGGATTCCCACCATGTTCAGTTCCACACTGGGTATAAATAGTGAAGGAGAAAACCTGATGTGAAATTGAGGACTGTAACCATTAGCATAGGAAAATCAGCCACGAGCAAAATTACAATCTGCAGGCATGAGCTTCTGTGCATCTTCCAGCAGCAGTGAGAACATCCTGGTAATAAACACATCTTGGGGGACCTCTGGGAGCTCTCCTGTGGGATGCTTGGTGTTCCTTCGGACATACTGGGCAGGGAGCATGGTCTCAGCAAGGGACAGGGCTTCCTCTGTGCTGGAAACATTCATGCTTCCCAGAGCCCAGGGGTCAGTGAGTTTAGCTCCCAGTAGCTCTGCAGGCACGGACATTTCTAAGTAGGCTTTCTACATCGAGGGTAGGGTGCCAATGCCCTTCTCTCCAGACAGCAGCCTTAGGGTATTTCCTTAGGGTGGTCCTGAGCTGAGGAAGAGGAGGTTAAAGCCTGTACCCAGTCTGAGCATAAGTTTCTCCACACCAGTGATTTGGATGCTGCAGTAGGCAGGGGAATTCACTCTCCCCTGATCCTGGGCTGGCATTTTGTGGCTGAGATGAGCAGTCAGAGTCCAACAGCCTCCCAAGCTGTCCTCACTGTCTGATGCCTCAAAGGGCTGGAGGTGCTGAGCAACAGCCCCAGCAGCCTCCCCACGTGGGATTCATCACCCTGACCTCCACCACCTCCGAGCAATGCTGCTGGGTCCCTGAATAGGAATGTTAAGAAGCCTCCAGCGAGAGCTATCAATCAGTGTTTGTTAGCATCATGTGCCCCTTTAAAGCCCTTCACTGGGGGTTGTTGTTGAGGGTGCCGCAGGGCTGAAGTTGTTTGGGTGCAAACACAGCAGGAGCACCCCAAGGCCGAGAGGACTGCCCCAGCATGGCTGTTGGCACCTCCAGAACTTGTCCACCCCTGATCCTGTCCTGGACCATTTCCCTGGCACAACGCTGCTGGCCAGGTCACCCATTCTGCTCTGCCTCAGCTGGTTGCCCCATGGCCACGCCGCTGCCCTCCAGCACTGGGGCAGCCCCAGAAACAGTCCCCTGTGTTGCCCCCTCTTCTCCCTGATCCCACGGAGACCCCCCACCCAGGACAGCCTGTGGAAAGTTCTGACAGCCACCTTATTTACTTGTTTGCGTCTCCAGCTAAAAAAATGATGCTGAGAGCGTCCAAACCTGCTAATTATACACTTAGCCACCCACACAAGCATGTGTTTTCTTACCATCACCCTCCATGCTTCCTCCTTGCCCCCTTGCCTGCGGGGCCCGGGGCGGTGCGGCGGCCGGAGCGGCGGCCTGCGCTGCGTGGAGCGCCTGGGACATCTAGCGGCCACCTCTCCCAAGTGCCAGGCCCTGCCGGGGGTGGGTGCCGGGCTGGGGGTGCCCGGCCCGGGCTGGGGACCACGGTGACAACGAGCCCCAAGCGCCGTGCCAGCCCCGCAGCCCCAGGAGCCACAGCGGCAGGGCGCAGGCTGTCTGCAGGCGCTCCCGGTTTGAGGTCGAGTGCTACGAGCGTGTCTTTCTAGTGTTTGGAGGTGATGGAGCTCACGCTGATCCCCCGTGCTGGTGCTCACGGGCAGCGTGTTCGGCGTGCTGGCACCAGAGCTGGGAACGGGGCGGTGGGGGAGCCCACAGCCCTGCAGAGCCCCTGGCACGGCCCCTCCCAAAGCAGCCCGCCTCATCCCTGCCAGCCCCAGGGATGGATTTGCTGTTTCTTACCATTAGGAGCAACGCCTTAGCTCTGAACACAGCTGGGTCGAAACACTGCTGCAGAGAAACATTTTGTCAGGGAGAATAAAGACTCGATTTCCACCTGGAAATTGCCCAATTTGACTTGTGAACCTTGAAAAGCAGCCCATTGCATCCCAATTCTCAGAGCAATTTAGTCTCTGTTGGAGCCGGGAGCCCATTGCCTAGGCACTGGCTCTCTACCTTTCAGGAGATCAGAACATGTGCTTTATTCACTCCTTTCCAGTTCTGTCAAACTGGCTGCATCAAAGATGTGAATTAGATGCTCTACATCACAAACGCCTCAGCTATCCTCCATCTAATCCATGTCCTTGGACTCTTTGTCACCTTCCTTCCCTCCTGGTCTTCACCCACTCTTTCTCCTCCAGCAGATCCACAGTCTCTTTTTTCTCCATCCTGACAGCCAGGGCCCAGCTTTCTGCTTGATCCACATGTCACTTTGCTTCCCCTTCCTCTTGCCCACCAATTCCCTTCCCACTGCTGCCCCTACCATGCTCCTTTACTTCTCTGGGTACCACCTCTGCCTGCCCCATTGGGGCTGTCATGTCCCACTGCCCTCCCCTCCTGCCCCACACCAAGAGCTCCTTCCCCCACACCACCCCACTGCCCCTTCCATCCCCCAGCCACCCTCTCACCTGATGCTCCTGCCACAGCAACATTTCCCAGGACCAGTGAAGGCTTCATTACACCCCAGGATGAAAACCCGCCCCCCAACTCTGCACAATGGTGCTGTGCCTGAGGCAGGAGCAGTGGTGTGGAGACAAGCACTAGCCGGAGGGCTTGCGTGTTGGCCGGAGCACAACCGCTTTCTGTAGCCATGTCTGTGGGGCTGGTGAAAGCACTTTTTTCTCCCCTTGAGCCGTGCTTCACCTTGTGGGGCTCAGGGCTGGAATCTGGCAGGTATCCAAGCTGCTATGCAGGCTCTAGGGCTGAGAGAGGGCTCAGTCCACCCCTGCCAGACACATTGTCCATGAGCCCTGACAGCCCTTTCTTCACTCTCCTTTTCCCTCTCCAGAATGCCAACTTCCCAGCCTGCAATGCTCTGCCTTTGCTTCTCAGCAGCCTTCGTGAGCTGGTTTTCTCATGGGCAGAATTGCAAGCTTGGATGCGCAGACACAGAGGTACTGTGCCCTGGCAGGACTTGGGCCTCTACCTACAAGTCCCAGAGAACCTCCTGAGAGCTTCCAGGAGGGCCTGGGCTCTGGAAAGGGTGCTAGCCACCTCTCCTGTACTTTCCTACTTCATCAGGAGCCCACATGCCCCAGGGCTATGGCAGCCGTACCTGGCCATGATGCTGCTTCCCATCAGCTGGGTCAGGAATAGGGGTTCACACTGTCCCCTGCCTTTGGACCAGCCAGGTCATGCAGCGCAGTGAGGCACCGCTCCCCAAGGGCACTGGCCTCCCCAGGTGCTGTCCCAAAGGGGAAAGCCTTTGGCCAGGATGGGCTAACGTTCTCACCCAGGAGTCTGGGGACATGCAACACAATTGCAACCCGCTAATGAGCCCAGGAAGCAAGGCAGAGTGTTTGCTTGACAGGGCAATTAAATGATGATTGATTCCTGGAACAGCTACTTAATTCATCATTAACTGTGCTTATCATAGCCAGCATCTGTGCCAAGGGTCCCTCTGAGTACTGCACTGCTGCCAGAGGGAGCGGCCAGTGACCTGAGCACCTCTCATGTCCGTGGGAAAACTCTCAGGATGGTCCCGAGGGGACCTGGACTGCCCATGGGGACATGGTATGGAGGTGAGATCCGTGAAGCACAAAGCTGAATTTGCTACCTCTTTCTTTTCATGCCTTATTTTGGTTCCTTTTATCCAGTACTTGCCTTGAGAAGCAGAGTACACAACACAGTTGTGCATTTTCCACTCTGTTGGGGATGGCTGCAACTGGCCTAGGGAGCATGGGGTGCCCTGCCCTGCCAGGGGGGAGGCAGTTCATTAGGGAGCCAGCAGCCGTTAGTCTTGGCAGTAGGGCTGCAGCAATAGTCCAGCTCAGTCAGGGCACAGGAGTCTGCCTCCTCCCAGGTGTGCCCTCCCTCTGGGCTCATGTTGTGCATGTGTGCTTGTATGTGTGCATCCTCCCTGTCCAACTAACAGCATCTCACCTCCATTACCTGCTGCCAGTACTGCCCAGACGAGACCCATGGGGCTGATGGATATGCACGCTATCCAGTCATGCTGGTAATGAGGATGGAGAATGGCCACTCTTTGCCAATTTTGTCTTTTACAGCTTCCTAGATTTCATCTGCTAGCTTCATGCCTCTTCCCCCAAGCCTAGTTATTACCAGGCTTACTTTATTACCAGGCTTACTTTATTAAGTCCCTGTGTGGCTAAATTCACTGTAGGAGCCAGATAATGGGGTTTTGGGACAACCGCAAGGCTTTTTTGGCTCTGCCCTTCCCTGCGCATGTGCACATGGGGCTGGTCCTTGCCCTCCCTGCCATTCCCTCTTTAATACCATCTCTAGCAGTTTGATGGCCCTCATCGCCACCTGCAAATCCAGACCACTTGCCACACGCAAGCATGTGGGCTTGTGCACGTGGGAGTAGTCTCTATGCAATGTGATCTTGGTGACTAGGGAATGGGAAGCACCTCTAACCCCTCTGGCACTGGGACTCTTCCCATCAGCTATCAGAGAGGGAGGTTTCAGCCTGGCTGCTTTCCAGCAGGGCTGAGCACACTGCCGAAGGCATGCTGTGATGCTGTCCCTCAGCGTCCCCTCCCCACTGCTGACAAATGCCAGGACTGCATGCTAGGGGTGCACTTGGTGGTCCCTTTGCCTATTTATGAGAAGTGCAGAGAGATCTCCTTCCACACTTTTTCCATTGCCCCTGCAGCCCTGTTACTGCCCCATCCTGCTGCCAGGGAGAGCATTGTCCCCAACTCCTGAGAGTGGAAGACAGCAAGGAAAAGAGAGCTTAGTACAGGTAAATCTTTCATAATCCCAGAAGGTACAAGACTAGCACAGATTAAAATCTTCTAGCTGTAGCCCTGCCCTGTCCACATTCATGCTTTGTGCAGTGCAGCAGCCTCCAAGGTCTCAGCCCTGCTTTAGGGAGAGCTCCAGGGCAGTTTGAGAGACCAGAGAAGTTTGGGCTGTCCCTGCTTCCCTGGGGCAAGTCCTTCAGCCCTGCCCAGCCTACATTCACAGAGACTTCCCCATGCTTCAGCAGTATTTTCCTGCTGTTTCTTTTGCTTCCCACAGTTACTCTTCCGAAGTGTGTTCACCCTGGAATATTTGTTACTGGCAAGTCCTCCCTGCCTCTTCCCCCAGCCGAGGTCAGCCAGCCATCTCCCACCAGCTGGACCCTTTAGCATCCTTTGGGATGCCCAAAGTCAGCAGAGTTTGTGTCCAGCAGCAGCCCAGCTGCATAGATGCACTCTTTCTACCCTGGTCTGTGATACCGGCTGCCTCCCAAGCTGTCTTTTAGGTTTCTAGTCCCTCCCAGCTCCTTTCTCTCCTTTCCCCAGCCATGCTCTGAGTGTTTCCCAGAGCTCGCTGCTGTGAACATATGGCTTTGCTGCACAGCCCTCCCCCTCCTCTAACCCACTGCTGAAGACCTGAAGTGAGCAGAGCAGCAACCTCCATGCAGGCAGCGCTCACTGCCCGGTGGCCAGCAGCCTGTCTGCAGCCCATCTGCTGGCGTTTCTCAGCATATTTGGACCCAGCTCCCTCTGGCAGCTCCCAGCGAGATCCCATCCCTCCCTACCCTAGCTTGCTGCCAGAAACATTTCTTGAGTTGGGGCATGGATGCCCTCCTGAAACTGTTGTCTTTCTCTTGCTAGAGCTGGGCTTCTGCTCCTGCTTGGGCTGCTGCTCTCAAATGACACTCAGTGACTGGTCTCTCCTTACTGTTTCATTGAAAAGCAAGATATTTTACTGGAAATATAATTTGCATGTTGAGGTAAGCAAAGAATGGGTTCATACTTTCCTTGCCTGAAAACCAGGATGAAGCTTTGTGTTTCTCTGGGTCTGTGCAGGAAATAAAACTGTCTGTGCTACAAATATGCATCTCCCTTAAATATTTTGAAAATACTTAACGGCCATCTGCCACACAAGCCATTACAGGCTTTACTGGTAAGGTGGGAGACTGCAGAAAGCAGAAGATGGTTTGGGGGAGGGAGAAGTGGGGAGCATTCACCAAAACATGCGGAGTTTTAGCAGCATGGGAGTGCTTTTGAATGACTCCATTTTCCTGAGCAGCTTTCTAAAATGTGATGACCACTGCCAGAACAAAGCCCATCAACAGAGCCATTTAAAACCAGGTACGGCACTCAAATCTGTGTGGTATGGCAGTTCGGCCAAGGAGACGGGACTACTTGGGTTTTTGAATCTCCGGACTCTTCAACTCCAACTTCTTTATTTATATTTTCTTCCTGAGGACAGATTTAAACCCAAGGTGATGTGCTTTCTATCAGAAAACCTAGTGTACCTCAGGGAACCCTAGAGCAGGTGGAAGTGTGGCTCTGCTGCACAGCATCCTGCAGAGGAGGCGGTGATGGAGGTCTCTAAGGAGGACAGGAACATTTGGGGTTGCAAGGCAATAAGGTGGCACGGTGTAGGAGCTGGGAACATGCTAAAGAGCAGCTGTAAAACATGGGGCTCGGTACTGAAGAGTGCAAAGTAATTGTTTCTCTCTCCTGGGGAACACTGATATTTCACTACACATTTTCTTTGTGCCAAGATGGGTTGGGAAGCCAAAATAGCAAATGTTCCTCCGAAGAAAAGGGATTGAAATATTTCATCTCAGAAATTCTAATGAAAAACAAACAAACAAAAAAAGGCAGCACAAGATTTTAGCACTCTGGAATGGAGGAAGGGGGAGGGGGTGATTTTTCCTGAGGAAGAAACCCGTGTTGACATTTGTAGCTGAGGATCCCATTTGGACTCGGCATTTTCTGAAGCCGGTGGCCCAGAGCCAGGGCTGTGCAGCTGCCAGCTGTACCCAGGGGTGCAGCTGGTTTAAACAGAGGTTTGATGTGATGCGTCGTTTACTTAAATTTTTGTAATTTCAGTGCGGACCAAGCCCTGTGGTGTCTCCCCTTTAACTTCCACACGCCTCCATTCCTCTGCACAGCCAGCTGAACATCTGGCACTCCCCACCCCAGCCCAAACACCACCTCCGTGTCCTTTCAACAGCCTCCTGGCTTCCCTCAATGTCTAGCTACTCTTGCCCAGCCCCAGCTCAGCCTTGAAAGAGCCCTAGAAAACCTCCCAGCTACCTGAAAGACAGTTAGGTGCATGTGTAATGACCAGAGGGTTGTAATTCACCATGTGACCCTCCGCTTTGGGAAGACAGGAAGGCCCCTCAAGTGGCTGTCAGCATCTTATCTGATTCTGTGCTCTCTGTTAGGCTTTGTCACAGCACACATTATGAACCAGCAGAAAAGATGCAGTAGGTCCTTTCCTGTCAGGCTGCACGTGGCCATCTCAAGATGCATTATAGATAAAGCAAATCCTCATCTTGATCCAGCCTGAATCAGATCATCTTGTTGCAGGGCTGCATACTTATTTTACTACCAGCTGGGGAGAGATGAAGAGATGCTCAGTTTGCCGAGAAAGCATTCAAGCCGTGGAGAGCGGGGGAGGGCGCCTGTTTTCTCCAGCATTGCCAAATCTTTCTGTTCCCACTAGCCTTGTCTTGACATCGGCTCCGCATGGGCGTGAGGCTTTTCTGCTCCCTTGCCTTGCTGAAATAACAGCCTCCTCCCTCCCACTTTCTCTGCTCCCACAGGATTTCTTCCCCCCCCCACCACCAGCAGCATGGAGAGTGTGCGTGAGCTCCAAAACCCGCTCTTGGCCAAGGCCAACGGGCACCTTCGCAGCAGCTATTCTTACCACCAGCATCACAGCCAGGACTACCCCAGTCATCACTGCCAAGGGAAACTGTATTCCTACATCTTCCAAAACACTGGCGGTGCCAGGACTCACCAGCTGCTGGATGCCAGTTCCCTGCAGCTGGCCGTTGAAGCCTTGTATGGTCCCAATTTCATCCTCGTGAAGGATGAGACCACCCTCAAGGCCAAGGACAGCAAGATGGAAAGCTGCGAGACCACTTTTACGGAAAGCAAAGAGGCTCCATCTGAAGGTCCTGATGGGCATGAAGCACAGGGGTCCTGCCTGGTAGAGAGCGACATCCGCATCCAAACTGTGTCCTACGAGGTGGAGGAAGAGGAGCTCCAGGAGTATGAGGTGAGCTATGCAAGTGGGATGGCACCAAACTCCTCCTCTGGTAACTCTGGCCATTGGCCCAAATTCTTGGTCATTTACTCTCCCTTCTTTTCCCAGACCTTCCCCCCCAGACCCTACAATCTCCTGCCTCACCAGCCTCTCCCTGTGTACCCAATATTTCTTCTTCCTCCTTATCATTTCTGCTCCCTTTTCCTCACCAAAGACCTCAGAAGGAAGTCAGCTTCCCTGAGGGAAGCCTGGCTGCATGCCTGCTGGGAGTGATGGGGAGGTGGGGCTGTCTCTGCAGGACCCCTGGGATATGGGGACCCTTTGACAAGGGCAACCTTCCGCCACTGTGACACTCAAGCTAACGGGAAATAGCAATTCTTGCATAACAGCAAAATTCACATGCCTGATGGCAGCAGCCAAGAGAAAGCTAAATATATAAAGACTGGATGAATCTTGCAAAGGAAGAATGAGAGCTGGCAGAGCAGCCTTGTGCTGTGCTCTGTGCTCCACCATGGCTCCAGCAGTGGTACAGAGGTTGGGAACATCATCCAGGACCTTGAGAGGTGGGAGTGGGTCCCCAGAGCCTGCTGGAGCTGATGTCTGATGACCCAGCACAGCTTTTCTGCTTTCAGTGCCAATGGTGGGGCCTTTTCAGAGGGCAGCAGGGGTATCCCCATGTCTGCGTGCCTTCCCCACCAAGACACATCACTTCCAAGCCAGTCTGCGGCTGCCTGGGCGGTGCCCAAAGGCAGGAGGGCTGACTGCAGCTACTCTGAGCAATGTGCTCACTAAGGGGACAGGACACGTTGCCCCTGCGATGGAGGCTCCAATTCAACCGCTTTCCCTCACTTGCTAAATTAGTTTAGCAGGATATTGATCTCCTAGTCCCTAATGGGGATAAGGCACTTTGTTTAAGTTTGTTTAAGCTGACAAACAGCCAGTTCTGACAAAGCTCAAGATATTTCAGTTTAAGACTATCTATCTCCCAGGGAAATCCCAGACCCCCAGCAAGCAAGCTCAGCATTTGCTCTGGCAGGGAGCCGAGAATCCACTCTGCTCCTGAATTTGCTGAGCTACATTTTTTCTCATCAAACCAGGCTGAGGAAGCTAAAATATTTTTGAAACTCACTCCTTGAATTTGCAGGTGGGAAACATGTGAGAATATATGATGGGGCAAGGAGAGACCAGGAGCGGGGAGGAGAGGGGCTGAGATGTAGCCCACAAGGCAGCAAGGGGAGGTGGGCATGTGCTGAATCCATCTGATTTTGCAGAGTGACTCCTCCAGCGACAGCGAAAGTGAGGATCATTTCCTGATGCTTCCCCCCCGGGACCACCTGGGTTTGGCCCTTTTCTCCATGCTGTGCTGCTTCTGGCCCCTGGGGATTGCTGCCTTCTACTTCTCCCAAGGGGTAAGAGATCCCTTTGCTTGCCTGTGTGCACTGAGTGCTGGAGCAAGGGCCCTGAAAGCCACAGCAGCCTTCGCAGGGGACTGGGCACCTTTCTGGCTCTAAGGCTTGTCTCTGTGCCATGCTTAGACCCCTGACAGCTGAGGCAAAGGGTGCTCCTGGCTCCTGGATGTCTCCACACTGCTGTGGGGTTGCAAGCCCTCTGGCTCTTGTGCGGGTTACTGGAGGTCAGGTTTTTTCCTTTGGGTCTTTCAGGTCTTATTTAGGGAACTGGGGCTCCCCTTGGCCCCTTGCCCAACTTCTCACCCTCTACGCAGTCTCGGGAAAATGGCATTTTCCCACCTGCCCTCCCATTCTTCAGTCGTGTGGAGGTCCAACACCATGACCCAATCCGAGGCAGCTCATGCCCAGGGAGTCAGTCTGCTCTGGAGATGCTGCTGTACCAAGAATAGATGAGGGGGGAGGCATTAAGAAGTTAAATCAAGATGATAGAAACAGAAATGGAAAAGTATATAACATGAGTACCTGGCACAGAGGCGGTGAGAGGCTGGGGAAGCTTTAACTGATTAGGACCCTGAGGCGTGGATGATTTCACATTTTTCCATGTGGCGCAGGGTAGCATGGTGCACTCTCCATGTGATGATGTACTTGGTGCAATTTAAATTTAGCTCCATTTGCTATAACTACCACTTTTGTTCACTCTCTGAAGCAAGGACCATCTCTTTATTCAGTGTCTGTGCCCAGTGGGTGGCCTGATCTCCACATGGCAACTTGAACACAAATAGTAGGTAATACTAAGAGTAGCTCTGAATGTGCCCCAAGCTCTCAGGGAAGATGGAATTCACCAGCCCAGAGAGCCAACACCCATATTTGCCTCCATCACCGGCTTCATCAGCTCTTCTATGACAAATAGACTTCAACTGAAAACCCCATGCAGGCAAAATCAAATGGCAGCACAGCCAGACCAAGGGGCTATGCCATCAGCAGTCAGCTCCTTGAGACAAGTCAGTATTGTGTATATACGTATAGGGTATATTTGTATCTAGTTGGTACCATATATTTGTATCTAGTTGGTACCATGCAGCCATCACCACTGTGCACAGACTGTTTGCCTGGGCTTACGAGGGTCCAGCTGCCTGCTCACAGCTCTGGCTGAGCGCCCACATGGCTGGGGCTTTCAGACAAACAGCCAAAGCCCACTCTTCCCTTGGAGGCAAAATTCACAGGGAAATGTGTGTAGGTGGCACTGCTGTGCTGAGCTCTTCTGGACTGACAGATGCCTTGCTGCCTGCCCCCAGCCTTCATGGGATGTAGTGGCTGCGGAGGGGGGCCTGACTCAGTAGTGGAACGACTGCACGCAAGCTCAAAGTCCGCTTTGGTACAGCTGTGAGCAATTAGCATTTCTTCTCCTTACAGACCAGCAAGGCTGTCTCCAAAGGAGATTTCCATCTGGCCAGTTCAGCTTCCCGTCGAGCTCTCTTCCTCGCTGCGCTCTCCATAACCATCGGCACAGGAGTGTACGTCGGGGTGGTGGTAGCATTGATCGCTTATCTCTCCAAAGGGGGCCACGTATAGCTGCCACCTGCATGTCAGCGCTGTCCCCGGCTGCTGGCTTTCCTGGGATCACGGTCTCCTGCGGAGCACAGGACGCCAGTGCCTGCAAGGGCTGCTTGCATGGCAGGACCCTGGCTTGGATGCCCTGCTAAGGCTCTGTCCCCTTTCAGACAAACAGTAGACCCCTGTTCTCCCCGAGGCTGTGGGGTGCCACCATCTGACAGCAGGGAACTGCGCACTGGCCTGGCTGCTGGGACCAGGAGAAGCACGTTAGCCTGGTGGAAGATGTGCAGGAGAGATGCTGAGAGTTGCTGCTGGGCTGGTGCCACCACCCCTGCTCTGGGGCCATGGCTTCCCCTCCCACCTCCGCAGCCAGCAGATCCACTGCTGGTACCCAGGCTTGGCCCATGAAGGGGGCACACAGGGAGGAGAGGGGATATGGTGCTGGGGAATTACCACTCTTTCTTCTGGGAGGCTGGGGTCCTGGTGGGCTGTCTAGACTCCTGTGATGGGGACAACATTCTCATTTCAGTGCCATGGGGTGGCATGGGGTGGCACCTGGCCCCTCAGCTGCAGCAAAGTAGGAGGATACACCATGGACACGATCGAAGGGCATGCTCTCCACATCCCTCTGCAGACAGACCCCTGATCCACAGGAGAACATCCCAGTCACTGGCCCATCACAGACCAGAAACAAGAAGGCAGGCAGGCTGGTGGTTGCACACCATCACTCCCATCACTGGAGCAAGCTGGCAAAAACTGCAAGGTTTTTTCCACATTAATAACGACTGTCATGATAATTGCAAGTTGGAGCCCCCGTAATGTTGGCGTCCCACAGTGCTGGGCCCTGAAAAGACTTGTAATGGCAATTTCTACCCAAGAAGCAAGCTGGAAGGGGTGGGGGCCTGAAGGACTCCACTTTCAGTGCTGGGTCAGGGCCCTGCACACAAAAAGGGCTGGAAAGAAAAGGCTGATATGACACGCAGAGCCTGGGGTGGGAGTGCTGTTTGCAAGGGAGTGGATCCAGAGAGCAGGAAGACTTGGAGGGAGCCCGAGACATGGGGGGTGACTCCACACACCTCTTCCCATGCCTTAGAAAGGGGTATCTCCATCCATCCAAAAGCTTTTGCTGACAAGGAAGTCCCACACTTCCCTCTTACACCTTACATTTGCTAATTCGTATATTGTCAGCAACACGTCAAGTACTTCAGAGGTGGGTGTGAAGGCAATGACTGCCCCAAAAGGGCTGGTGTTAAAAGGCCCTGCCTCACCCCCACTCCCCAGCATCCACCTTGACCCTCAGTCACCCTGGCCATGGCTCCCCTGCTGCCTCCTTCCCCCATGTGCAGGCGGCTGCAGGCAGACTCTGGGCGCCCATCACCCCCTTCCCTGGGTTTCTGGGCAGGCTGCAGCTGGCTCTGCAAGAGGTGCAGCATACTCCTCCACCTGAGTGACACTCAAATGTACATTTCATCCTAAAGAAGCATGTTAATGTCTGCGATTACTGTTGTACTTGAGCCATAAAAGAGAGAAGCACATCAGAGACCTGTTCAGAAGCTGGTCTGAAAGTTCCCATTACGTTTTATAACATGGAAGAGCTAATAAAAAAAAGCAGGAAAAAAGGCTCTGTTTATAAGAACATGGAGATGGCTAGCGAAGAGGTGAGCTTTGCAGGAGTGCTGTGCTCCCTTAAACCTGGACGTGTTTGTGCAGTTTCCAAAGGTAGTTATAATAAAGCTGGTGTCTGGGCAACTCAGAGGGAGATGTACTGCCATGTAGATCACAGCGAGCAGCTAGCACTGGGAGTGGGATGGTGATGCAGGCTTTTTGCCATGTGTGGATGGACAAGAATTAGGGAGAGACAGATACTGAAGCATCATGTATGTTCATGTTGCTCTGTGTGTAGTAGAAGCATAAAATAAACTGTGCTTGAAGAGGGGCAGAAGAATACAAACATCAGGAGGTAATAAGCAGGTCTTCCTTCTGATGGTAGACAGAGAGAGATGGAATTTGCAGGGAAGGACTGGAGTGTCCAGAAGAGATGAGGTGGCTTGGAGAGGAGAGATGAGGGGCACCCTCATCCAGCAGCCAAGGGATGGTTTTCATTCCCGTCTCCTGATGCTCAGCCTTCCTGGGCATCCAATCTTCCAAGTAACCAAACAGGACAGGAGTGCTATTTCAGGACAGGGGATGTCTGTGGGTGCCCATACAGCAGAGGTGACCAGACCCACCAACCTCCAGCTCAGTGCCATCCCAGCTAAAGCCCTCCATGCCTATCCCCCTCCTGAGCACCCCAAGACGGGAGGTGGTTGGCTTCTGGGGGCCAGGGGTGGGGTGCTCCCTGCCAATTCTGTTCCAGACAAAACCGTCTGGGCTGCTGGACCAGAATCAGCAATGAGAAACTGCATTTGCCTCTGAATTTGTAATTCTACCAGATGGTTCCTTCCAGCGGATGCCATGGGTGGGGGGGCCAGCAGCCCCCAGCCCCCTCCCTGTGGGCACCTCATCCCCCTGCACCCCAACCTGCCTCTTAGTATTTTTTTAATTGGAGATGCACGGGGAAGGACTGGGCTAAAGGGCCAACAGAATTAAAGTGTTTTCCACTAATAGCCTGAATCTCTGATGATCTTGTCAAGGGGGGGGAGGGGCTGTGCCAGAACATCCCTAAGGGGGGCATTATGCAAATGGGAAATTAGTTGGAAACAGCCTGAAGGGAAACATGTGGAAATTGAAATCCGAGGACCAGCACGGAATAACTTATTATAGACTCACAGCGTCTGCTGCAGCCGCCCGAGCAGAAGGGAAGGAAGCAAAAAGGCAACAAGGCACAGCAGTTGGGGAAGATGTAAGCTTCAGAAATTTAATTGAGCTTAAAAAAAAAGTTAAACTAAATGCTACCAGTGGGTGTGGAAGAGGTGACTCTTCACCCCTTCCCTCCTGTCCTCCCAGAGGAGGGGTCCCTCTCCCACCCAGGACCCCCAGCTCCACAGCAGAGCTCTGTAATGGTCCTGATCCCACAGGGGATACTCAGAAATTTGGGGAGAAAGAGGAATAGCCTTGAGTTCTGGTCTGGCAATGTGTCTAGCCCGAAAAGGAGGAGGGAGCCCAGGGGGCCTGGCAGGTCGCAGCGGTGGGAGGTGATGTGTAGGGCAGAGAGTGCAGAGATGGTCCATGCCTGTGCAATGGGATGGTGGTGGAGTGGGATTCCTGATGGCTGGCAAGGGAGGATTTGGGGCTTTCTGAGCTAGGGGTGGAGCTGGTTGGTTAAATAGTGATGTCCTACAAGGGTGTACACTGCAACCTGCTGTCCTTCCCCACACACCAGAGCTTTCTAAAAAATATCACAAGAGGTGCTGAAGAGTCCCATAATATATCAGAACAAGCCCCCCCCCCCCCCCTCTTCATTCATGAGTAATTAATTATCCATAATTATGACATCTATTTTGCGACTGAGTTCCTTGCCCATGGGCTGCAGGTGCCTGTCCCTGGGAATGCAGGTACAGTCTGATACCTCTAGCACAGGCACAGTCCTACAACCCCCTGGCCCCATTGCCTTCCTGCCCACTGCTCCCCAAATGCCCCTGCCCTGGCCCTGTGGCCACACCAGCACCCCCAGCCCTCACCCTGATCCAGTGACACCAAGAGACAGACAGAAAAACACCAGAAAGCCCATCACCTGCCCCTCTTCCTGTGCCTATGCCCAAACATGCCTCTCATCTCATATGCTGGGCAGCTTCTGGGTTGCAAGAAGTGCCATCACCAGGTGTCCCAGATGCACCCTCTGCTGTGAGAAGACCCTGCGGACCAAGCTAGCCCCACTCCCCACAGCCAGCTGAACAACTCCTCCATCCCTCCCCTGCCCTGGAGATGCTCCTTGCTCAGCCAGGATCTCAGGGCAGCGCTATCTGAGGTGTGCTGGGCTTTGGTTTCTTTTCCCAGCAGTGGAAAAGACATCTTCCAGCTTGGGCTCTTCTTGTTACCTCCACAACGTCAAGGCGAGCACTTCCTGGCAGGTGTTTCTCTTTGGAAGCAGCTAAGGATGGGGCGGACAGAGCCTGTGACAAGGGCAGGGGTGACCTTTGAATCCTGCCTCCTTCTGGGACATGGTCAAGAAATCTGCCAAGGAAAAAAGCACCATCGCCTTGGCCACAGATCTGCTTTCCCTGGCTTTGCTTATGCCGCCTGCCCCTCAACAAGCACTGCGGCATGCCAGATGGGGCTGCTGGCTGGGGACTAGGGCTGGAGAGCAGTGATAAGGGGTGTGGGGTTGGGGCCTTACTGGTTCTCACTTCTTTTCCCACAGGGATGAAGCAAGAGGATGGAGGAGAAGGGAAAAGAAGCTGGTGCAGTCTGGGGGGGACACAAGTCCCCTGTAGGACATTGTCCACAGCTGAAGAGATTCATTGGGGCGCTGGCCCTTCTGCATCCTCCCAGCCAGCCTGCCTCCCCTCGGGGTCATCCCCAAGGCAGGCAGTGTGGAAACCACCAGGGTGGAATGTGGGGTGTCCTTCCCGCTTCATTGTGGGCACCTTCACCTACCCGGGAGGACACAGCACCTTGCAGAGGCAAAGCTGCTACCTGCTCTCTGAAGGGTATGGGGTGGGATTGTGACCACTGCTGGTGGGGCAGAAATGCCTCAGTTCTCCCTCCATCTGTCCTCTGGAAGCTGGTGAGAAAAGAGAGGGAAATAAAAGCAGAGTACGTCCTTCGCCTCACTTAATGACACAGTCAGTATTTTCCCTTCACAGCAATTCAGTAAGGAAATAGCTAATTATATGAGACAGAGCAAATTTTCTATTCATGTCCAAAAAAAATCTAAAAAGCATTTAGCAGTGCATCTCTTTACCTAGCTTATCCTTTCCCCTTTGCTCCCCAAAAACAGCCTGCAGCAGAGAGAGCGCAGGGAGGCACAGCCTGTGGTAATGCTATCTCTCCTGGGGCTGGCAGGAGAGGATTTTTGCAGAGAGAAGCCAATTAAGAGCCATCAAGGCATCAGCTGCTGTGAAATCAGGAGGCTCATTACCTCTCCTCTCCCTGCAGACACAGTCACCAGCTCCCTCTTCCACAGCCTCGGGTAGCCACATGTGCAGGAATGTACTGGTGAGGCTGAGCTGTCCCCACGTGGCAGGAGGACAAGTGGTCCTGAGAGGGGACAGAGAGCTAGGTGAGGACTCCTTGCTGGGGACAAGGCAGATGCTGTCCCCATGGCCCATGGTGATCCATGGGCCTTGCTGCAATGCCACGGGAGGGGTTGGTTAGTGAAGGTGATGCACTGAAGGGTGTTAGTGTCACTCTGCACTGCTCATCTGTCCCCCCTGCAGCATAGAGGCTGTACCCCTGCATGGCCCCCTCCCCACTGTTCCCCTCCACATCCTCATGGTTTCCAGGCACAAGGATGTTTGGGGACCACATCTGCAGATGTACTGCTCCTCTGAGCTGACCTTAGTCTTGCCGTAGTTGGTGCCTGGGCTGTGTCTCAGAGCCAAGGGCTTTGCAAGGGAACCACAGCTGCCTTTTAGAATGTGTATCTTGAAAATGCAATTTAAATATCCTCACAAGTCATGCTTTGGAGACTCAAGACTAACAAGTGCCAGAAGCACCTGGCTTGTGTGCTTCTAGGCCAGACAGGGCCTGTGTCCCCCTGCCCCAAATGAGCAGGACCTCCCCTCCAGATTATTCACTTCCAAAACCACCGAGGTGTCCTGCAACTGCTCTAGTGCTAGACACAGACAACACAACCCTACTGCCTCACATTTCTGCTCAGGAGGTTTTCTGGCTGCAGGGCTGTGCTCAGTTCATTGTCATCCTTAGGAGCCTTTTTGGAGACTTCCCAGCAGAAATCCCCCAGCTCCACAAGGGCTCCTTCTTTACTTTTGGAGACATGGCACTTAACTGATTTTTAATCCATTCAGTGTTTGCTGGCTTCGTTTTTAAATCATTCTTTTTGCTTATTCAGAATGTCAGGCAGGACAAAAGCCAGAGTCTCACAGAAGTCAGAGTGCAGCTGGAGTACTGCCTTCTGGCACGGGGAGCTGAGGGACAGCCCCATGGGCAAGGGATCCTTCCCACTGCACAGGCAGGCTCCCTGCCTGCCCCCTGCCCAGACTCATGCAGCTGCAGAAGTGCTAGGAAGGCATGACTTTATTCTCAAACATCTGAGTTTGGTGGGGGTGTCCATCCCTCTGCAGCTCACCTACTTTCCCCCAGCACTGCAGTTACTGAAGCGATGCAGGAGGGATGGGGAGAGGGGAAAGGAAGAAGCCACTGAAGGAGAAATTAAATGCAAATAAATGCACTATCTGCCAAAATACCATCCTCAAAGTAATATATCAAAGTCTCAGCGCAGGCAGTAAACTCTTGACAGTATTAGGCTAGAAAGATGGAATTTTTTCCTTCCTGAAGTGCTTTCATATCTGAGTATTTTCTCCAAAACTCCAGCTTTTTCCAGATGTTGACTGTGCTAAATTAGCATTACACATCAGCCCACTTGTTTTCTAGAGGAAAAGCAGGGAACACTGCATTTGGACCTTGGCCAAACCGCTGGGATGGAGCCACACTGACAGTTGGCAGGTGGGGGCTGGTTCAAGAAAGCTAAGACGGGTGTTAATAGGTTATTAACATTTTAGAAGATCAGTTGGGCTGGAGGGCAAAATCATTGAGGATCCATACGAGAATTGATCTTCCATATTTTCACTTGCAAGTCAGCATAAGAAGGAGGGGTCCCTTGGTGCCACTGAGACAAAATCAAGTCTGATTGATGATGGTTCATCCTGCAACTGCATCCTGGTGTGAGGCATGCTACGCTCCCAATTTGGGGAGAGTCGGGTGATGGGAAGCAGGAGAAGCCATTCTTCTGCCCTACAGAACACTGGGTACCTCCCACCACAGAGACTCCCCCAGGCTCTCCAGATTCCCCCCTGCCCCCAGCAAGCAGCTGGCAGCCACCCACCATGCTGATGGATGCCCCAGTCACTGCTCAGCTGCTGGGCATGGTCTCCCCCAGCCTCAGAGCCACCCAAATGGCACCTGTGTTAGCACCCAGTCAGAAAACCCACCCTCCCTGCTCATTCCCTCAGCTTAGCTATGAAAAGTCATGCTTCGGGGGCGGTGTCTCTCATCCACCTTCACAGCCACTGCTGCAGCCACCACTGCCACTGAAAGCCGCTATCTCCAGCCTCCAGCACTTTGGAGACATGGGTAATCATTCTGGAGTAATTACCAGCTTACGCCCTTGGAGGAGTTTGCTGGTGAAAAGTTGCTGGCAGCTAATTACTCCAAATACTTCCTGACACACAGAGCCCAGGGCTCCCTGCAGCAACACACAGCACTGCTCAGGAGCTCCCCGCTCCCCACATGCCTCCCTCCCCAGGGCACTGGATCTCCTCCTCTAGGACTTGTACAGGGTATGCAGGGGTGGTGGTGAGGACCCACCAGCACCAAGGACATGGAGCTAAGTGGTATCTGAAGAGATGCCCCACTGGCTCAGCACTGCTCCTCTGGGGCTGCCCCACCACATAGCTCAGGCCCAAGGATGCCACAGGAGGACCCTAAGCCTCCCTTCCTCAAGCAGGCTGATGCCCAAGAAAACTCAGCAGGGATTTCTAGTGCAGGTACCTCTCAGCCTAAGAGGCTGGTGGTCAACAAAACCAGACTGCCTCTGGAGCAGGACTGGGGTGCAGTGAGGACTGAGAAGTCCCAGGCATACTGATGAAAGAAAAATAAGTTACTTGCAGGCAGGCGTGGGGGGCACTATTATATCTCAACTCCTAACAAGGTCACTTAATTCCCTATCCTCCTGCAAAGGCCTGAGGGTAAGGAAGACAGTACTCAGACTTGCTATTAGACCCTGCCTTATGGACTGAGCTTGTAGGTAAAGGACTCAAGAGGCTCTCCCCTCACAGTGGTAGGGTGCTCTGGGAAATAAGAGCAGGTAATGCAGTTATCACCACCCTCCTCAGTGGTAGCAGCTAACCCAAGACCCACTACAGCTGTCCTGCACAGCTATGCTGGCAGACATCACAGAGAAGATCACACACTAAGGAGACAAGGCTCTCTGGAGACCCCCAGCAGAGCCTGGGCAGACAGGGACCCCCACAACCCTGCACCCCAGGGCACTAGTGAAAAACAGCTGGTGTCAGCCTCTCAGTTCAGCACCAGCACTTCAAGGCAGGAGCACCTGCTAACATCTCAGACATCACCACATCTCTGCCACCACACAGAGCTGGCCCACGGCATCATCCCCAGCCTTGCATCTGACCTGGGAGGCAAGTCCTGGCCTCTCACCAGGCAGAGGACAGCCCCTGCTAGGCCTCCAGAGCACCACAAAGCAGATGTCAGGACCTTGACAGGAGCAGGGATTGAGGTGCACACAGGCTCTCCCCACCCACAAGCCAGTTTCAGAAAGCAGCCAGGGAGGGGAAACACACTGCCCAGAAATCACACAAGCAAGAGTAAGAAACTGCACAGCACCAGGAGTGGAAGAGTCTTTATTGCTTTGGTTTCTTTAAGTGAGGTATTTTTGCATTGTGAGCATCCAGGCTTGCTGCAAAGAGACACCTGTATTGTATTCAGCTTGCAGCATGGCACAGGGGACACTAGGCACACAAAGTTCAGTCTCTCTGCCTTCTCCCAGGCACCACAGAAGAGAGACCCTAGGGAAGTAAGGCACCTGCCAGCTGTGAGAGAGTAAAGGATTGTGTGAAAGGTTATTGCTACAAGACCAGAAAGGTCAGGGACAGCTTCTCCAGAGCCTGCAAAGGACACTGGCTTCTAATTTAGCATTCCCAGCAGACAGACTACAGTGGGGGCACAAACAAATCCCCTCCCTCTACGGAAAAATCAGGGCAGCCAGAGGCAGGTATTAAAAGCCAGAAAGCCAAGGTGGCATCAGTGCTGACCCCAAGTGAAGCTTTTATTCCACTTAGCTAGGAAGAACCCAGATCAAAGATGCTCCTCCTGTAAAGCTGAGCACTCCCCAAGCCCCTCCTCACCTGCAGCTAAACCAGCACTGCTCTGCTCACCAAGGAGACACTGGGCACCTCCACATTACTCATTCAAGCAAGTGCCTGGGGCAGAGAGCCCTTCACATCCTCTGTCTCAAGAGGCCTGGCAGCATCCTGTGATGCTTGCACAGTACTGCCTCCCTTGCCTACCCTTCAAGCACAAAGAGAGGACAACCCCCTTGCCCCCTCCTTTGGGGCAGCTCAGTGCCTTCTCCTTCCACTCCTCCCATCTCTTAGAATGGGCACTGCGAGGATGCTCCCAAACCTGATTGAACCACACAGAAAAGAAAGCCAGAGACTAGGAACAAAAAACCAAACTGAAACAAAAGTTAGAGCAGGGCCCGGGCACACCACCAGAGAGCCAAAGGGCACATCAGCAGAGGAGCTGCGGCCAAGCCAGCTGGCAACCAGCACTCAGGCATCCACAAGTGTCAGCCCATCGTGCAGGGCACGTTTCCACATGTAATAGGTAGAACGGGCTGTGAGTGGGAAGCGGGCACTGAACTCCTTGTAGGTGGGGAAGGTCTTCGACTCAAAGCGCTGCTGGAGGAACAGCTTGGCCTGTGCCTTGAACTGGGCAGTGGCAATCACATCCATCACGAACATCCGGTTGTTGGCTCTCTCCGACACGGCATACCCTGAAACAGTGGTGTTGTACGGCACGGTTGGCACTGACTTGTCTAGGTGCTTGGTGGCTACCTCCACGCAGCACTGGGGCTTAAGGCCTGGCTCTGCTCTTGGAGGCACCAGGGAAGCCACCCGGTTCAGTGGCCGGCCAGAGCCGGTCCAGGGCAGGCGATGCTGCCCATGGGCCCAGCCACTGCCCTTCCAAAACCAGTAGGCTGTGGAGGAGAGAGACGGGTAGCGCAGGCGGTACTTGCAGAATGGCAGCCGCCATTGCTGGACCTGCCTCCTGGCCACATCTCGCAGCTGCTTTCTCCAGCACAGAGAGGGCTTGAGCTGCAGGAGACTCCTGGGCGCTGGCCGGTCTCCATTCAGCCTCTTCCTAACCGGCACGCTGCTTGGCTTCAGCTGCAGGAATGGCTTTCCTGTCGCTAGAGGTTTCTGGTTATCCAAGTGAGTCTGGGGGGGTTTGAAGTTGGGGTTCTCCTTGATTGCTTTTCTTCGCCAGTTGTAGTAAGTGGACCTGGAGATGCCAGGGAAGCTGCGCTTGAAGCACCTGTAAGGCACCAGAGTGTTCATGGAAATGCATTTTTCCAGGTAGGATTTGGCTCCTTGCATGAAGATTCCTGCTTGGATGGGGTCTAGGGAAGGACTTGGGGTTCTAAAGCTCACCCCTGAATTTGCTGGCTCATCCACATTGGCCTTTTTTGGGACATCCCTGCAAAGCTCCTGCAACCTGTGGGCCTCAGCCAGAGCAGAGGCATCACCATTGACCATGCTCTGCATCTCATGCTTCCAGGCATAGTATGTGGATCGGGAAATTTCTGGAAACATTTGTCGGAAGTGCTGGAGGGGGATTATATTGCCCTCCTGAAAGCAGGACTGGAGGAAGTGTTTAGCTGCAAACCTGGCAGCTGCTTTCTGCCGGTGTTCACGAGACTGGCGCTTCCAGCGGTAGAAGGTGCTCTTGGTAATGCTGTACCGGTCACGCAGGTTGGAGTAGGTCAGCTGGGGGTCACTGTTCAGCAGCTCAAGGGTCTTCATGGGCTGGACGGGAGGCTCTGGCGAAGGCATTGTGGGTTCTAGCTCCTCCAGGCCAACCACAGCCACAAAGTACTGTGCTTTGAAGACTTGCCGAGAAAGCTGCTGCCCTGACCACATGATGTGGAGTGTGGAGGTTCGTGGGCCACACTTCCGGGGCCGGATGAGCCGGTTGAAATAGGGCCGGATCTTCAAGTTGCTCATGGGGTAGATGGAGTAGATGTTACACTGCAGTACTGAGGCAAGAGCATAGACATGCCACATATTGGCAAAGGTGCCAGGAAAACAGGTAGCTTTGATATCAGCATCAAAGATGGCCTCCAGGATAGCCATGGGGAGGCTGGTCATCTCTGGGGTCTCCTCAGTGCAGAGGGAGTAGCGGGCAGCCTGCAGCATCACCTTGGAGTCGATCATACCATTCAAGTAGTATTGCTTGTGCAGCAGCATCTCCACCACCGTACGCACCTGCAGCTCCAGGCTGAGGCTGGGGTTGCCCCAGAGCAGCACACTGGCAGCCTCAAAGAGGCGGTTCCCCTCACCTTTGCAAACCAGAGGCAGCATGTTACTTGGGGCGTCCTCAGGATAGAGACTCCTGGCTACCCGGTCAACCTCCAGCTCCTCTTGGAACTGCCTCCCACAATAGCCAGGCAGGGAGAAAGATGACAAGGTCCTCTCTGCCTCCAGCGCGGCACTGGTGAGGCCCTCCAGACCAAAGCATTCGGTGGCTTCCTGCAGCTCCTGCAGCACAGACTGCACCAGCTGGTGCCGCTGGATCATCCTAAAGGATGGCAAAAAGAATGAAGATGGAGATGAAGTCAGTGCATGCTCCAGACTGCCAGGGGACCTGGCCTCCAGGTCCAGCCCTTCCCCAAAGGGCAGAACAGGGGAAGAGGGTAAAGGAAAGGCCACTGGTCACCCCTCCACTTGCACTCCCAAGGACAAAGGAAGAAGTCTGGGTCCCTACAGGCAGAGCTGGGACAGGGATACAGGCTCAGCTTGCTCTCCAGTGACTTCCTGTGGGCAGCACACATAGCCTCCAGAAACACTTGTCTAAGTGAAACTAAAGAGTGACTATATCCATTGGAGTGGTAAGCTGGGTCACCTCCTACCCCTGCACACTTGGCTTTGCACCTAGTCTCATCCCTACACTTGTTTCTCCCACCAGTAGCTCCATCCCTTTTGTTTTAGCACCCCACTTCCAGCACCCAGAGAGAAGAAAGCCTCAAAGGTGAAACATTTGTGATCTCTGCAGGAAGAGACCTGTGATGGACTAATGCTGCGTGGGGGTGTGGAGGGACCTGGCTCAAGGTGTTCAAGCCCAAAAGAAGAAGGGGCAAGGACCTTGCCTCCTCCCTCAGAGCAGGGCACCAGAGTTGCACCACCCATTGCATGCACTGAAAGCTGCTGTCATAGAACCTGGGATGGGAGGAAGAGCCAAAGCCAGCCCAAGCCACAGTTACTACTGCCTGAGCTGACACTAGGTGTCACTTGCTGCTCAGCAGACACACACCACCGGCCAGGGAAAAGCTGCAAAAAGAGGGCTTCTGCTAGACCAGCTACTAGGCAGGAGGCAACCCAAAAGTGCAGACAGCATGAGCACTGGGTGGGTAGTTCAGAGGCTGTATGGAGCACTCTTCCCTGCCTGAGCCCATCCCAATCCTGTCCTCCCTCCCTCCGCATGCCAGTTCCCACTCTGGCAATCCAGAGGGTCAAACCTGCATTCCCCTCTTCATCAGCTTTTTGACACCTATGTGGCTTTGCTCCTGCCACTCCAGGAGCTTTCATGACAACTCCATGGTCCTTACCCCATGATCCAGCTCCATCAGTGCAACTCTCTTAGGCACCGTTTCCCCACCAGCCAGCCCAGGTCCAACTCTTGAGACAGTTTTCCCAGGGACCACAACATTTCACTCAAACAGGGAACGCAGTCTCCTCCATTTTCTCACCCTAAGGCTCATTCACACACCACCCCCAACATGCAGGGCATCACTATGTAGTCTACTTGATTCACTTTGCAGCCAGAGACCCACCTTCTCACACTTCACAAGTATCACGACACACTCATGGGTCCACAGTGAGACAGCAGAGCCAGGTAGGAAAAGCAGCAGCTCTGCAGTAAAGCAGGTGTCCTGCCTGACCTCTCCTAATCCTCAGCCCTGCACACTGCTGCAGTTATTATTGCTGTAGCATCTACAGCCCCTGGCCATGCCCAAACAGCAAATGGAATGAGGTGCCACAAAATCACATGGCTGCATCCTGGCTACTTTATCACAGGGATCCTCCAAGCTGCTGCTACCCCTTGCCTTTAATCAGCTAGTCTGCTGGCCCTTCTCCTGCTCCAAGCTCCTCCAGTCTCCTGCACGTCCGAGGCCAGGGCCCTCTTACAGCTGTTCCCACAGCTGCGGGTCATCAGGTATCAGAGACAATGCAAGAGAACACACACAGCTGTGAAGCCAGGGAGATAAACTTGTCCTAAAATCCTGGTCTGAGCAAGTATGGGGTTGTCACTTTAGGTCAGATCTGTACTTTTGTTCTCCTGGAGGTTCATAGAAAGTTATTCTGTAGAGCAGTGTTTTGCCTAACCCTGTGGTGAACAATGTGTGCTAGAGGAGCTGAAGCAGAGGTGTTCCTTGTGAGAGCCACAGGGCTGGCAGAACTCAAGTTCTTCTCCATGGCCTGCCAAACCCTTTCAGTGTTTGCCACCTCCCCCTAGAGCAGCCACTGCTGCCTCCCCTTTCAGCCCCTGCAGTCCAGCTGAGCACTTGCCTGCCAGCAGAGCCAGGAAAGGCAAGACAAGCTTTTCCCCTGGAGGGGGGTGAGAAGCTAACACAGGCTAGGGAGCAATAGCAACAACCCTGGTCTTTATGGCCTGGTGGGCATTTCCCACCCCCTTATAGCTTGGGGGGGAGGAGGGAGGTAAAGGGAGAGCTGCAGGCAAAGGACTTAATCCTTTTCTTCAGCGATAACCCCACAGCCTCAATGTCACTGTCTGCTCCTGCTGCCCGGAGCAGTGGGAAAGCAATCCTAAGGCAAAACCCACAGCTGAAGAAGCACAGGACAGGGTGGAGAGGAGCCAGGTAAGCCAAAACAGCTAAACTGGGGGCTTGGGTTCATCACTGATTAAAACTCAGCAGCTCTCAATGCAGAGGACCTGCTGCAAAGGGAACATTTTTCCCCACACACTCATGGCAAAGCCAGCTGAACACGACAGACAAGTGCTCCCTAAACCACCTCAGCACCAGGAGGTAACCAAGGGAGCTTTTTGCCCCTGATAAAGGAGGCTTTACCTAACCTGGCTGCTTTTGCATTGTAACAGATAAGCAAACACTTGCAGATCACGTTCCCTCACCTAAACTGATGGGCTGGTGGCATCCAGTAGTGCAAGTTCCCCCAGCCAGCCCCAAAAACACTCTCACCAGCAGGAATCCAGGAGACCTCAGCCCTCGCCACCCTGGTTTCCTTGGGACTGCCAGTGCCTTGCAGGAGCAGGCGTGTCCATACACCCCAGCCCAGCTGCATTAGGCAGCTCACATGCCAGCCTCAGCTTCAGGCTCAGGCCACCCCAGCAGTAAGGGCTCTCATTTGAGAGGAGATTTGAACCACCATAACCACACAACAGAAGCTGTAGTTTCCAGGAGCTGTCTAGGCTAGAAAAATAACCACACAAGAAATGCACGGGGGTTTCCTGTGGGTGGGCAGCACTGGCAGCCCAGGCAGAGGGAGCAGCCCGCTCTGCCTGCAAACACCCGCACCTCCACCAAAGCCCAGAAACGGGCCAATGTTCACCTGGAGAGAGAAAAGCCACGGACCCGCCTTAACCTAGGCCAAAGCACTCTGGCTAAGCCTGGTTTCAGCCATCTCTCAGGCAGGGGCACCGACCGCTCGAGTGCAAGCGGCGCCTGACAGCCGCCTCCAGCCCCGTCCACCCGTGAGAGCGCACCCGCCGCAGCCTCCCCGGCCGCTCCCACCGCTCCCGAAGGCGGCGGAGGCGACTCCGTGCAGCTGCCCCCGGGACGGGGACAGCCCTACGCCCCGGGTGGGAGCACGGGCGGCCGCTCCCCTCGCCCGGGAGACAAAGGGAGCAACAGCCCCGGGGCGGGGAAGAGGTGGCCGGTGCCCGGGCAGCCACCGAGCAGGGACCGAGGGCAGGGTGGGACGGGGCGCCTGCCCTCCGGGGGAGGGTGCCCGCCGCGGCAGGGCAGCCCACGGGGTCAGGGTTAGGGAGGGACAGCGGGCAGCCGCGGCCCCGACGGCCCCGGCTCCGCACTCACCTGGCTCCACGGGTCGCGCCCCGCCCGGCCCCTCGGCCGCCCCGCACCTTTAAGGGCGGCGGCAGGAAGCGGCGCGGACCCGCCGCCGCCGCCGCCCCGGTGCCAGCCCCGCAGTGACCCTCGGGAGCGGGCGGCAGCGTGCGGCGCCGGGCCGGGCCGAGCCGAGCCGGGCCGGGCCGCCCCTCCCCGCCTGCCCCCTCCCTCCCCTCCCCCGCCAGGAAGCGGGCCATCCCCGCGGCCCCGGCCCAGATGAAAGCGGAGCGGGCCGGGGGTCACTTCCAAAGCTAAAGTGATAATGGCCATTGTCCCGCCGCCGCCGCCGCGCTTAAAGGGCCCGCTGCCTCCCGCCGCTCTGCCCCGCTGCGCCCCGGTGCTCCCCGGCACCCTGCCGCCCCACAGCATCCTCCTGCCCTCTGCCCCGCCCGGGGCTGCAGCCACACGATGGGCGACAGACCCCACCGGGGCTGCGGGGTGGGAGCTGGGTGCCAGCATGGGGCACCCTCGAGTCCCACAGGGTACAGACAGGCCCCCAGTGGGTGTCACTGCAGCCATGGGACCGTGGGGTTGGCACAGCCCACGTGCATGTCTGTTCCCTCTTCCCACTCGCTCCTGCCGTGGCCACGGTCTTTCCTCTAGGCTGCCAGCTACGAGATAGCTGCCCTTTCCTCTCCCCTCCCTAAGTGGTGCCCCTGGGAAGGGAATGCTGGTGGGACCCCCGGGGTTGTAGGGCTGACGAAGGGCAGCTGTGCTGCTCCCTTCAAAACCTTCTTGTTTGTCTGCAGGAGGCACCAAAATGATGGCAGCCTTTTTGCTGCCCTTGGCTCTGGGTAGCCTCCTGGATGGGCTTGTGTCCCCCTGCCCATGCCTGGGCCTTTGGTGAAGCAGCCTTCCTTCCGCTATCTCTGCCCCGCTGCCTCCCCAGCCTAATCTCAAGAAGGTCCCCTTCCTTAACTCCCGCTCGCACAATGCATTCATCCTATCCCTCAGGCATCACGTGAGGCTGTGCAAACAGCCTGTGCGCCAGGCACCTCACTCCAGCATCGCTGAGCTGCCAACGTCAGCTCCAGCCCATGTCTTCTTCACAAGCCCAGAACCCATAGAGCTTCCTCCAGGACCTGACTCATTCCAAGCTACACCACCCCAAAATGGGTCCTTGAGGAGCCTATTGCTCTTGGGTGTGAGGGCTGGGAGCGCTTTAATGGCAGGGGGGCACAGCTTGGAAAACAGGGAAGAGTTGGGCTCTTCACCAGCTTGTCTTGGTGCTTCATGTCCCCTGGTTTGTGTAGCTCTGGTTGCAGGCAGCATCTAGTTTCTACTCCCCAGCCTACCCTCGGGGAACCTGGGCCACACCACAACCCCCTCACACAGTGAGGGACATGAAATAAGTCCTGATGTCAGACATGGCAAGGGCTTCCTTCCCTGCATGCCACCATCTGCAGGGAACCTCATGGTGGCCACTCATTTCTGCTTCAGCATTTGATAATGAGAGGGGAGAACCCACATATGGGATTCTTTTGCAATTTGGGCAGAAAACTAAACATGGACCTTTCAAACAGAGGAAATGTGCTCAGCTCCCTCTCTTGCTGCCCTCCCTTCCATGGTAGTCTGGGAGCAAGCACTGCAGCACACAAGGCATACCTTCGCTGCCCTGCATCCTACCGCCCCCAGAAGCATATACCCCAAGAGCATTTTTTCCTACTTCTCTTGTCTCACCTCTGAGCCCAGGAGTATGGGGGAGGCTGGGTGCAGAGAGTTTGACAGGAGGAACGGGCTCCCTGGAAGCTGACTGTGAGTCGTCCCAGCCTCAGCTAGGAACCACCACCCCAGCTCACACTGGACCTCGGCCATCAATGCTCACAGGGGTCACTCTCACTGGACACAGAAAAGTTACAGCACAAGGAAGAGAGACCTAAACCACCCCTTGGTGAGCTTTTTCCCCCCTCGGGCAATCATCATATCTCCCAAGCCAGCTCCACTCTCACTATCAACCTGGCCAGTTCTGGATCTTTTCCCTAGCAGGCTGGTGTTCATCTCCACAGCTGCTGAGCTCCCCTTCTCATCCTTCATCCTTTTAACTTCCTTGGTTGCAAATGCAAAGCAGTGCTCACAGGGCAGTGAGACACTGGCAAATGCCAGAGTCAGCAGGGTCAGTGATTAACATAGGAGCTGGAAAACACACAAAGAGACAGCCTGGGCAGTTCTGTTATGCAGATGACTGCACACACTGGCTTCCAGCATATAAACAAGTAGTTAGCATTTTTCTGTTCCTTGGAGGAGTTCGGTGGGGGACCAGTGTGCTCCCTGGTTTGGTGCAGCATGCTTCAGCATGACAGTAGGCCGTGGAGACCTTTGCAGTTTAGCTCTGGCTGCCAGAAGCTTTTCTGCCTGTTGTGTTTTTACCTGCCTGCTGCAGCATCTCCTCTCAGACAAGTCCCAGAGCAAAGGTGCAGAGGTGTCCAGCTGCACATGGGTCTCCAGGCACTATGTTTCCATCCACACTGGAAGGCAGGTTTTACTGCTCCAAGTCTGGGCATGGAGTCTTTTCCCAGGCCAAGAGCAACCTCCATGTTCAGTAGATAAAATTGTCATTGGTAGGGGACCTCCAGGTGTGGAGGGAGTCAGAGCATCCTGCCCACTGCAGCACTGTCCATGGCTGCAGAGGAGACCGTTCAGGTAGGATGGGATATGGCAGAAACAGCTGGGACAGCCAAATGCCATTCAGGCCAAGTCAGACTGGGGACCGGTTGCCAAAACCACCTCTGGAATTGGAACAGGTTGACCTAAATGGGCTAAATAGACATGTCCATACCCTCAAAGCCATTGCCAGTGCCCTGGCTTCTGTTTTTTCCACCTTTCTCCCTCCAGGGAACTGCAGAGTCAGAATCTTCCTTCTGAGAAGTTGGGGGAGCTGGAACTGCTGAGACGCTGACAGGACTGAAAGCATGGGGGGTTCCAGGAGGGTCCTAAGTCTGGTCTATTGGCTGGGTTTCTCCCCTGTGACCGGCATTGCTCCATGAGGAGAAAGCGATGAGCAGAGCTTGCAGCCTGAGATGGCAACAGAAATAGGGTTGTTGTGGCTGCAGTCTGCCCACCAGTTTTAGTGGGAAGGAAGGTCAAGTGCTTCTGGTGTAAATATGCCCAACAGGGCCCTGGTAAACATGGAGTGCACCCCAATCTTTGTAGTATCTTGCTCAAACTGAATGACAGAAGTCCTGTTTTGGGGTTCATGTTGTCTGGTACTTCTTATTCCCAGCCCTGAAACCATCTCTGAACCCACTGCCTCGTGCCTGAGCTGGAGCCCTTAAAGGGATGCTCAGATAGACAGACTGCTGGGTTCTACAGAGAGGTCCTGTGAGGCACCCTCATGTCTGTGCATGCCCCAGGATGATGCTGGGCACCAGCAGACAGACGACTTTGTTCAGTTCTGCTCACATCACACCAAGAAGGAGAGAGGCAAACTACAGGGGGTTTTCAGCTAGGAGCAATGGAGCTGGAGTGATTGAATTACAGGACACGACGCAAGGAGCAAAATCTATTTAGTGGTGCAGAAGTGAGAACTGATGGGCAGGGACAGCCATGTGCATCAACCTCAGCGAGCAAGAGCAGTTAACAGGGGTGACTTCAGCTGTGCAACTGAGGACAGAAGGATGGCACAGAGGGAAGAAGAATGTGGCCTGAACTTTAGGACAGCTTGGCAGCAAGGCCCAGCCAGTAGTTTCATCACTCCCCAAGGAGCACAGGGAGCTGGCCTGGGGGCTAGGTCCCACCTTAGATGGGATGATGTTCAGGACTGACCAGTCTAATGCACCAGGAATGCACAGAAGAGCCAGGTCTGCCTGTTCCCTGCCCTGGGATAGCAAAGCCCTGACAGTAGGTCCCATCTCTAATTCTCCTCTGCTTGGCACAGGGCTGTTCTCCCTTCTGGCTTCTGTCCAGCTGGGCTCCCTCTTCCTTCCTGCTCCATGAGATGGGAAGGAAGGTTTGAACTTGGTGCCAGTACTGTGCCCTTGCTCCCCAAGGCTTCCCAAGACTCCCCAAGGCTCCCAGGCACACGGGAAGGAATTAAGAGTGAAGCACCAAGCGCAGTACCACAGCTCCGGGTGAGGACCAGGAGTCTTGGTCACATCCTGGGGTCCTGGCCATAGGTGGGAGGGGTGGGGGAGAGCTGGGAACTGCAAGAGATTCAAAGTCAAGATCAAAGCGTTTCACTCTGAAGCCCTAACACTCTCCTTTCCTCCCACTTGCACATAAAAGCACTCTGCCCTCAGCAGGCTCTCTGCTGGGGAGGGTGGGTGGAGGAGGGGGTTGCTTTCCCCCTCACTTTTCCTGTGTTACTAATAACTCTTCCCAGAGGTGAAATGGTGAAAATTCTTCCACCCCTCCTCCCACATGCCTGCTTCTTGCCCAGATCCAAAGGGCCTGAAGCCATTTCAATGACTAGTGAGTTCATGGCAGACCTGGCCTGCTTTGGGGTGTTACCAGCTGCTGCCGGCACAGGGGAGATGCAGGGAGCAAGGCCTTTGAAGTGTACAGTAGAAAGACACTGTTTAGAGGCAAAGCATGAGGAGGGAGGATTGAAAAGAAAGCAGAGCAGTTTGGCCCACAGGAGGGGGAAAGGCTAATTAAGGCACAGAGCGTGGAGGAGGAAAAGGCAGAATCATTAAGATATCACAGCAGGAGCCTGTGGTGGGCCTCCCTGGAGGTTTAAGCCATGCCAAGCCTGGCTTCTGCTGTTCACTCCCCCTCGGCTCTCCATTCCCACCCTCTGCTTTGGGGTGGCACAGGAGTGTGGGGGACCATGTCAGTCAGTTCAGGTTGCTGATCCAGCTGAAAATGAGTTGGTTTAGTTCATGCCCTAATACAGACAGAGCTGAAACTCAGTCTCCATTACCCCTTCCTTGCTAATGATCAGAGAGAGGGCTAAAGCTTGTAGGTGATCCCAAACTGAAGAAGCTGCAAGCTCGAGTGAGGACAGGCATATATGAAGCAGCTGGAGACCAGAAACATGGGCAGGAAACGGCAGATTCAATTTTGGAAGGCCCAGGAAGGTGATACTCTTCTGGCAGTGCTTTATTACGCAATATTGCACAAACCCAAAACCTGGGATGGGAAACCCAAGGGAAAGCAAGCTGCAGAGTCAAGGCTGCAGTTTTGTGTTTCTTTTGGTGGTCACGGCAGCTGCTGTTTGTTTCAGAGAGTGCCCAGGGCCACTTACCCCCAAAGGCACTGAAAGATGTGTTTATCAGGCTGCTCCCTACATCCCAGCTACAGGCCAACAGGCAAAGAGGGACCAGAGGGAAGTGGCAGCACAGGGGGGCAGTGGGGACCATTGGGATGCAGGGGCTGGGAGGCTGTGGGTGTGGGAGGACCTGGACAGGGACTTCCCCCACCAGTCCTGGGCAGGGGGAAAATGCATGGGACAGCAGGCAGGGGAGGACGGGGGATGGGATGTTTCACACCTAGCAAGCAGGAGCAGATGGGGCTGGGGTTAAACACGACAAGGAATTAACTTGCACTGCCACAGGGAGCCCAGGACTTGGCAAGCCATGCCCGGCTCTCTCTTCCCTGGGTCCACGACAGACTGTTTAGTAACGGGTTAGCAATGCGGAGGGGGTTTCTCTTGGGTCTGTAGCTAGTCAGGGAGCCGAGATATGGCCCTGCAGTGTAAACAGAGCCATACAACCCTGCTCAAGTTGTGATTCCCCAGTCCTTTCCCAAGCCCTGCCCCCAGGCACACTCTGAAATGGCCATGCTGTTTGCTGGGGGAGAAACATGAGAAGCAGAGCCAGAGTGCTGTAAAAGATGTAAATGTTTCGGTCTTGAGAGCAGCTCTGAGTTTCTAGGGCACAGCCCGGGCAGGGGGATGGAGAAGCACTGAGAAGGCACTTCTCTGTTGTTCTTGATCTTGGCTGCCTTAGGAAGGGTCCCAGGAAAAATCCTCGAGCTGATTCACTAAAGGGAGCTCACAGCATGTGCTTTATCAGGTGGTGGTCGTGGGGTGACAGGGACAGGACAAAGGGCAGGGAAGAGGAGGAAGAGGTAGGAGAAAGGGTTTGGGATAGACAGTTGTGACGGTCTCATCTCGGTGTGAGATCCCCTGGCTCCCTTGGTGCTGGGAAGCCATTTCATCAGCAGGGGAGGGAAGTGGAGGAATATTCCCTCGCTGTAAGGTGGGCAAGGGAGCAAGGGAGTCAGATCAGTCCCAGTAAGCACTGGCATGGTGACACACACAATTGCCACAGCCGCTATACTGCACCATGAGAGGATGTCTAGAAGCACCCGTCACCCAGGTCTGATGCAACAGCTGAGAAAAAAACAGATCCTTTTAACATAAAAATTAGTCACCGCTGAGGTCAGGTTTTCAGAGGGCTGATCTCTGCCCTCTAGAGCTTAACCTTTAGGTATGACTGATAGCATTGTGAATTCCAGCAGTAAAAGAGCTGAGAGAAGGGAGATGAGGGCAAGGAGAAAGGGACACCACTGAGGAAACAGACTGATGCGCCTTCTTTCATCCCTGAACATATTACCCCGATTTTGTGTTTTAAAGTGCCTGGACCCATGAGCAGATAGCAGCAGAGCAAAGATGAGGGAGACAAAGCTGAGGGAGAAGAAGAAAGAGAGGGCTGGGTGGTTGGGAACTGCCGGGAGAACAAAGATACTTGGGGTATGGAAAGAGGGATCTACACAGTTTGTGCAGAAGCCCAAAGACTCTGCAGAAGAAGCAGCATAAACAAGATGGTAGGTGTGAGAGGTGCTTGAGGTAGGAAGGGGCTCCAGCTTGTAGGATCCCTCATCTGTTATCATCAGACATGCCCAGAAATGTACTTGCACTGAAACATTTCATAACCTAGAGTTCAGGTGACAATTCAAACCTGGAAAAAAATTAGTAGGTTTCTGTATTAAACTTGGGATCACTGAGAAGCCAGAGGATCAATTCACTGACACAGGCCATTGCTGCTTTCTTGGAGTCCCCCTCTACCCTCCGCTCAGGTGTTCACCCTGCCCCACTCCCTAGTGCAGGAAAGCGGGGAGCTCACGCCGCCGGTCACCACCACGCCGGGGATCGCTGCCTTATCCTGAGGTCCCTGCTTGAGAAGTCCCCTGCAGACAGCGGCCACCACAAGTTGTGTGTCCTTTTAGAGCAACCCGAAACTTTGCTGCCTGCCCCAAAATAAGCAAGAGGGGCTGGAATCGGCCCCGCCCCTCCCCTCCCGTGTCCCCTGTGACAAGTGGGCTCCTCCCTCAGGAGAAGAGGCGGCAGGCAGGCGGCGAGGGGGCGATGAGGGACGCGAGCACACCCCGCAGCCCCGGGGACCGGGAGGAGGCCGCAGGGCCGGGCAGCCCGACTGCTCCCCCTCCCTTCCCTCCCGGCGCCGGCAGGGGGCGCTATGGCCCGCGGGCAGCGCGGCGCCTCGCCAGGGGGCGCTCCCTCCCGGTCGCCGGGCGGGGAGAGGCGGCGCTGGCGGGCGGGGTCTCTATGGTGACGCCGCAGTCGGAAGCGCTGGGCGGCACGGCGGCGGCCGCCCCTGCCCGGGCGGGCGGCGCGGGCCTCATGGACGGCGAGGAGAGGTGATGAATATTCATGTTGTAGCGCCCGGGGGGGCGGGACCTCTTGCCTGGGCGGGTCCGGCCGCGCGCTGATGGCGGGAGGCAGCGCCCGGGCGGGGGGCCGGTGAGGAGAGGCTGGGCTGGGCTGGGCTGGACTGGGGGTTCCTCCGCGGCCGGGGTCCCGGCGGGGTGGAGGGGAGGGGAGGGGAGGTGGGCACCCCCGAGAGCTCACCGTCGTCCCCGCGTCCCCCTCCGTTGCAGGCATCCCCCCGCGCAGCTGGACGGGCTGTTCTGGCGGCGCTTCCTGCGGCTGCAGGCTGTCCTCTTCCCGGGGTGGCCCTCCCCGGGCGTCCTGATGTTCCTGACGCTGCTCTGTGTCGCCTTGCTGGGTGAGGCTGGGGTGGTGGGGCGGGGGGCTGCTCCCCGCGCCTGCTCCCCGTTCCCCCGTGCTCCCCACGCCTTTGCCGTGTTACCACTGTCCTTCATTTCCTTCCCGTGCTCGCCTCTTTCCTCCAGAGCAGCTGGTTATTTACCAGGTCGGCATCATCCCCAGCCAGTACTACGAGGTCCTCGGGAACAAGGACCTCTCCGGCTTCAAAACACTGACTGCTGTTGCCCTCACCCTGATCGTGCTGAACTCCATGGTAAGACAGGCCGGAGGCTCCCGTGTCTTGGGAGGGGAGGAGAGGGGAATGCTTCCCGTGGCTCTTGGCGTGATTCTGGCGACAAAGGGTCTAGGTCTGCCCTTGCCCTGGTAAGTAGCTATGTGTGGGACAGATCACTGGTACAAACTGTTGGTTTTTATTTCATTTTGGGAAATCCTTGTTCTTCTCACTTATCTCTTCCTGTCTGTCTCTGCCTTTATTCCAGCTAAAAAGCTTTGACCAGTTTATCTGCAACATGATGTACGTGAGCTGGAGGAAATCCCTCACTGAATACCTCCACAGCTGCTACTTCCAGGGCCAGGTCTACTACAACCTGCACGTGCTGCGCGAGGACATCGATAACCCGTAGGCTGCCTGTGGCTTCTCTCAGCCTCTTGCTTGGCTTCCTGTGGGCTGCTCCGTGCCTTTTCCTGACTTCTCTGTGTCCCTGGGTAGGGGCTTGAACCCTGGAAGCTTTTGCCATCTAGGCACAAATACCCACATCTGCCTTGGGTGGGAGGTGGTACCTGTGGCTGGAAACTCCCGTGACTGCTGGTCATGATGGCTTTAGGGGTAGGACGTTTCTGTTGCGAGGAAAATGGAGGCCCGCCAGAACAGGGATCTAGTGCTGCTATAAAATATACTGTCTGCAAACTCAACCCTTGGCACGCAGTGTGACGTTGCAAAGGGCCTGGCTGTAGTCAGAGAGCACTGCCTGTCCTTGGCCTTCATGCAGCCAGGGCATTAGGACAGTCCCTGTTGTTCTGTTTGAACTCAGACACCAGTCTCCAGCTGAATACAATTTTGTTTAGTTGGGTTTTTAGTGGTTTTGATAACCCGTGAGAGCCATATCCAGAAAGCGCTTTGTTTTGCACTGTATGAGGGCTGCATTTCCCCTTTCCTGTTCCTAGAAGGAAATGTGAGGTGTGGCTTGAAATATGAGAGGGGTGTTCAGTTCCTCCTTGCTTATCCCAGCCAATGCTGACATCTCCGTTCCTGTTTGCTTCATACACTGTCCTGCTTACTGCAGAGCTGCTCACCTGCCTGGGCTGTGCAGCAAAGGTCAAACACCTCCCTTCCTTACAACCGCCTGCTGACTCTGGCCTTCCAGCCTGTCCTTGCACACAGGACACTGCTGTTGTAGTTATCCACTTTGAAGATTTAAAGATCCCACATTAGATATCATGTGAGAGGTAAAGGCTTTTTTTTTCCCCTCCAGAGCTTAATTAAGTTATTATTAAAACACTTGCTGAAAAACTAGAAACCAGGGGATAACTTTTTCCAAATGTGTGGCTTTATTCAGTTGTTTTGAGGCCCCAAGCTCTCTTCCCCTGGAGGGAGCACCCCTCATCTCTAGTCGCTGCACTGGTGCCATCTCTCACATTGATGGCACCAGAGGAGACCAAGCCTGGGGTCCCTGTGAGAAATGGCTGTGTTGCAGGGACTGCTAACTATTGCTAATAGTGGTGGCCTCAAGGAAACAAAGCAGCCTCTGTGCTTCTGCTGCCCGGTGCTCCTGGCTGCCTGTCCTTGCCCCTTCATTGCACAGTGTGGTAGTTTGTGTGGCTGCACAGTGAAATCGTGCTGGGTATCTCAGTGTTTTTGTCTGTGTCGGTTTTCAGCCAGACCCATTCCCTGGATGGTTCTGCTGGCCCAGTGCTAGGAGACAGCCCAAGCAATAGCAACCAGCTGTGCACAGGGGGAGCAGTAAGCAAGGAAAGGGTTAAACAGCCCTACTGCCAAACATGAAATCACAGTTTCATCATGCTGATGCGGTGTCCAGCTGCTGTCGGGGTTACTCCCACCCTCTTTAAATGTTCATTTCTGATAGTGTTTTGCAGTGGTATGGAGTTGCAAGGAGAGGTCAAAAAGCTGTGCCTGTCACCAACGCATGCAGTGCTTCCCAGGCACGCTGGCCATGGCCAGAAGCTCCTGCATGCCTGCCTTTTCCTTTGGTGGGGTGGGGGGAAGGCAAGAACAGAGGCCCCTCACCACCTGACTATCCTGCTCAGGTTTATTTTTAACCAGGGCATGTGTTCAATTGTGCAGTGCAATGCATGAGATAACTGGGTCGGTCTGCTCCGCAGCAATAGAGCCAGCTCTCCTGACCTTAGAAGACTGAATGTGTGGGATTGCTGCGAAGTATTTTTCATTACCACCTTGCTTCTGCTCAAACATCGAATCTTATTGTTTGGTATCTTTTTTGGTGCCACTACAAAAATTCTCTTTATCTTGCAATTCCTTGATGAGAATTTTTTCTCTGCACTGGGTACTTAGAGAATGAACTAGAGCAATGAAGTGCAAACCAAACTGAGAGTTAGTTGCACGGTGTCATCCATATAGAAGGAACGAAGAGTGGGTTCTGAGTGGCATACAAACACTTGCAGCGCCTAGCAGGGCATTTGAGTTGTTGTTTATGTGTTATCATTACACATTGCTTAATAGCTTGGAAAAAGCAATATCCTGCCTTGAGTCTATAGTGTGTCTTAAATGGTAACTATGGGAACAATTACAGTCTGAGGAAAAGGAAAAATAATGACTGTAAGGTCAGTCAGGGTGAGAGCTGCCCCAAAATTAAATCCATTGCTGTTCCAGGACTGCAGAATAGTTGAGAGATGAATGTCCTTGTGAGTGTACCTGCACTGATGGCTAAGCAGGAGTCCAGCCTTGCTCTTCTCTGGACTCCAGCATTTGCAGTCATGGCCTTTCCACCTGTGCTTAGTGCATCAGACTGAAGCCCTCATCCATGTGCTCTGGACAGGTTAGGTGCCGAGGAAGTAAATATGCTGAAATCCTTTTGAGTTACCCCAAGTGCAACTCCTGTGCAGCAGTGGGATGGATGGGACTTGAGGGTCTGTCACCCACGTGCCTGCTGCCGATGGGACAAGGAAGCTTGGTGCGCTTCTGCCTGCTCTTGTGGGATGGGGGTGGTTGGAAGCACATTCCTCCTTGTAGCAAAGGGGCACTCCATGCAGAGTGAAGGGACCAGCTGCTGTGGAAGGGTGGCTTTGATGGAAGTGTTTGCTGGCGAAGGCCTGGCCTGTACCCTAGCCAGTCCTAGTAGCCCTGGTGCCTGAGATGCAGGACCAGTACTGAAGCTTTGGGGGACAGTCAGTAGTTTTTGGTAGTACAGGGGTGAGTCCAGGAGAGGAGTAAAGGACAAGGATGTAGAGGCCTTTAGCACAGAGTTGGACAGTGTTGTTGAAAGTGGAACAAGGGGTTAATACAAGGAATGGGGTGAAAGTAACAGCAGGAGCTGTTCTTCCTGGGTGGCTGGAAGGCCCTTGGCTGAGTCCTGCTGAGAATTTCTATGGAAATTGTCCTGTGGGGGAACAGGAGTCACAGTTGCAGGACCCTCCCAGGCGGGGTTGTTTACTTGCACCCTATCCTAAGTTCAGGCAATGAAACAGCCTGGCTTGTGCCCTGTTAGGGAGTTAGTACTGGTTCTTGCTCCTGGGCTTTGACACTGTCAATGGCTCTTTGCGTTGCGCAGGGACCAGCGCATCAGCCAGGATGTGGAGAGGTTCTGCAGGCAGCTCAGCTCCATGGCCAGCAAGCTCATCATCTCTCCCTTCACGCTGGCCTACTACACATACCAGTGCTTCCACAGGTAAAGACCCATCCTGATCCTGCTTTCACACCTCTTATTCTCTTTTTTGGAGCCTGGCACACACATTACAACTCCCCAGAGAGATGCTTGTACATGTGGGTGGGTGGTCTCTGCACTCCAGAGGGAATTCTACCTTGGGGATGCTGGGTGCACAGGGCTGGCCCCCAAACCTCTGTGAAAGCCAAGAAAGGTGACAACTGAGGGCTCTAACTGCTTGAGCCCAAGGGTGCTCGGGTGTCCTTTTGTTTGGACTATTAGCTGACCTCTTTTTTCCCTCCTCTGTAGCACAGGCTGGCTAGGCCCGGTGAGCATCTTTGGGTATTTCATTATTGGGACGATCGTCAATAAGGTATTGATGAGCCCGATTGTGTCTAAACTTGTGCAGCAGGAAAAACTGGAAGGCGATTTCAGGTGAGTCCCAGCACAACAGCTTTCACTGTCTCTTGGCAGCTCCTGCAAAAGCTGCATTTTTGTCCCTGTTCAGTGCTGTGTGCGCAGCTACTCTTGTCCGTGGCTTTCCTCACGCTCAGAGAAACCTACCTGCACAGTGCTGCCCCGAAGTCTGTGTACTGAGTTCCTGCCACCCCTTTCACTGCCCTGTGTCATGGCAGGCAGTGCCCTTGGTTGTCTCCTGGTTCAGTCTCTGACAGAAATCGTGTTTTTGCTACACCACCACCTTCATGAAATGCCTAAAACAGCACAGTCTTTCCATATGCCTTGTAACTCATCTCTTCCCCTTCCCCTGCAGGGTTGGCTGGGTGTGTGGCAGGGGCTTTCCAGCTTTCCCTGGGGCTTGGGGCATCCAGAAACAGCAGCAGAAGCTGGTGTGACACAGGGAGTCCAGACCCAGGGCAGTTGATTGTCGTGATCCTGTATGGTGGAGATGCTGGGCTGGTACATGGGAAGCCCAAGGGCTGAGAAGATGGGCACAGACAGCGGGATATCAAACAAATGTGCCACTGAGCTGGCCCAGAAAGATGTCACCTTGTGCTAAGCCTTGATCTGTGGTGCCTTTTTGAGCCTATCAAGTATTTCTGTCAAGAGATGCCTCAGATCAGTGCTCTGACAGATGTAAGACAAGTTTCCTCTAGCAAGGATGTTGGCTACATAATTCACTGGGCATTTGTGCACAATCCTGATGATTTTTTTTCTGGGTTGTCCAGGTTCAAGCACATGCAGATTCGTGTCAATGCGGAACCAGCTGCCTTCTACAGGTTAGTAGCATTCATTTCTTTACGTCCTTGTAAGGATCCTCCCAGTTCAGGGCATCCTTGTTGTATTTATGTATCCCAGAGGAGTCCAAGTCCTGTTGCTGCAGTTGGAGCTTTGTCCCCTCTACCTTGCTGCAGTGTCATACAGCCTGACACTCTCTTCTCCTTTGCATTCTGTGCATCATCTGCAGAAATACGCCACAGCAGGTGGAGACAACTATTTTTTCTCTGCCTCCCTTCTAACATCCCCAGAGGCCTGATACAGATTTGGTGCTGGCTTAGAGACCATTGCTGATGTTTTACCAGATCCTTACCTGGAATATTGCTCAAGGTCTCATTATGTCTTGTCAGGATGTTCCCCCAGGGACTTGTTGCAGGTTACTTCTGGCCACATCCTGCTGCTGCCAGCCTGTGTGTCTTCTGTGGCTATGCTAGCTGTTGCCTGGCCTCCTTACCTCTGCTTGCTCCTCCAGGTCAGCCTGTGCCCTGACCCTCCCAACACCGTACTGCTACTCTCTGAATTTGCTCAGTGCCATTTACCTCAGAGCTGAGCACACAGTCGGGAGCCTGGCAGCACCTCCCCACTTAGTGATGCCATGAAGCCTGTTGAACTGCTGCTTGGAGCCTTTAAGATGTTTCACAGAAATGGCTAGAACCCAGGAAGAGGGCCACGATTTTACTGTAGCTTGTGTTGGGGTGCCTGGTCAGTGACAGGAGGTTGTTGCACCTCTCTTGTCACATGTCTGCCTTTGCCCTTTACATTGAAGAAGCGCGATTTCACCAGGAATTAAAGCATGCGGTAGCTGTCCTGCCTCTGGTCTTACCTGCTTGTGATCTGTATTTGGTTCCTTCATGCTGTACTGACTGAGCATTTCAACTGTTGTGATACTGTCCCCAAAGTGGTTTGATTCAAAATCACCAATTTCATAAAGATTTATATTGACAGGTGTGAAACTGATGTAAATAACTGAAATCAATCTTGGTTTGCATTGGCAAGTTTGAGTTATTTCTTTGTGGACTAGTTGATTCTTATCGGTTGATGATAATTTTTCTTAATGGAGAAGATACTCTAATTACATGCATTTATTTAAGCTGCAGTACTTTTCCTCAAAATTTTGAAGTTTTTTATTCAATTACTAAGTAGAAAATGGAAAGTGAACTATTATACCAGAAAACAGTGTGTCTTACTTCAGTACAATTCATTAGTAGAAAAGCTTCACGTGATAGGAAACTAGAATTTATTCAAATTGTACAAAACCAGGAATTTTCATGATATAAATCTTAATTAAAAACAAAGACATTTTCTAGGAATGCAACCTTTTAAAATCCTGCAAGAGGAGGAGCACATGGCAAGTGGCTGGTTTTGACTGCAGGACTTCTCTAGCTTGTAGAAGCTGTTAGAACTTGTCCTCTTGCACCTACCTAACCATTGATTTGGTAAAGGAAGAAAAACCTGAGCACTGTCACCTTTTTACTTCTTTGGTTTCTAAGCCTTTGGCAAACTTACTTTAAAAGTGACTGAATGGGAGGAAAAGCCAAAACCAATATAGCGATCTCTCATCTGCAAAAGAAATAATAGCTCTGGTCCCCAGTGCCTTCCTCATCCTTAACTCCATGTGTCCAAGGCTTTGTCATTTCTGAATACTCATCAGCAAAGTCCTCAGCTCAGTAGTTACATGAGATGGGTTGTAGGGCAGTAATGCCAAATTGAATTCTAGCCAGATGTATTTTTGAGAAAGAAAATGTATTTTTCTATGAACCAAGAATAATTAGAACTGAGACTCTTCAAAAATCTTAATTTGTATTTTTATGTGCAGCGTTCGGTCCTATCTGCTTGGGCTCTAGTGACTCTGCAGTTGTGCAGACTATGATGGGAGCGTGGGTGTGTGCCGGGCACAAGCATGAGTTGGTTGGCAGGGGTAATAGCTGCCGCGGCAGGTGGGAGTCTGGAATGAGATATGGAGCGCTCTCTGCATTTTGCCACCTGAGGGCAGCCCAGCCCTTGCGAAGGAGCAGAAGGAGCTGTCATGCTTGCTGAAGGTGGTGGTTTAGAGCTGAGATGTGCCTCCTTGGTACTGGCTCAGCCTGGCTGTGGGAGCATTACTGCTAGCTCGGGTGGTGGGTGACCCCCAAATGCCTGCAGAGATAACCCTGGGAAAGTGGGGGGTGGGGGTGGGCGGGCGCTGTAGGGCTGAGGTCACCAGCTCTGGGGCTGCACTGCTTGCAGCTTGTTTGTGTCCCACTCCTGTGGGGTGGGGAGCAGGAGGAGGTGGACTGGGGCTGCTGGCTGTGCAGGTGGTATGGACTGGCAGTCACCTCCTGCACTTGCCTCCGCCCTTTCCTTTCTGGTTCTGGCTGTGTAGCAGTGCTGTCCCTCTTTTCCACCAGGCTCAGCTTGGAAAGTGTGTTTGACCTTGGGTGTGCATTGCTCCAGGCTGGGGCCTCACTGACCGTGTCTGGCCTTGTATCTCCTCCTCCTGTATGTGACAGCAGCATCACCAGCTCTGGGAGAGATTTGCAGGGTTGCTTGTTTCAGACGGAGTTTCTTGGTGAAGCTTTTCAGGAACGCACTTTTAGCTGTTCAGTTCCTGCTCAACAAAGAGTTTATTGCTTGGAGGCTAAGGTGCCACATTCTTTTCAAGCCTCAGTCCTAAAGCCCATGCTTTGATCTCATTGTGGTGCTCCCAGAATGTCTGTGGCGTGTTGCAATCTTATTTTACAGGGCCGGGCGAGTGGAGCACATGCGCACGGATAGGAGGCTGCAGAGCCTTCTGCAGTCCCAGAGGGAGCTGATAGGCAAGGAGCTGTGGCTATACAGTGAGTGGGGAGTTTGGGGGGTGAAGTGGGACATGTGGTAGCTCCGTTGCGGTCCACAGGCTTGGGAACCCTACTGCTAGAGCAGCAGTGCTGGGTTTTCTTCTTCCACCTCTTTCTGGTGCATGAAAACCCTGAGGGTGAACAGAGGGTGCCTCTTGCAGTCCTAAATGGGAATCCTGGTGTGAAAAAGCATTGTAGAGAGCAAAGTTGTGGAGGACCCAGTTAAGTCAGAGAACATGAGCCCCAAAAGGGGAATCTGCAGGAATCTGCTTTTTGTGGGGCAGGTGTTCAATGGCCAGGAAGAGAGGGAAGGGCTTGAACTTTGAGGAAGGAGAAGACTGTGTGGTTGGGAGAAGTGGAAACTTCTTTCCTACAGAGCCTGTTCCTTGAGCATGGCTGTCCCCTGAAAATCTCCCTTCTCCCATTGTCACTGGGTCCAGGTTTGGGGGTTAAATGATCACTATCAAGACAGGTCTTCCAGATCTCACCAGCATAGTGAGCTTCTGAGCAGCATAAGGTAGGGAGAGCCCTGAATGCAGGTGTGTCTGTGGGAGTTTGGGGTCTTAAGTCTTTCTGCCTGTCCTACGCTCCAAGACAGACTTCATGGCCAACCATCTTGCCCCAGAGCTTCCTTTTTGCCCTCCCTCCTGTTTCGTGTGAATCAGCCAGGCCCCTGAAGAGTAGAAACAAGCAGGCAGAGTGGCTTTTGCCCCATGGTGGTTCATGAACTGTGTGTCTGGATGAGGTTTCTCTGCTCAGGGGCTTGCCCCAAGGTGCTCTTTGCTTAGCAAATGGATTTTCACCCTGGTGCTTGTGCTGTCCCGTGAAATGGGTTCTTCTGCTGTGGTGTATCCTGAAGGGCTGAAGCAAGACCATGGGTCTTTCTCTGGCCAGGCTTATGGGCTGCACTTGAGCCTGGCTGGGAAAGAGGTTCCCACCCTAACTCACTGTCTTCTTTCAATGTGCTTCTGCTCAGTTGGGATCAACACCTTTGACTACTTGGGTAGCATCCTGAGCTACATGGTCATTGCCATTCCCATCTTTACTGGGGTCTACAGTGAACTGAGTCCAACAGAGCTCAGCGCCCTTGTCAGCAAGGTGAGCAAAGGGGTGATCTCCCAGACCCCATTGTGGTGGGTGAGCAGGCACTGAGGATGGAGGTTTCATTTGGGGCTGGTGGCATTGGGGCTGGATAACCTGCAGCAACTGACCCTCAGGTTAGACTGTCCCTGCCCATGGTGGCTTTGAAGTGGGAGCTTGGAGCCAGCTGGTGTATGATTAACCTGGGGGTAAGAGCCTTCAAGGGCATGTCTATGTAAGTGTTTCCTAGCTCAGGCCTCTGCATCTGAAAAAATGGGAGGTTGGAAAGCCTCTGGCTTTCAGCAGTGTGGGTGAGGATAGGGTCCATGCAGTGCTGTGGGTCCAGATTATGCACTGGGCTTCTGCTCATGGTGAGGCTGGCCACCTGCGAGGCTGAGCTGGCTTGCATTCGCATTCCTGACCTGACTCATTCCCAGATACTCAAAACTGGGCTGTGATAGAGAGTGCAGAGCTAAAAATAGCTAAGTGGGCACTGCAGGCTGAGATACCCAGCTCTGAGCCATGTATGGTGCTGGGGCAGGGCTGGTGGAATGGATCTGTGTGGCTTAGATGGGGTGAGTGTGCTGGGCCCGTGGCTGGCCAGCAGGCACTCTGCAAACACCATCCCTGGGTGGCGGGAGATGTGTCCACCTGGCAAAAACCGCTGTACTGAGCAGGGAAGTCCTACTCCCTCCAAATATGGTCATCTTCACTCACACTGCCCTGGGTGACTTCTCCATCCCTCCTTTGTCTTGCTGGGACTGCTGATGTGGCCAGATGTCTGGACTCCTTGGCTGCTTCCTTGCAGCCATGGTGGAAGGGGCAGTGCCCCAGCTCAGCGCTGACCCTTGCTCTGGCATGTGATTTCTCCCCAGAATGCCTTTGTTTCCATCTACCTCATTGGCTGCTTCAGCCAGCTCATAAATATCTCCAGCACCATGACTGATGTAGCTGGCTACACACACAGGTGAGCTTCTCTACAGGCAGGTCTCTGCAGGAAAGAGAAGTGTGGGACAAGACTCTGCCCAGGTCTGTACTAATTAAATAAGAAGCAGTTGCTTGTGAGCAAGTGTGGACAAGTTTGGATATTGTGAGGAGGCTGCTGGAGTTGTCCCTGGCATTCATGCAACCTCTTGTTTGTCTAGGATTGGTGAACTGCAGGAGACCTTGCTGAGCCTTGGCAGAAAAAAAAATGCTAACTACTCAGAAGCCAAAGTCAGCTGGGATTTGGACAGGTGAGTCTCCTCTCAGCAACTGGCTGGCTTGTAGCTTACATGCCAGAGTGTGGGGCTGTCACAGGATGGAGGTGGCCCTTGGTGTCGCAGCCTGTTGCACGCAGTTGATTGGAGAAGGCAGTGCTCACTGCGATTTGTCATTCCTGGGGTGTGTGGGGCAGAGCTGCTGTCAAAGAGGCACAGGATGTCTAAAGTGCCTGATCTTTGCCAGTCTCAGCATCGTCACCCCAGATCTCTCCTCCTTTGTCTTGGTGGTGGCCCAGCAGCCTTTCTGGGGAGAACCCAGTGCCAAGGGACACAGCTTTCCTTCTGGAGCAAGTGACGCTCTCAGTGCCATCCTCTGGCAAGCTGCTCATCAAGGACCTGAGCCTCAGGATCTCACAAGGAAACAGCGTGATGATTGTGGGGAACACTGGCACAGGGAAGACATCTCTCCTGAGGGTCCTTGGGGGACTGTGGGAGAGCACGCGGGGTAAGGACTGCTGCTTGCTGCAGCCTTCTCTTTCTCAACCAGGGCTGCCCTGAGTTTGGAAAGTGGCAGTGTGGGGTTGTGAGTCCAGTGCCACCTTGTGATGGTGAATGTGTCACTGATGCATTGAAGCCACCCATCTCTATTGCATACTCTGCTCTGGGTCTCATTGTTTTGCCCTGTGTAGCAAATATAACTTTTCTGGGATTTGTTGGCTACTTTACAGGGCAGGACTGCACAGAGGGTGGTGGGGAGATGTTGGCTGGCACTGCAGGCTTGGCATGAGTGTGTTTCTGTGCAGGGAGCATCAAGATGCTGACCTGCTTTGGCCCCCGGGGAGTGGTGTTCCTGCCGCAGCGGCCCTTCTTCACCGACGGAAGCCTTCGTGAGCAGGTGAGCCCAGGGGCTGCCTCTGCTTTGGCCCCAGTTCTGCTCCCAGCTGTGGTTGTGCCCTGTGAACCTGTGTGCTGCAGAAAGGCCTGTAAGAGGGAGGATGCCTGTAGCTGCTCCTTCCCTCATGCCTGAGTTCATGGCACCACTGTTGCGTCTCTGGTGGACTGTGTCCAGCTCCCTCTGATGTGGCTTCTTTTGCTCTCTTAAACAGGTGATCTATCCCCTGAAGGAAATCTATCCAGTTTCAGGTATGTGGAAATTCATTAGAGCAATTAGCCAACCCTGTGGTGTCAGCTCCCTGTCCTGTACCCAGTGCAACTTCTCCCCTACCATGCCCCATTAGGTGTACTCATCTGTTTTGGTTTTGTTACCCTCTGTGTTCTCTCCCTTTTGGGGTGGAACATACTCTCTTGATAAGAACATATTCTCTTGGTGCAATGAGGACAAGCTGGCCATGCTTTACACGTTGTGCTAGATGTGATATATGTTGAGGCACCTTGCTGTTGGGATACATCTGTCTGGTACAGCGTGCCTTTGGGCAAGCTATGCTTGCCTTCATCTCATTTTCCATCCTGCTCCGTCTTTCACTGTTCCTCTTTTTCCTCGGCCTTGTGTGCTGCCAAGGTCAGACTACATGAATCCTTTCTCTCCCCTGCCCTCTTCCGAAGCTGACCACACGTGGTCTGCTGCAGCTTACAGATGTCCATGTTTAAGTTTCTGTCTGAGTGAAGCAGTGGTACATGCTGCTTTCAAACACTGGGGAGTCACAGTCTTGCAGAGAGTAAGTGTAGCCATCAGCTACTGTTGTGGCTTTTCAGGAGCTTCAGAGAGGTCCATGGCAAATGCACAGCACTTCCGCTCAGCTTCCAGAGCTGCCGACTATACCAGCTCATGTGTATGTTCTGCTCCACAGCTGGTTCACTTTGAGGTTTTTCCCACCCCACATAAGATTGTTTTGTTCACCTGAGCCCTGCTCCCACGACTCTACCACCTGCAGCGTACAGTGGGCAGTCCACCATTAGAGAGCAGCTGGTGGGCAGGGTCTTGGCAACTGAAGCCTGGATCCTTGTGTTCTGGCTGTGTCCGTCTGTGACCATGTACTGAGTCAAGTTTTAGGTATATCTGTGGGGCCCAGTTACCTCCTGGCATGCTGCTCACATGCATGGTTGATATTTTTAAGGAAGGTCAGTCTTTGGGAGCACCCTGTGCCAAAGCTCAGGACCTGGTATAGTTAAGTGGTTGAGTCAGCTACGCTGGACCTCAGGAGACCCTCCAGTACTTCTGTCCTGCCTCACTGACCCCTCCTTGCTGCTGTTGCCTCAGCACGCATTGTCTCTGCTTATACTTTACTGCTTTCTCCCCTAGGGCCTGCAGATGATGAGAGAATTGTGCGATGCCTTGAGCTGGCTGGGCTGGTGAGTTCCCGGTAGTGCTGCTACCTTCTTTCCTGTTGTTGCCAGTAAGGGAAGAAGAGATAAGGTTTTGTTGCAGCACAGCATGACCTTGTGCTGGACACATGGGAGGACTTTGTGTGCAGCTGAGACAGGACTGTCCATGGGACAGGCAGAGGAGGAGGGATATGGAGCAACTTCAGCTCAAGCAGGAAAAGAGAGAGTAGCAGGAAGGGGGTGGTTATGCTCAGGGCCATGGGCTGACAGGGTTGGGGGCTGTGATCACAAATCTGCTGTGTGCTCTCTGCAGATTGATTTGCTGGAGAGGGCTGAAGGACTGGACGAGCAGGTGGACTGGAACTGGTAAGGGAGCTTGCTGTCTGTGTGAATTTGGGTGATCCCTCTGGGTGGGGAACACTTCTAAGCAGGTGCATATTGCTGCTGGACTTATGAACATCCATGTCCTGTGGGAGGTGGGCAGTATACAGGGGCAAAGCCTTCATGCCCCAAGCATCAATGCTAACAATCACCAGTCATGCTGCTCTGCAGGCAGCTGATTGTGCACAGGGGTGCAGAACCTGCCCCAGCATGGAGGGGGACACGAGGGACACACAAGGACAGTAGCTTTCTGGAGTCTCTGCTAACAGCAACGATAAGCTCTTCAGCAAACAAGCTTTTTGTTGAGGGAGATTTTGCATCTTGAACCTGCTTGTAGGTATGATGTCCTGTCCCCAGGGGAGATGCAGAGGCTCTCATTTGCACGGCTCTTCTACCTCCAGCCAAAATATGCAGGTGAGTGAGTGACTGCAAAAGAAAAGAGGGGGAGTGGGAAGGCAGGGCCTTTGGTGTAAAGAGAAGCTGGTACAGAGGCAGCTCATGAAATCCCTTCTTTGCTAGGAACATGCTTTGTCTTGGCCATTATTTTAGCAGCGTAGCACACAGAGGATTCAGGGGTGAAAATATTTAATTATCTGTGTGGAGGTGATAAATCAAGAGGCTGTATATAAGACATTCTTTTCTTAGGGAACTAGTGATTAGTGTTCTTGGTCCAGGTCTGATGGCACCTGAAGAAGCCCCCTTTCAGCATGCTCATCAGTTGCCACATAAAGAAGCATGCATGCTAGAGAGCATGGCGTCAGCTGCTGTCTCTGAAGCTCATGAACCTCTGTAGGGTTGTGGAAGCAATGTGGGAAATTTAGCTGTGACACTGCAAAAGAAGAAAAGGAGCAATGGGAGAAATGGTCCTGAGAGATCACAGAAGCAGCTCCTATTAGCGGATAGGGCTAATTCCTTTGCACACCTGGATTGCTAGTGACTGCTGGGGGATGTTGGAGGACTTGCCATGAGGGCTAGGGTGGGTGTGGGTACCTCTCTTCCCCTGAAGCCTGCAGCATGGCTCAGTGCTGTCTGGGTAGAAGGAACCTGTGGATTGCAAACTGTGTAGAGATTATGTAAACCAAATTGCATTTTTCTGCTCCAGATCTGTAGTATTTACCCTTAATTGACAGGAAGGTGCCTCACCTGGGTGCTCCAGGTGGGATGTGGGCCAGAGGTGTGCACAGGCTGCTCAGCCCGGTGCTCTGGCACATGGCCTGCCTTGAGAAGGTCACGTCTTGGCTTTCACAGTGGTGGGGATGAGGCAGTGGCTGGAAACTGTTGAGGGAGAGGAATGAGGTGAACGGCACTGTTCAGGTGGATTTGAGGACTTGTGGGGAAGGCAGTTGACTGACACCAGTTGTGCCAGAGGAAAAACAGAGTCCTCAGGCTTCTCACTTGCATTCTGCAGATGCTCTTGGTGAACTCTGGTTAATATGTGAGGTGTTCTTGGCAGTTGCTGCTCTTTTGCCTAGGGGAAGATGACTGGCTGGGAGAGGATTTGTGGGGCTTACAACTTTTCTCTCAGTGCTAGATGAAGCCACTGGCGCCCTGACAGAAGAGGTGGAGCATGAACTATACCGTGTGTGCCTTCAGCTAGGCATGACGCTGATCAGTGTGGGACACAGGGCCAGCCTGGAAAAGGTGAGATGGGGAGTCAGCGCTCCACACCTCCCTGGGGGTGGCAAGACAGGGGAGGTAGAGAGGGTTCCTGGCGAGCAGAGGGGAGTGACTGAGGCTGGTGAGCCTCACTGTGGGAGGACATGCCCTCATAGAGACATCCCTCAGTCATTGTGTTATTGAATTGCAGTTCCACAGCTGGATTTTGAAACTTCATGGGGAGGGAAGATGGGAGCTCACTCGATGCGAGAAGATGAAACGGCTCCCAGCTGGGGAAGGATGCTGAAAAACATGCCTTTGTCTGGCCAGCTGCAGAACCTGCACACGTGTGGGAGAGCTCCGGAGCTGCTGAGCCAGCAGCTGTCAACAAGGGATTCACCCAGTGCAAGACGAGTTCTGGATTTTGCGGATGGACACAGAGCCAAGTCTGAACTCCGAGTGTGGGGTTCTGCCGGGAGCAGACACATCTATGCTATCCTTCTCCCAGCCCCCTCCTTCTGCCTCCCTGCCTCTCATGGGGGAAAGGCCTGAGCTGCTAGGCTGCCCAGAGAGAAGATGCAGCCTCATGGGGCTTGTAGAAGCAATGGCCTGAGGAACCTCACTTGTCTAGGATGCAGTGGTGTGAGGCTAGGATGCAGCCTACTGTTCTGCCCTCTGTGCTTCACTGGGACCCCTCTTTAATACATAGCTCTGTAGGACAGACTTCTGTACCTGTGGCTCTCTTCAGGGTTGTGCTCCCCAGCAGCAGCCAAGGGATACACTGTAAGGAGAGGAGAATGTTGGCACAGAGAAGGGGCATGCCTCTGCTCTCCTGACAACACAGAGTTACAGGTCAAAGGAACATTTTTGTATTAAAATCTGGGGCCTGTTTTCCAACGATGTTTATGGAAAAGAGTCAGTATTTGTTAAACAGACTGCTGCATCTTTTCCTTCTGGGGTTTTCTCTGGGGGAGATGCTTGTGTATTGGCAATTGTCCTGGGCTAGACTACTGCTGAAGAGCAGATTGGGGTAGGAGTAATACACCTATCTGGGGCTGGGCATCCTGCCCTGCTGCTACCTCCACAGCTACTGCAAGACCCAAGGAGGGCTTTTGGCCCTCTGCTTTTAGGGGAGGAAACAGAGCTTGTCTCCCCTTAGTGTTCTGCCTATGATGAGTCATGTTCTCCCCCCTGCCTCCCATAGGTTTTGGAGGTTTTGAGGGTCTCTGCTGCAGAGTGGTCACTCTGAGACTGGAGTGGAGGTATGGGCTCTGAGCACTTACTGGCCACCAGTTGCTTAGTGACATTTCTGGATGTGGCCCTTGTTCTGCAGTGAAGGAGCAGGAGGTGGCTGCTGGCAGAGCCAAGCTAGCAGCTCTTCTGTCCCTCCACCAGCTGCTTGCATCCTTCTATGATCTGCTGCACAGCTCATCCAGAGTGGTTAGGTCCCCAAGCTCATTGCCTTGTTCTCCACAATTTTCTTTAGTACCTGACACATAATCTTCCCTGAGCATGTCTTGGGCAGCTGGTGGGAAGGAGTAGAGCTAATGCTGAGGGAAAGTGGTTGGCCAGGCAGCTGGGGTGGGTGTTGGGCCATCCTGCATGTGTTACCTCAGTGTACTTTGGAGCTGTGTACTTGGCAATCTTCTGTGAGATCAGGTCCCGTAGTTCAGCAGCAAGAGTCTCCTGTGCGTAGCCATTGCCCTTCTTCAGCACAAAAAACACATAGGCTCCTGGCAGAAGGACCACCAGGTTACTGAGCAATGAATGCAGCATGCTCCCAAGAGCCTGTGTGGGCCTAGTGCCAAGAGAGATCCCTCTCTGCTGGTAGCCTCAGGGCATGCTCTGTAGCCTGAGCTGTAAGTGCTTTTGGCCATGGTGCTACTGCTGCCGCCTTATGCAGAGCCCAGCTGGTCTCTTGTGTAGGATGTGATGGCTGAGCTGAGATCCCCACTAACATGCTGTACAACATTTGCACGGCATTGTTTCCCGGGGTTGGTGTGGCAGTGCCGCTCCCCACTGCAGTGCAGTAGCCCTGGGAGAGACATTCCAGGGGCAGGAAAGCAAACATCGTACCTTCTCCCTTTATCTCATGTGGGTAGCCAACGACAGCAGACTCAGCCACTGCCACATGGTGATTCTGGAAGAGAACAGGTCTAGGATTTGGATCAGTGCTTTTGCCAGGCTGGCTGCCACCTGGGAGCTGCCCTGACCTGGCTTGGCTGCTGCAGCCCATGCAGAGCAATAAGGAACAGCCTCAGATAGCCTCTGCCCTTTTTCCTTCTTGCCTCAGCAGGTCTGTCTGCAAACACAAGTTTTCCCCCCTGCACCTGGACACTTCAGGCTTGCACCTTCTAGACTCTATTTTATGCCTCCAGGTTGCTCCTCCAGTTTGCTCCATCAGGTCCTACAATCTTACTGGCCCACAGATGCTCCTCCTTAACATGTCCAGCTGCCACTTTGGGATTCACTTGCTTACAGCTTCAACCTTATCAGGCTTTGTCCCTTCCTTGCTGCAGAGAGCCAGAAGGGGAGGGGAGAGGGTGGGAAGTGGTTCCCACAGGCAGGCTCTGGGCCAACGCTGTTCCCTGCTGCTATAGCAGCAGTGTGTTTCTATCCAGGTATTTCAAAGAGGCTTCCCTGAGCACCACCAGTGCGCCTTTGCTGTCCCTTTGAATGGCTTTACCTCCCACCCACACCTCTTACCACAACATCCTCCACCTCTGCAGTGCCCAGCTGGTTTCTGCTGATGTTAATGATGTCATCCAGTCATCCTGTCAGCTCGTAGTAGTCCTCACTGGTACGATACATGCCATCCCCAGTGAAGAAAAACCCTGCAATGGCCAGAACCATGCCACAGTCACTTGTTGCTGCTTGCCAGCCATGCACTCACCTCAGCCCTTTCTCCTCTCTGTTGGCACCAGAGCTCATGTACTCTGCTCCTTCCTCAACTGCTCAGGGTGAAGGTGTCTGCCTTCCTTGTTAGTCTTCTGCCTCTGTTGGTACCTGCTCTTTCATCAGGCTCTTTCCCTCATTCTGCAGCATGCTGGTTAATGCCCAGACTGCCTCATTACTGCAAGCCAGGAGTGCTTTGCTCCAGTGCAGGTGCCTGTGCTCCTGCTGCTTCTCCCCTTTGCTTGCCATTGAGCCACACACTCTTGGGCTTGCTCAGTGCCTCTGGATGAGTGACAGAAACTGACAGGGTTTGCAAGAGATGCACTAAGAGGCCTCTCTGTGCTTGAGGGGACTGGGAGCAGAAGGGCAAATCCACTGCCCTAAAACCAGGTGATCCAATGGGGAAGGTTGGTGAGAGAGACTCATTCCCAGGGCAGTGCGGAGGTATTGGGCATGGGGAGATGAAGGGCCTCAACACTGTGGAGGATCTGTGCAAGAATGGAGCAGCAGTACCAGCTCTCCTGAGTCCTGCCACTGTGCAGAAAACCAGCAGGCAGACCCAATCGTACCCAACCAAACACCTTTGCAGTGACCTGCCATATGTTCTCCTTACCTGGATAAAGAGTCAGATAGGTTTCCAGAAATCTCTTGTAGAGATTTTAAATGGTTTGTGCCATACCTGGCCAGGCTTGTGAGATGCAATGGGCTCCAGAGATGATGTTTTCCAGAAGGATATTTCCCTGTAAACCAGTTACCTTTTAGTAACCATGGCTGAGGGCACTTGGGATCTTTAGTCATTGCCTATTTAACAACCCTATGATGGGAATGTCAGGCAAGGCGGTGAGGAAAGTCCTGTGCCCCTGACTCCAACAGGACAGGCTCAGTCTCTCCCAGCAGATGTCTGCAACCAGCTGCCTACCACGGTGGGACGCAGGGCCCCTCCAGGGAGGCTGGCTGTCCCTGCCCAGCTACCTTGCCTTGGAAAGACGTGCCAGGGAGCTCAGGCACAGCCTGCCTTGTCACGACAGAGCAGGCTAGAAAACAACTCAACTTCTGCACTATTTGGAAGAACAGCTTTACTCTTAGTCCCTTTCCAGGAAAGAAGGTTGCTGTCTAGCAGAGCTGAGCAGGAAAGATGCACTTACAGATCTCCACTCCCATCCGCAAGTACATGCTGCAAGTGCCCAGGGGCAAGCAGGCTGAGTCACTGCCTGGCCTGCAGTTATAAATGTACCTTGTCATCCAGGAGGGAGGGGCTGATCCCAAAAAAGGGTCTCATAGCCATGCCTGGAAGGGTTTCGGCTCCAGGATTAGAAGGACAGGGTGAGATACAGATGCCTCCTGTTTCTGAAGCAAAAGAAACTGTCATGTTCATCAAATTCAGGGACAAGAGGAAAGCCAGGTAGCACTGCTTGGCCAACATGCTTTGCCCTGGCCCTCACTGCACCCTACTGGATCACAGGCTGGGGCTGCATTTACCAGAGCTGGGGAAGATTTTCTGCAGAAGGATGATCTTGCTTGTTTTGTTCAGCAGAGATCTGCTCCCTACCATCAACTCCCCCATGTTTCTCTGGGTTAGATTTAAAGGCCATTTCTGCTCTCATGTTTTGGTGCCTGTGGCCCCTTATGGCATTGCTCATACAAGAGTGTCAGTAATAACTGCTCCCACTTGGCCAACAAAGCAGCAGGTCACTCCTGAAACTTGGAGCAGAAGCTGGAATGAGGGTTTGTATGCATCTCACTGGTTTGCCACCACGTGTCCACTACTGGGCACCGTGTCTCGCCAACTATGTGGAAGTACCACGCCCACACCTCCTTGTTGGTGGGTTCCGTTACTGCAAGAGGAAAACAAGGGGGACAGAGCTGAGAGATTAGGTCAAAGACGCAGCTTCCCAGGGCCTGCTCACGGAGCCACCCCCAAATAGCGCAGTCTCCCGACTTTCTGCTCATATGTGCTGCTGATCTTGGCATTTGTGGGAAGAGGCACAACCTGATGCCCAAGGATTTGCTGCTCCAGCCCATGCCGCCAGCAGTTACCTGAGCCAAGCACTTTGAGAGAAGAGCGGTCGTGCTTCTTCACCCATTCATCACCATATCTCAGGAGCAGGCAGATGGCAGCAGGTGCCCTGTGGAACTGGTTAATTTTTAACCTCTCCACTGTTTCCCAGTAGCAGCCTGGAATGGAAACAGGGCCAGTGACCATCCACACAGGTCCTCCCAGCCCGAGACCAAGACAAGAGGAGAGGAGGTGAGAGCAAGGGCTCTCTAGCAGTGTCTGGACCCTCAGCAAAGAGAATCCTACACTAGAAAGGACTAAAGCAATTCAGGAGCAGCACCATCCCCTTTTCTTCTACATCACCTAGGTCTGGTACTCTCCCTGCTGCAGGGAGGGACAGGGAGAAACAGCTTTACCCCTGGAGAAGCAGCAGTGGCTTCCTAACCAGAGGAAGAGACTCTTCCCCTCGCAGCTCTCCACTGGGCACAGCAGCAGCAGAACCATTGCTGCCTGAGTCCTGGTATCGAGCCGCCAGCTCTCTGCATGCTGCGGGTCTCTCAGGATGGCTGTGGCATGTCCCAGCTCCCTGGAGACACCTTCTCACTCACCAGGGTTAGGATGGATAGGAGTGCTCTCAAAAAGGACTGTGGTGCCGCCATTGCACAGGGGGGCGTAGACCACATCGGTGTGCCCCGTGATCCAGCTGATGTCTGCCACACAGCCAAAGATGTCCCTGTCCTGGTAGTCAAACACATACTGCACAAGAGAGGAGAGGCAGTGAGGGGTACAGCCTGGCCTGCCCTCTCGGCAAGGGGGACAACAGGGAGCAGCGTACCCTCCCTCAGCCCTATTGTTACTGCATCCTTCCATCTTCCCATCACCCCTGCAGGGACACCTTCTTCCTGCAGAAAACATTATCAGAAAAAATAAAATGTCTGGTGCCTTATGAAGGTGCAGGAGAAGAGAGTCACTTAAAAAATAAAACCAAAACAAAACTAACCAAAAAAACCCACCAAACCCAAAACAAAGTAAAATTTGCTCTTTCTGAAAGGAGAGAGCTACAGCCTTTCCTTCCTTTTGCTGGTGTCTAGATAAGGCTGATCCAAGTATCCTGTAGCATCAAAACGGGAGAACTTTCGGGGTGAGGATGGTCCCTCCCCACCTACATGGCCACATGGAAGGAGAGGAGTTGTAGGCAAGGGCAATGTGGTGAAGGGCTCCGTGAGCCACCCCCAGGCACTGCTGGGCTCCAAACACACAGTAAACACTCAGGAAAACCCTGAGCTCAGCAAGGAGCTCAGCGTAGGAGCACTGAGGCAGCAAGCAGAGGGAGCGTGAGATGCTTCAGCCCAGAGCCGCCCCAGCTTGCCCGCAGGAGTTGGCACCTCTCTGCCTCAGCTGGGTGAGCGCAGCCTTGTGCCTGCAGGTGGGCAGAAAGCAGAACAAGCTCTTCTTCCCCCTTTATTCCTCAGGAGACCCTTGGCTGCAAGGCTGGAGTATGAGGGAAAGCTGCCTGCCCTGTGCAGGGCAGAAGAGAGTGCTGTCAGACTGGCAGCAACATGTCCAGCTTCCTCAAGCACTCTCCTTCATTTCCTTCACTTAGTGCCAGGCAAGCTCCCCAGGGCCTACTCCCTCTCATACTAGCCCATCCCTTCTCACCTTCTGCTCTAGCATCTGCTGTTTCGGACCTTCCCATCTCTTCCTGCAGCTCCCTGTCTGCAGGCTGCCAGCTGGGGACTCCGGGGCTTCAAGTGCCCCAGAGTGCTTGTAATGGAAACTTCCCCTGCTTGCTCTGTCTCTTTTCAGCTGAGCAGTGAATTATGGTAGCAGCGGTCTGCCCCATCCAACTGTGAGATCTGAGCATGCCAGCCCTGTGTCACAGTTTCCAGCACTAATGTGCTAACGCGGCCACATGCTGCTTGCTCCCTGCATTGCCACGCTGGGATGGCAGCCCTGGCTTTCGCAAACCAGCTCTGATGGTCTCAGGAGGGTCACGTATCATGCTGGGCACAGCTGTACAGACAACTAGCTCAGGGGAAAAACAAGGGCTTCCACACACATGCTGCACACACCCCAGGAGGTCTGGCCTCCAGCACTCATGGCTGACAGAGAAGACCCAGCCACCCCGACCTTGCTGTCTCATAGGTTATGTGGTCTGAGGCACTACTGGAACTTCAGCCACACACAGGGAGAGCCAGACCCAAAGTTAAAGGACTGTTTAGAGAGGAACTCCCTCTCCCAGAGGACTCCATATAACGTCTTAGGAAATGTCCCTTGCAACCCTTCCTGCAGCCAAGTGCAGCTCCGTGCTGTGCTCAGTGCCCTTTTATCCAGCTCTGTTAGAATTTTCTTTGGGCATGCTAGGGGTTAGAGTCTTTCCTCTTGCCAAAGATGACCCACACTCTTCAGGTATAGGCCCTTTGTCTGGAGGGTACTTACTGGCTTTTACTCATATCCTCAAATGTGCCCCTCCCAAAAATACTGCCTTTGCTCTCCCACCTGATTTGGGGTAGTTACACTCAGGCTAAGCAAGCCAGAGTTTTTAGGAGAAAATGGACTTCTTCCTCCTCACCCAGTAATATAAAATTATCCTTGCAAGGATGAGCATCCCACCCAATGATTCAGTCTAGGATAAGACCATGAAAGAAAGAAGAACGCCAAGAAGGTAGCTCAGAGGAGTATGTGTTTGGGAGGTCCTGCTCCAGAGCATGTGTTGCTCTTCCCCACTACCTGTAAGCAGATGTGCTCTGAGTTGATGCCCTAGGAGGCCTTCCCAGAGACTTTGCTATAGATAAAGATGAGCTTGTGGTGCAACAAGGCAGCACATCTATTCCCTGCACTGCCTATGAGCTGCTAGCTCCGGAGTGCTCTGTGGCTGGGATCCATTACCTTGTGTATGAGAGCAGCAAATACCCAGTTTGGGAATGAGCCAGACCCTTGGGTTTGCCGGTGCTGCCTGACGGGTAAAGAGGGAACAACATGTCTTCACTGTCCATGACAGCAGGCTCACAGCACGCATCCTTCTTCATCAGCTCCTGCAAGACAGAGCAGTTCTCTCTTGGGGTCTCACAGGCTTCCCTGTGTTGTCCCTACACCCACTTGCGCACCTCTCCCCCAAGCCTCCCTCTGAGCACCTGCGCCACCCTGCTCCCCCCATACCATCCTCCCCACCTCTGTACCTCTGCTCCCCTTGTTTACCAGCCTGAGCTCTCTTTCATCTTGCTGAGCTGGCAAATGCTCTCCTCAGCCATAACAGACCTGCTGAGTAAGAGGCAGCTATTTTTAAACTGCTGCTGCTCTGACCAGCACAGAAGTCTTCCAGGAAGCCTTTCTAGCACTAATTGCTTGCAGATGGGATAAGCAGAGGTGGAGAGACCGCTGCACAGCTCCAGGGAGCTAACAGAAATGCACAGCAGTGGCTCACCTCTTCAGAAATGGTGCTCCTTGCTGGCAGCCTGGCCAGCCTGTGTGCCACGAGTAACGGGCACGTGAGCAACCCCACTGCCTGCTGCCTCTGACAAGCTGCAAGCAGCACTCGCAGGGGGTGCCAGGCCCGCTAGCACAGCAGTGTGTGACAGTGAGGTGGCAGTCCAAGGCTGGGCTCACTATGTGTCAGCCTGTGGCTGGGGTGTTTCTAGCCCCTGGTTGACCCTGCTGTGACCCCTGACAATATAGGGTTGGTGCTGTGGTAAAAGCCACCAGTTGCCCATTCTGATGGCTCCTGGGACTGTCCTGAACTTCTGTGTAGCTCCAGCTGCTGCTGTTGCTGCAGGACAATGTCCCCACATCGTGTCAAAGCCAGCAAAACTGCCATGGCCAGCCAGGACCCTCTCTCCCCACCCTGTCCCTGCTCCCAGAGCACGTTGCCCAGGGGAAGTGGCACTAGTGCCAGGCAGCCTCTTACCTCCTCCAGCGGCACGTCCAGGGCTGTCATGGGAACCTTGCTGTCAGTCCTCATGGAAACCAGAACCCATTTCACTCCTGGCCACTGCTGTACAGCCTGGTCCATTGTCTTTAGCTCAATAACCTTGCCTCCTCTCAGCCCCTGGTTCACCATAATCACCATCTCTGGCCCACAGAAGGCAGAAGAGCCACATAAGCCACAAGGCTCTACCATGACCCTGCATCTCTCCCTCTGTCTCCCAGCCCCTGTTACCTGTCCTCCCTTTAGCAAAAAACAGCAGCTTTGCATCTTTGTTTCCCATTTATTCCTGCTTGTGTTGCATCCCCTCAGAGGAGACACTGTATCCCAGCCCTTCAGTCTCTTGCATGAAGGAAAGAACCAGTCCTTCCCATGGGCTGGAAGATATTTAGTGAGCCCATGCCATTTCCTGGAGTGCTAATCCCTGCTCCATGACCGTACATCATGGCAGGACACCCTCAGTTAGCCTAGGGAGTCTCACTCAGAAAACCTTTGCCATCAGCACTACCCTGAGCCCCCAGCTGCCGAACCAACAAGCTAAGCACCGTCCCCCAAGGGGAACACACATCCCTGTTACCCACTGGCTCTTACCATCCCAGATCCTGTCTGCTAGGGACTCTGCACTGAAGCTGGTGATCACCAGAGCGTGCACAGCCCCGAAGCGGGCACAGGCCAGCATGCTAGCCACTACTAGTGGGCATGGGGGCATGTAGATTGTCACCCTGTCACCCTGTTTCACCCCTTGCCATTTCAAAGCGTTTCCCAGGCGGTACATCAGCTCCAGCAGTTCCCTGCCCAAAGCAATGGCACAGAGACTTTCTTGCAGGTCTTACCTGCACACATAAAGATGGGGGGCCCCAGAGTCACAGGTATGCAGCTCACATCCCTACACACTCTAAGCCCCCATGCTGGAAGTCCATGGAACAGCCATAAAATGTCAGTGGGAAGGAAAAGAGAGGACAGTCACTAACATGGGCCATTATTTATGGAAAAGAAATAAATCAGAATGGCCTCTGTACAGAGCCTGACACTCTCATTGGCTAGCATGAGAAGAAAGGCATAGGGCCAGCAACGGTGACTGGCAATTCCTCAGGCTTAGCAAGCCCACAACATCTCAGCTGACTTTCCCAATGACAGCCCACACATTTCTTATCAACTTGTACAACTAGAGCAACTTACCACCCTGCAAGACTGGAGGGTACACATGACAAGTTAGATATCTTCCCCCATGAAAACAGGGCCCTGTGCTTTGCTAAAGCTGGGAAGGTCAAGTCATCCAGTGAGAACAACAGCTGTAGGAAAGCGGTAAGCAAAATGATGCCTCTCCTGAGAAGCATCCCTCCCAGAAACCACGGCTTGGCTGTCAGTGGCTCATTTCATGGAAAAGCTCTCCAGGGGAGATTGGCAGGGGTGGATGGTCATGTTTGTCACAGGAGGTCTGGAGCCAGTGAGGCCAGCAGGACTTGCTCTGCGTGCAGAGGGATTTACGTGGATTCTGCAGTGGAGACTCAGAGTGGGCAAATTGAGCTGGAAAGTGTGGGACCCCAGACCAACCTAGAAGGGCTGGACAAGCGGTCCCCCCAGAGAGCCAAACCCAGCAGTGTTGCTGATGTGTGGATGAGCATGGGATTTCCCTACACCCATGTGGCTGTGAAGCCTGCATCTCTTGCAGGCCATTTACCTGCAAGTTTAGACAACAGGAACCTTGCTGGGAAGGCATACATGTGACTTTCCCATGTGGTCTTACCTACAAGCATTGCAGTGCTGCCATGAAGGGCTTACATCTGCCTCTCTGGCTAGGTAGGGACCCCTCGGGGCCCAGAGGGTTAATCAGGAGGTAGGCTGAAGTCTCAGATCAGCACAGGCAAGCCAACAGCCACCATACTGTTGATCTATCTATGCGAAGGAACGCTGCAACCCCTCACATGACCCACATCAGCAGATCAGCCCTGTGCAGTGTTCATGCATGTTGCAATACATCTCTTGTACGCTCAGAGGTAAGTACTGACCTGTATGTGACCCCGCACCTCCTCTCCTGGTTCATCCTTCTCCCAGATTAAGGCAACCTTGTCTGGGTCTACATGGACATGTTGGTCCAGGCAATTCGCTGGAAAAGATGAACCCAGTCTCATTGCCAGAGCAACCCTCAGTACCTCTTAACTCCCATAAAGCCCTCACTGGCTGTCCCACTTTCAGATCAGAATCAGGACCGTATGCAAGTCTTCTCAGCACTAGCTTTGTGCATCCACTGAGGCAACCTTTGTGGATACCAGCTGGCAGATCACAAGCACTGTCCCAAGCCCATTACACTCCTCACCACTCCAATACCTACCAATCCCCACTATCAGCTTCCCCCTTAATTGCAACCTAATACAGCCCAGAGTAGAAACTGCCTGAAGTCCCTTTGGAGGTCACATCCCCAGCACCCTCAGAGGGCCTGGCAAACATAAGCTCAGCCATCACTCCATCCAATACTGCCTTGCAGCTGCCTCTGGGGTGGACTAGGGAAAATTTTAGTGGCAGTGCTCCTAAATAACAAATGTGGGGTGAAACAAAGCTCTGCGCAGGAAGGCTGCTGGATGCGTTTGTCCAAGATGGAAGAGAGCCAGGGCCAGGAGTGCACAGCCCTGGCTTTCCAGGGACATGGCAGGCTGAGGCTTTCACTGTAATTCTTCTGAGAAAGGTTTCCTGCATTGCTGGCAGCTGCAGTTTCCTCAGAAGCCTTGTTCCACCCTGTGTTTTCCTTAAACCTGCTACTGAGGTCATGGGATAATTCAGCGGTCCCAGTTTGCATACTAAAATGCCTTTTTCTCCTGACCATTTGTAGTGTTGCGGGAGAGAAGGAAACACACAAAAAGGGGAACAGTAAGATCTCAAATCCCAAAGGCAAATAACTCCTGCTGTCCTGTCCAAATGGACTGTGTAAGACCTGATTTATGAGAAGTCTGTCTCATATTTTGAACACTGGGACCAACAGTGCTGTGACCACAGTGTCACAAGCCCCTGTGTCTTCCCCTAGTGGCCCCTCTAACACAGTAGCCCCAGCCACAGAAGAGCCTCCCATGGCTGTAGGGACTTCCAATACTGCTCATTGCTCCCGTGTTTTGCTTTCTGCAGATACATACTGCCTTTGCTGGGCAGGGATAACCTAGTGCAATACTGCCTGTTGAATGCATAGGGTTCAGTGCTGCTGCCTGTGGTCTTGCAGAACAGAATCTGCACTGCTGTGGGATCCACAGAGGCTGAGAGAGAGCAGCCTGGCTCCCAGCACACCCTGATCCAGCTGCAGTCCCTCCTGTAAGACCTGGTTCCTCCCTTAGGACCAGTCACATCCTTACACTGCAGACACTGCAGGACCAACCAGACCTTTTGGGGATCCCCCTCATTGCAACCCTTTAACTCCGTGCTCCTCCAGTCTGCTCCTGGGGCTGAAGCCCTTTGCAGAGAGGCACCCATAGGCACTTGATAGGCTCCCATGTCTGTCTCCCTCCTTACCTGCCACATTGAGCTTCCTGCCCAGGAACCAAGAGACCCTGCCCTGCTGCAGGTCACAGTCCTGGACAGAGTGGAAGGGTGTGATCCAGGTGAGCCAGCTCCTCCGTAGCACTCCCCAGAAGGTGTCCCCCTGCTCCACTGACACCTTGTACAAGCCTTGTTGATCCTTGGGTCTGGGAAAGGTGATGGCTTCAGGCATGTAGGCGATGAGGGGCTCGGGCAGCTGCCCAGATGCCGGGGGGCATCTGGGAACCTGAGGAAGAGCTTTGGGGCAGCAAGCCCTGGCCAGCAGCCTGGCCATCATTGCAGGGCACCTGCCTCTCACCAAGAAGATGGATGGCTGGAGCCCTTGCAGCTGCACAGGACAACCAGCCAGTGCAAGACAGGCCCCTGTGGGAGCTGGGGCTGTGTTGCCCTGGACCGACTGGACACAAAGCAGCTCTCCCGCACAGGGAGCCTGGGCACTCCTCCTCCCCCACCTTGTTCCTTTCCTTGTCTCTTCCAGAGCACTATGGGAAAAAGGAATTCAATCCCTTTAAGGGAGGAGAAAAGGGTGGGCTGTAAAAATATTTGACTGAAAATAACCTTCATGCTAATCTGAGTCCTGACGGCTGCCCTTGAACAAGAGCCAGGTTCCGTGGATGCCTGGGCCAGCCCACTCCCATTCATGCTCTCCCAGGGCTGTGCTGTGTCTCTGGACCCCCTGCTTCACCTCCACTCACCTCCCTCCCACCTCCCTCTACTCATCCCCATCCCTTTTCTCCCCACAGCGCCCCAGCTGCAGCTCCCCAGTCCTCTGCCAGCCATGAGGGCAGCCTGGGGCAGCTCACCTGCAAAAGTTAGAGCCCCCTCCATGCTATTCTTGGGTAATGGGACCATCCCCTTCCTAGAATTAAGACCCATTCCCTGCAGAGCACTAGGCTGTGCTGTCTCCAATGGGCCAGGGAAGGTTTTTCTCCTGCAGCTGTCTGCTGCAGGAGGGGGATATCGCATCCCATCCCACCTCACTGCTGGGCAGCTATCAGAGCTGTCCCCTCTGGCAAGCTGGGCTGGGCTCTCTGCCTCCTCCCAAACACTTCAGACCAGTCTGTACCACAGGGTGGACTGGGAGCACTCAACAAGGCCGTGGTGGAGCAAGGGGTGGTGGTTTGATGTGAAACACTGCAGTCCATTTCCTCATGCTGAGACCTCCCACCACCCACTGTAGTAGAGCTAAGCTGCTTCCCTGCCTCGACACAGCTTTTTTGATACCTTCCTTTCATTCAGGCCCTATATAGGTAGTGTTTTTTAAGGCAGAGCTTGGAGGTTTCCTTAATTTCATTGACCAGGTTGCCCTCCCTTCCTGGGGGCATGAGAGAGGAGCAGAAAGACTATCCCTGCAAGCAGGGCTGTTCTGCGCCAGACACATGGATAGGATCAACAGCAGAGGTGAGAGGGTTAGTAGATCTCCTCTTTGCTCTTCATAGTGCGGCACCACTCATGGTTTGCAGGGCTGATGTTTGGTGAATAGGCTGACCACCAGTGTGGGAGACAGGCACTATTTGACAGCAGGTACACTCATCCCAGACCACACACCTGGTTTGTATCCGAGCTGCCCCCAGAGCTAGAAGAGGACCTACAAGGGCTCTGTCCCCCCAGGGAAACAGTCCTGTGGACGTGCAGCCCCTCCACAAAGTCAGGCCCAAGCAGCCTCATTGTTTCACAAGCAAAGTTTCTCATTCCCTATGGACATCTGCTCTGCCTCAGTCTTTTTGCCCTGCAAGACATCAGTTTTTTCCATCAGACGATCCCCAGATGCCCTTAGCAGGGCAGACAAATCTCAGCTCCTTCTCTGGTAACTCAGTATGGGCTGCTCTCAAATTGGAGCTCGTCTTGCTGGACGAGCAAATCCCTGTTGGTGCCCTTCCCTCTCAGCAAACTCCCCTGCGCTTGCAGCATCTGGCTGCTGCCTCCACTCCTCAGGCCAGCTGGGCTCTGCAGCCTGCTCCTGGCAGAGAGGCTGAGCCTGCCCGAAGGTCTGCCCGGTGCATGTGATATGGAGCAACCCAAAGCACCAGGGCTGTTCTGGATGCTGAAGTGACTTGTTCTCTGACCAGTTGTATGCCATGATGCCTAACTTTTGCACCAGGTACAATCACATCCCTTTCAGCTTTGTCTTTCACTGCAAAGGGAGAGCAGCACCCAAGCCTCGTCTTCTCCATGCCTGGGTAGGGAGGAATGTACAGACCTCTCTCTGTGCCACTTTGGAGCTCCCACCTCTCTCTGGCTTGTGGCCTGATGTCCAACCTGCTCTCAGCTTTGGCTGAATTCACCCTCCTTAAACATCAGTGACTGGACTCATACACAGTATTCCCGTTTAGTTTTATTCTTGTTCATATCTTTACAGAAAATGGCACATAAATCACAGATGCTGGATGACTAGAAGTTGTTACAGCTCCATATCTCAAACACCTCAACACTGAATTCTTTTCTCATGGTATATACATTATTTACACACCATGGGCTATCATCTAACACGTCAAACGACTGGGGGACAAAGACAAACGGGCTCAATGGAGGGGCTTAACCTTTGACGGAAGAAAAACAGTAGCTCTGGGGAAAGGGTGCTCACAGCTGAAAGCAGGACAGAAAGGGTTGCCTGGAAGTCACTGTCCTACGGCTTTCAGAGGGGAATAGCGCCTTACCAGGATGGGAAGGTAATGGAACCACAGAGCAGGTTTGGCTGCATGGGACCACGTGTGCTTGTGTGGAGCCAGCTAGAAGAAATATGTACATGTTATGGGGTGGATCAGGGTGGATGTGCATGGCTGTCATTCCCTTTAACACTCAGAGGGTGAGCTGGACAAACTTAATTCAATAACTACATTGGGCAGATGTTGTTTTCTCACCTGGAATAATGTATTCATCATTTGGCCCCTCTGCAGGGATGCAGGGCATTGGCATTTGGGGCAGACTCAGACCCGGCTGTGGTGACCAGCCCTGCGGGAGCCAGCAACATGGGCTGGGGTCACCTCAAGGTGACAGGTGGGACCAGGGTGTCATGTCCGTGGGCTAAACTTGCCTCTTGCTGCCAAACAGAGACAAAACTCAACTGCCCTAAAGCTGCAGCAACTGCCCTAAAGCTTCCCGGCAGACCCCAGTGCCAGGCAGGGAAAGATGGGGTGGAAGGTTGCAAACCACCCTGGATGGAGAGTCACCATTTCATGCAAATACTGCCATGGACTTGTCCCACTGTGGCCTGGGACAGAGGCAGAGGTGATGGCCAGGGGAAGGCGGCGGGTCTGCCTGGGGCACAGTGGGGCAGGGTGCCAGGGCAAGGGGCCCAAGCAGCACTGGGGAGAGATGTGCACCAAGAAGGGGCATGGCAGCAGGGGACAGGCTCGCTCCAAGATGGCTGGTGGGGTCTGGGGCTGGAGCAGGAAGAGAGAGCCCCAGAGCTGGTCACGAGGCCGGAGGGACCCAGAGCCTCAGTGTCTTCTTGGGTGGCGACGATGATGGGACACTTCCCGGTCCCCCAGAAGGAAGGGGTGGGAGTGTAAGGAAGGCCCGGCAGGGCAGAGGAGCGAGGGGCAGTGGTACGCTCGAGGGGAGCAGGCAGGGGGACACCTCTGCCAGGCAACCCCAAATGCAGAGACTGGGGCCCCGCTCCCCAGGCAGGGGTGGCCGGGGGGTGCCTGGCAGTCCAAGGGGGAACGTGGCCCCCAGAGGACACAGTGTCTGTCGGGGCTGGCTTCTGCCACCTCTTCCCCCCCTAGATCAGCTTCTCCTCCTTCTGCGACAAGTTCAACTTCTCTGTCTGTCTCTCATCCTCCGCTGCTGTCGCCTCCTCCCCTGTCTCCAGCTTCCTGCCTGGGGCTGGGGTGTCCCCAGCAATGGTCCCCAGGACTTTGGTGCTGTGCTCCTGAGCTTTGGCCCTGAGGGCAGCAATGCTGTTTTCTCTCAGTTCCTCCTGGGAAATGGTGGTTTTGGGATCCGGGCCCCTCTCTTCCTTGTCACCCTTGTCAAGTTTGGGCAGGGCCTGGCGCTCCACCTCCGTCTTCCTCCCCGCCTCAGCCGCTGCCTCCAGAGACTTTTTGTGCATCCCTAAAAAGAATTGTTGGTATTCGGGTTTAGAAAAGCGCCTGGGCATGGGAAAGCCATCTTGAACTGAAAACAGCAAAGATAAAGAGAGGCCAGAATTAAGGAAAAGCAGAAACCCTTGCTTCACACAGCAGTCACGGCGAGCCGCTCACTCTGGCCCCCACGCGAGGGCAGCCCAGGCAAGGCAGCTGCCTGCTGGGGCAGCCCAGCCCTAGCATCCATGGCCTCGGGCCTGCGCCCAAAGGTCTATAATTACTCTCCCCTTCATTTCTCTCTGTGAACCTAAAGCTAACTTGTCCCTGCATAGGGACGAGGGTCTCAGACAGCAGCACAGTTGCCTGAGCTTCACTGAGGGTGGGGAGGGAGAGCCCCCACTGCCTATTCCTGTATCAACCTGTTCCTCACACAACCCACCCCTCTGCCTCTCTCAGTTTCACAGATAGAAGGACAGAGAGGACAGTCCATCATCAAGACACCAGACACTAGTTTTGGGGCAGAACCAGCCTGAAAGGTCAGAAGGTGGGAAGTAAAGAGCAGGAGTGTGGTAGGGTAGATGCTCCCTCCAAGTCTGCGCCGAAAAACAAGTGAAACCAGGCAGAAATGCAGCTCCCCAGGTGCAGAGAGCAGGAGGAGGCAGCAGCATGTTCCCCCTGGGAATTGGAGAAGGGAGAGCACATCCTGGCACCCCATACAGCATCATGGGACTGGAAGAGTCAGACTGGGATGACCTCCTGCCTTGGGCAAGGGTTGGAGCCCCTGCTCCAGGGCTGAGTGTAAGGGATGCTCACACCACAGGAGTCGAAGGCTAACACCAGCCTGAGCATGGGGCACAAATTCCTGCCCTGGCCAGATCCTGCCGGTCAGGATCCAAGGACCATCAGGGATTTGGGATGAGCAGCCAGACCCTATTGACAAGGGCTGTAGTGGGAGGGGGATGGAGGGTGGCGGGGTAGGGGGGCCTCACCCCGCTGCCCTCCACCCATGTTATTGACACAGCTCTGGTTTCTTCTTTGCATCCCGCACTTCATCTCAACCCACTTGCCCTCCCCTATGAATGCAGCTGCTCTCTTACCCAGGAGCCAAGGGGCACAGGACTCCATGATGCCATCCTTGGCAGACTTGAGGATGGACTCAGGCAGCGGGATGGAGTGACGCACCATGGCACCATAGAGCCCGTACTCAGCCATCACGCTGCTCCTGCCCCAGCACTTCTCCCTCTTCCGCCATTTGGCCCGGCGGTTCTGGAACCAAACCTGGGGTGGGTGACAAGGAGGGACATGGGTTTTTTGGGGGGAGAAGGTGTGTCACTCCCCTTCCCACATGGGAACACACAGGTGCTTATACAGTGGGATGAAAGCAGACAGGCATATGCTCATCCCAAAAGCATTGTGACCTCTTCCCCTGTGCAGCAGCCGCCAGGTATCTCCCCCTCCCTCGCTTGCAGAAGAGGTGAGGGCCAAGCGTGAAAGCAGGTCCCATCCCTCTCTGCAGGATGTAATTAATTTGCCATCGTGGCGTCTTTTTCTAGCGGCTTTTGGCTCTCATGCCTGGGATTTTCTTTCATTATTTACTGGGTGTCTGAGCTGCAGCACAGAGCTGCAGGCAGCGGTGCCTGCAGGGAGGGCTGGCATGGGGGTGGATGCTTGGGAGAGGCAGGAGAAGGGGGAAGCTGATCTGTGCGCTTCTCCCTGAATTCCCAGTTTGAAAAGCCCCTCATCTTCTCAGAAAATTGGCAGAATAATCTCTGAGCTGTGACCTGGGGGGCAGCCAGCAGAGAGGCGGGTGGCGATGGCGGGGGGGGGGGGAGATATGCTTGCAGAAATCTATTAGCGCTCTCTCTCCGATTTCCATTCCTCTTGTCTCCCTCGCCCTCCTCCCTCCCCAGCTCCCCTCCCTTCCCGCCGAGCAGAGGCATCAGCTTTAGATGAAAAATTGCTCGAGGTCTATTCAGAAGGAGGCAAAGGAAGAGTCAGCCCCAGGGGCAGCCCAGGCCTGATTGAAAAATAAGTTAATTTCAGTTTGAATCGATGGGCCTCAGGCACTGAAATATCACGGGAAATTAAAGCAGCTGGTCCCCAGGGAACCACACCATTGACCTGCGCTAATTAATGCCATGGAGTTACCAGGCCCCTCTCCGAGAGGCAGCCCCTCCCTCCCCACGGACACCCCAAACACCTCCTCATTTAACTAATTAGACTCACAGAAAATTGGGTGTTAATTTGTTTAGGATTTTTTTTCTTTTCTATTTTTTCCCTCCCTTTCCCGGGAAGTACACGGCAGAATGGAAATGAATGGCGGGGTCTCGCTGGCAGATGGATGCTCGGGGTCACTCCGCAATCTTCTCCGACTTGATTGCTTGATTAGGTCGTTAGCACATTAAAAAAAAAAATTGCTTGCCGTCTGGCGCTGGCCTGATGAGTGGGATGAGGCGGGAATCGCCTGGGTAATTTATCTTTTTATACTGCAAAGAATTTGATTTCAATCTGCAGATATATGGAGGTGCCTTTGACACCTGTTTAACATTACAGAGCTGACAGCTTAACCCTCTCTTGTCCCCACCTCCCGTAGCCGTGGGGGACCTTAGACTGCAGTGGGGAGCACTTGGGGACCGTAGCAGACCCCCAGCTCTGCCGCAGGGACCACAAGACTGATGCCATGGAGTGAGGTCCAGCTCTCAGCTGGCAAGGCAAGCCCTCCTCTTCTACCTGTGCAGAGGGGAGTTGCCCAGCATGGAAGCCTTACTGGGAGAGAGCTGCAGGGTAGGTGAGTGGCTTGACAGCAGATGTGACAGCCAGCCTTGGATGTTCCTGGGAGCCTGGCCATCCTGGCCCCAAAGAGATCTCTGTGGAGTGGGTAGGGTGGTGGTCCCAGGAGCTGTGATCCCAGCTTCTCCCAGCAGAAGACACTCTGTGCATGTCAGAGGGGATTTTACAGCCAGGCTGCTTCACCACGTCACCTCCTTTGCATGATAAACAGTGTGAGTTACACTTTCATACTACCAATATGTAACCCCTGGACCATGGATGGCTTCGGTTCCGCTGGAACCTGATCAAGGGCCCTCAGGATTGCACAGCTTCCTCTCTCCACCCACTCCTCCATGCCTGCGTGTCCCACGGGTTTGCTCGATACTGCAGTCAGCAGGATGCTGGCAGGGTCTCTCACTCCACCAGACAGGGGCAGTGGGGCAGCCACTCCCAACACTTGCATGCTGCGAGGGAGCAGCTCAACCCACTGGGGCCAGGAGAGGGATCCAGCCTGGTCTGCCGTGGCTAAACCAATGCAGTATGTCACTTGCCACAGAGCTCCTTGCTATCTCCCTTGGCTTCAGGAAGAAATTCCTGCACAATCCAAGGGCTGGTGCCCACAGATCTGCCTTTGTTTGGGGCTCTAGTGACAACTTGCCATGTACCCAGAGCGGCTTGCAGGGCTCGGCTCTGCACAGCTGGCTCTGTCACCAGTTGCCACACCTGGGATCTCAGCCAGGAACAGGTTTTTCCATCAAGTACTACATGGGCAACTTTTTAAACTCTTCTTGATCCTCTTTTATCACCCCTCCCTTTCCCCTCCCTCCTGCCTTGATGCCCCAAACATCTTCCCACATGCCTCATGCTCCCCTGCCCTCCTCCTGGGCCAGCCCCAGCACTGCCCACTTCCATTAAACCTGCTGCCCTGGAGCATCCCTTTTTCCATGGCAGGGCCACACAAATGCCAGAGCCAGCAGAAGCTTTGCCAGCTGGCAGGCCAATTTTGACTAGAGCCGTGGAAAATTTTCAATCAAAAAATGCTGATTCAATCGCACAGGAAAAACTGCATCTGGCCAGTGGAAGTGTGATCAAAATTATCTATGGCTTTCTTCTGAATGCTGTATTTTAATCTCGGCCACCTAAAACATGCAAAATCTATGCTTTAAAGCCAAATGGGAAAATCAAAATGACATCACACATCCGTAAGATCATTCTGAGATTTCCCAAACCGATTTTTGTCATTTGATGGGAATTTCCTCTTGGTTTTGGCTAGGAAAAAGGAGTTTGAAATCCCAGAATTTCTAGCAGAACAGAAGTCAGGAGGACTGACCATCTTGCTTTAACACTAGGACCCATATCTTCATCTTAGGCATGAAGTTGAGTGAAACCAATGATGCTAAATACTGAATATTTCTGGGGTCAGACCCCAGGCCAGTATCTCTGCCACAAGACCATCCTGAGGCACAGGGAGGGAAGAGCTCCAGCATGGCATTGGCAGCCTCCATGCCATTTCAGATCAGCAGAATTATTCCCCATGGCCCATTCTTGGGATTTTGCTCTCATTCAGATGGCTCCATCGGTGGGATGAAATATTCTTGGAGATCTTACTGCTTTCTTCAGACCTCTTAGCGTGTTACCAAAATTTTCCTGTGCCTTGATTCTGAGCTGAATTACACACTAGTTTTAGTAATTCTGAGGTAATTTTGGCTGTGTTGGTACATCAGCCACAACTTCCAAATATGCAGTTGTTTATTATTGGCACCTCACTTTTCCTGGAGAAGGTCTCACCCTTACACCTAAATTTACTTGCGGTTTTGATATTCCATGTCTTCTCCGGCTGCTTTTTGTTTTTGCTTGGAGCTATCTACTCTACAACTCCCTCCAGCTCTGTAAAATTCAGCCTGCTTCAAGCAATGTTTAGGTTTGTCCACATTTCCTCTTGCCCCTTCTCATCATGTGGATCAGCTCAGCTTTGTGAAATGCTTTATTGACGTGGCTGTGTACCACCCACCTTCCTTCTCACTTGCTTTCATCTGATGCTCTGTTATACAGCCCAGGGTATGGTGAAAAGATCGTGTTTGTGCTTCCACACTTCATGAGCAGTGGTGAAAACTGCTGTGATTAATGTTAGACTGAAGCATGCCAGATGTTTGTGCAAAGCTATCACAATCTGATGCGCAGAGGTGTCGTTTGGACCAATGTGCTACATCTTAAGATGATTTACAGCTTTTTATTATCACACAAGAACCCTCGGTGAAACATGGGAAGCTTGTTCCAGGAACCCTGTCCTCAAAAAATGGACAACAGAATATAGAGGACAGGTTTGTCTTGCTATCCACCAGGTGCGTTAGCGTCTAAGTTCAGCCCATGCATCACGTTTGCTGTTTAGCAGCCCAAAGCCCTTTCCTGGGCTGCTCCTGAGGCTCCAAAGTGCTGCCCTTGGCACATCAAGGGCTGGATCTGGGGTGGTCACTGCTGTGGCCGAGCTGGGGGCAGGAGGCAAGCATGACTCTGGCAAAGCTGCCAGACACCTTCTGTGTGCAGCAGCAGCATAAGCTGATTTTCACTGCACACCGCAAGTTGGGTATGCCTGCACACCCTGCAGAAACTGCAGTCGTTTCCATATCAATGGGCTTTGGTTCTCTAGGCATAGAAAAGCTGCAAGACCAAAACACGTCACCTTGCAAAACCTGGTCTCAATACGAAACAGGCAAATAGATGGTGGTAACATAACACGTCACTCAGAGAGGATCTGCCCATCAACCTATTCCCTATCATTTGGTCAGAGCTGAGCATCACACACTGAACCCACTGGGCACATCACGCTGACACTGTCTCCTCCAAGAGCATCCACAGCCTATGAATCAAGATAGCAGCAAACGCCAGCACCTTCAGTGCGCCTGGATCCTTGTTCCACATGCCTGTTCTTCTGAGGCCCCCTTACTGAAATCAGCAGTATTGCAAAGTCTTATAAATGGAGATGTTTCTAGCCTCCATCATCATCTAATTCTCACCCTTGGTGCCCACTGCCCAAAGCAGTAAAAGTTGAGGCTCTCTGTGCTCAACCACAGGGTTGCAGCATTTCAGAGCCAAGACTGGCAAGGTTATTCTTGCCAGTTTCCTTCTCTGAATCACAAATGATGACTGATACTTCCTCAGATTATTGATGATGCAGAAGAGCAAATTGTAGTAGGAGGAATCTCTCATTTTGTAAAGGGACATGAGACTCAATGTGTCCTTGTTATCTGCATTCATCATATTAGTTTGTTTACCTAATCAGCTCCTGAAACATTGTCTGCTAAAGAGAGAAGTCTCCCTGAGGTTTGTCATGTGCCAGGAATCTGAATTAGCAAAGGGATATTTTAAGGTGTATAGGGCGTTGCTGTATATTGCTTCTGTATTGTTTCAACCTAAAATTTTCACTGGTTACACTCATTTTCTTGTCTGCTACTTTTCAAGCTGGGGCACACAGATAGAATTGGTAGTGGCCTTTTTTGTCTTTCTAAATAAAAAAATGTTATTTTCTCTGCCCAAGCATTCCTCATCTCTTCAAGGAAAATTCCAGCCTAGATAATGGGGAGTTTTTGCTTCACCAAATCTCACATACTGCCTTTGACATATCATTATAACAGGGGTCTTTCAAGTAACAAGCTTTATGGAGCACAAGATGGTCCCAGCCCAAAGTGGTGCATGCTGAAATGTCCACTAGAAGGCCACAAGCAAATGCACATCCACACATGCACAGACACACAGACACACCAGCACTCTCCCCACCAGCACATGAGGAGCAGCCACATGCACCTGTTGGCAAACCAGCAATTAAAGCAAGGGTCAAAATCCCAAGTCCCTCCAGCAGCAATGCTGAGACCATTTACCACCCCCCCCGCCCTTCCACCCCTCCTTGGATTAACAGGTGTATCTTCTTTGCTCTCTGACAATTTCCATGGCACAAACCAGCTTTGGGGAGCTGAACTGTCACTCTGTATGATCCCTACAAAGAAGCCATTTCTGATACTGGGCTCTGTCCTGCCCAGCCAGGCAGCCTGCGAGCTTTCTGGACTTCTTCTGTGTCATTGCCTTGGGTTGTAATCTGCTGTCATGGTCCCACCTGATGTGATGGTGCTGACAGCTTTCTGACCCAACACACTTATGTCCATCCAAGACACTCTTCTCCCAGGGATCCAGCCTTCTCAGGCTGAACCATGCAGAAGCTTCTCACATTCATCCCTGAGATCTCTTCCCTCTACGGCATTTACTGCCGTGGGAAACATCCAGACACCTACACCAATGCCTTGTAGTTGTTTATGTCCCTTTCACCAACATGCTGCTCTGGACTGATCCTGTCGCCTCACTGTATACACAGCAAAGCATTGGCACAAAGAAACTCTCTTTCTCAGTGCAAGCTCTTCACACCTCTGCCCGCATACTGTTTTCTCCTCTCCTGGACTAGAAAAACCTGGTCAGGCCTGCTATTTCCCTCACAGCAGAACACTACTCCTAAAATCATGCCCAGCAGCATACCTGTCACTTCCCCACTTGAAGCCCTTTGGTGAGTCCAGCTGCAAACCAGAGAACACCTCCAGCTCATCTCCACGGCCAGGGCCCTGCTGCCATCTCAGCACTCAGTTCCTCCTGACAGCTACACATCTCCCTTTCTTTCTTCTTCCTTTCCAACGAAACCCTCTACAGTGAGAGTATTCAAAAAGAAAACTTCCTCTGAAAAAATAGCAGTATCCTCACCTTCATATTGGGCAGAGCCAGTGACCCTGGCTGGGTTCAATCTGAGGATGTGAGCACTGCAACGAACAGCCTTATAGCTTCCTTGGAGCTTGTCTCATCCACACTCATGGGACCTGGGGCTTTATAATGAATTGCCACAAGAGTCTAAAGTCTGACTGGGTCCTGGGGCTCCCCTGAATCCCTCCCCTGTACTGATCACCCCAGGAAAGCTTCCTGTCCCCAGGCTGCTGGTGGATACTGCACCACTTGTGTAAGCCTGGAAATGGTTTATTGCTGTCTTTTCAAATGTAATGTTAAAATTATTGGCACTGTTTATGGTGACATCACTTTCTATGGCTGGTGTAAAGTGGGTATGAAGTTAAATGAGAGCAGTAAAGGTTGTACCTGGGCTGCATGGCTGATCGCAGGACTCATCATCCTTCCTCTCACTAAACACGGGGAAAGAGCTTTCTGAGCTCACATTAGAAAGAGCAATTCCCATACACAGCATGGCAAGAGCCCTTCCTGGTAATAGGTAGAGTCATGTCTGACCCGCTTGGCTAACAGGTCCAACCAGACATGCTGAGATGAGCTGTGAGATGGTACTCATCCCTCTTGAGCAAAGACATGACAGTTCATCCAAGCTTGGTCTCTTCTAAGCGAAACTAGCACAGGGCACACATTGAATATGGGCTCAATACGCTACCCCGCAAAAATGTACATGCTATTACCATGCCACTGGTCCCGCAGGCCAGGCCTGCCTCTGAATCCTGCTCTTAAAAGCATTATGTGGGCCAAGTATAGCTCCTTGTTGCAATTTATCTGACTTATGCAGCCAAAGCTGTAAAACCCCTCTTCACCAGGGAATATGTCTTAAACCATGTCCCCTTGGCAAAGCTGGGGTTTTCACCTGGCCTTGCCACCTCATGTGATGACATGTCTTCTCACTTGTAACCTACAAAAACTGGAGAACTTCATCAGGTGCAGGGGTCCCATCTTCCCTAAAGAAAAACAAGTGTGCGCATGATATGCATGATAGGTATAGTGAGATTGGTGGGTCAGTACACACTCGATCTGTGCAACACATCTGCACAGCAAATGCATCCCTGATACATTGATTTCATCATTGCCAGACCATGATGCCAGCTGACCAGCAGCTTAGCTGGAGCTACACCTCTATATAGGCTGGGACATTGCGGATAAACACACAAATTCCTCCTTTCCTAACATGCTGATTGAAAAACAGGAAAACCATCAGGGTCCTGAGTGCATGATAGTCACAGGAAAGCTGGCAAGAGTGCGCCCATCATCCTAGTCCACACAAACCCAGGGCGACGTTTGTCATTGTCACAAAGGGTAACACTGCACATCCATCCTTTGGGAGCTCACAATGCCTGGCTCCATTAACCATGTTGCTATCCTGCCTGTATACTTTTGTTTTGCCTCCTTTTGCCCCACTAACACTGCTCTGAATGTCCTCAGACACAGAGGAAACCTTAGCATAGATCTTCATAAACATCCATATGCAATGTGGGGACACACCATATTATTACCTTCATGTTAGAGCAAGATGAATCAGGGCAGTCAGAGGAGAAATGTCACATCCCCTTCATGATGCCTTTCTATGGGCACCAAAATCAGAGCTTGGGACGCCAGCCTTCCTCAGATGCTGTGGAGCGCTGCCTGTTCTCTGGGGCTGCCTCTTGCATGCCATTAGCAGCCACACGTTGCCTTTTCCGTTATCAGTACACACAGAGCAAAGGGCAAAGGTGTGATCTGGCCTTCTCCAGAAGAAAAATGTAGGAGCCAGAGGCTGTGCACCAGCAGGAGATGATGTCTGCAGCACTACCTGGTGCAGCACTGTTCCCCGAGATAAGGCTCAAGCCTGTCCCTGCATGCATGGGGACAGCCTGCAAAGTTCCCCCCTGAGGGCTACAGCGTGAGCTCAACAATGCACAGGAACTCTTGGTGCACTGAAGCATTATCTGGAAGATATCTAGGGAAATGTGTTATGTATTGTAAAATGTTGTAACATGTTGTAATAGTTTTCATGCAGCAGCTTGGACTGAGCACCAAAAGGAGAAAGTTGCAGTCCTTTACAATCTTCCCTTAGGAAGATACATGGTAAGGATGGTGTTTGCAATTCCTTGCCTCATGCAGTAAGAGATATCTAATCACCCAACCTCGGCAAATCCTTCACCAGGCTGTCTTGAATCTGGGGAAGGAGGACCACCAGAGCCAAAGAGCAGGCCGTAAGAGCAGTTTATTCCCTGACCGCCACCCAAGAGGTCAGCACTGGCAGTTACGTTGGCTGCAATGGGGTGGCCCTTCAGCACTCTACTCCTACTACATGTCTGCTCCTGGCTCTGCACATTCCTCAGCTCTGTGTACCCTTCACCTTCTTTGGGTAATTCACAACTCAAGGAATTTTCACATGACACCTTACAGCTGCAGAAGACTCATGCTCCAGGCACTGGCTGCTGCTGTGCCGCTGACGCCTGCAGCTGGCATTGTCAGCTCAGGCTAGTGCACAGCACAGCTAATGCTGTGACCTGCAGAGCCATCAACAAGCAACCCACTCACGGACGTTGCTCGCAACAGGGCAGCACATCCGAGCTCACCAGGACATTCCCAGGTATTCCCCCATGCTTAGTCTACCCAAGCTAAAATCTCCCAGGCAGGGACCCTCCCTTAATTGCCCTTTAGTCGCTGAAGCCTTGGTCTCAGTCACAGTCAACATATAGGCTCAAGGAGTTGGTCCAATTAACTAACAAATGGCGGGGTGCTGTAGGGACAGTCACGGGGGACTCTGAGTTGGAAGGATGGCAGTGAAGCCAAAGATACAAGGGACCTAGAGATATCAGAAACAGCTGATGGATATAAAACAAGTTATCTTGGAACGGACATCACCGGCACACCTGGCTGAGAGCAGTGACCAGCAGAGATACTCATCATGTACATTTACATGATGAGTTGGGTAGATCCTTCCAAGGGCTTGTTTCCCAACAACGCTCAGAGTTCAGCCTCCCTCTGGGTGAGCCAAACAGTGCCTTTAGAGAGTGAAAGGGTAGCACAAATGAGGTATTTCCCCCAGCAGCATATCCTGCAGACGCCGCAGCTGCAAGTGAGCCAGAGCTTCCCAGATGCAGGGGTGGGCAGCCTGGCTGCACTGGCCTGGCTGAACAACATGGATGCGGGCTAACCCAGCCTGGCAAAGTGCGGCTGCTTATCCTCACTGTAGCAAGTCAGTTCCAACAGCCAGGCAGGAGTCAGTCAGTAGGCTATTTCTAGACTATGGACGGGACATAATCCCCATGTTTACAAATGTGCAACATGCATGCCATGGGCCTTTATATAAGTCTCAGGAAGGTGACCAGGTGTAAGCAATGTTTCACTTGCATCCCCTTGCTATGAATTTGGAGAGAAAGCTGCAGCTGAAGGCTCTAATAACTACCAGGCAAAGTTTCAGCTCTGCCTTTGCTCAGCTGGGAGCCTAACAGAAACCTGACACAGATAGTAGGGAGCAACCTGTGCTTCTCACACCAGGTGGGGCCTAAACAGGACATCTCTTGCCACTCCCAGGACAACGCCACTCAGAGCAGACAGAAGAGCCCCTTATGCTTTCTCACAGCCTCTTATGAAGGTGGTCTGGTCCCTGGACCCTGTTATTGTAGCAACAGTTTGTTCTCCAACCAAGTTCCTCTTTTCTGCTCTACAGAAAGACCTGCGAGCCTCACACATGTGAAGATGAGGGTAATCTGTATGTCTGTTGAGGACTGGACTTCTCAGCGCTGCACGGGCCTGTGCAAAGTCTGGCTTGCAGAACACCCACAAAGAAGGACAATGAAGAGGCAGAGAGGTTCATGCTGCCAGAGAAGAATCAGAAGAACTTGTTGAGATCTATCAGGGTAAAAGATAAACACTATAGAGAAGAATAGACCCATTAAGAAATAAAAGGGAGAGTAAATTAACCATGTCTGTAAAGTGCTTGTGTTATTGAACTGTTAAAGAAATCCCTATTCAAAGTCAGGAAAGGAGGAAAACTTTATAATAAAGGGTCATTAAAGGAAAACGTGAACACACAACCATCAGCTGGTCGCTCTGCCAGCCATCCTAAGGTTGGAGGGGAATTAACTATTGAACTTGCTGGGGTGCCCAATAATTTTTTTTAAAAATCAGTTGTGAAAAAGTGCAGTAGTATCAGAAGAGAGGAAGAAAGTTCATCCTTAAAATTGTTCCCAGCACAGAGATTTAGGGTAACATTTCCAGAAGAGCTTAAGTGATTGAGAAACTACAGTGCCTAAGCTAACTCAGAGAAGTGTTACCCATAACCTACCATTGTTAAGAAAATAGGGGGGTAAATTCAAGGAAGGGTTGTCGCAGCCTGGCATTAAGCCTGCAGAGCCATTCCTCATTCCCCTGGCTGTAATGGGGAAAGTCTTTGCCAAGGCACGCCACAGCAACAGGCTACGGCATATTTTGTTGCTTGCCTGTCTTTGCTCTTGCAGGGAGCTTACGTGCCCCAGCACTGGAAGGTATCTGACCCTCGGAGATGGTGTCTCCAAACCATGGAGAGAACAAGGAAGGCACTGTCAAAGCAAAGCCCCATTTCCCTCCAAATACTGTGGAGGAACACACCAAAATCACACAGTCCCTTATGCTGTGACAGCCATAAACATCTTGCAAGGAACAGAGCAGAGGGCAAGGACAGGCAAGCTTGGTTTTATTTGTTTTTCTGTCCAATTTAGAAAATTGGTCAGTGGCTGAAGCAACTCATGGACTGAACATAGAGGGATAAAAAGGTACCTGGGTATACAAAATATTCATACTTCTATGTGTCCATCTCTGCACTAAAAACCACCTTTTGAACTGCACCTACAGCCCCAGCTGTACCAGGGTAAATCCCACAAGATTGTCTAGCAGCAAGCAGCAGACTCCCCATTTCACAATAAGCTGAAGAGAAGTTCCCAGTTTCTGTCCTGTCTCCTGCCACATTTTATTCCTGTGTCCAAAGGCATGTGGCATTAAGAGTTTTCAGACAGTAAATCCTTTTGGGAAGGCTTGCCTGGGCCCCTGCTTTTGCCCATCACCCAGCCCCTCTCTTTGCAGCTCTGGTAATTAACTTGTAAACGAAGTTCTAGCACATGGACTGAAAACGGGCCATAGATAAAGGGTAATGAAAACACTCTGTTACAGAAAGGGCCAAATTAAACAACTCTTAATTGAAAAATGGAAATTAATATGAATTTAGATCAACTAAACAAGCATGTTATTGAAGAGGCAGCAAAGTGAATGAACTCCTCACATACCAATTAAAGACATGGAGGCAGAGAGGCACCATACGCCACGAGAAACACTCATAATGATATTCTCACCAAGCCAGTAAGTTTGATTAGTTTTATTACTCTCACTTGTACCCTTCCTACATTTCTAAAAGCATAGGGGAAGTTAATGACTGTGATCTGGTATCACACTGCTGTGGCTCAGGAATTATTGGCAAAGGTAGCCAGCACTAGCGGCTCAGCAATATTTCATGATTAACTTCTTGCAGGGTTCTTAAAAAAAATTAAGATATTGAAACAGTTGGCTCACACAGCAGCAATACTTTCAGCTTCTCCATCACCTTGGTAATCTACCGCCAACCAACCTAACTGCTCTGCTAATTACCCTCCAGCTACAAGACCTCCGTGAATGTGCTGCATAGAGATACGGGTGGGAACCCACTGGCACTGTGCCTCGTGCTGGCCTGTCTTTCTTCTAAGTGTGAGAGTCACCCAAAGTTTTAGCAAGAATAGACAGGTCCTCACTTATTGAGACAAGCATACCACCAGTGCTTTCGGCAGCACTAAGAAATCCCTCAGCGGCCATTCCAGGCACAGATGCAGGAAAGGTCAGCAATTGCATGGAGCAATCATCCCCATTCCACACTTACACTGTGGGATTAGGACTACAGTTCAACATTCTGCAGCAAGCAGGAAAAACTGGCGGAAGGGGGAGAAGCCAGGGCTGCTAAAGCTGCATAAAGCAAATTTTTCCTTCACACTGTCTATCATGTTCCTTGAGGAGACTCCGTGGGTTCACTCCTGAGCTCCTGCTCAGTGCAATACAGATTCCTCAGGCCTTTCCAAATTATGTTTACCTCTAAACACAGAACAGTTTTGCAAACTGAAGCAAGGTAAGCCTCTTCTGGAGAAACACTCTTGGTATGAATGCTTCCCTCCAAATGACCACCCCTCCTGATTCCTCCATCCCCATTCAATTCCTAAAGGGCTACACAGTGATACTGAACTGTGTTAATCTGATAGCAGCTAAAACAATACAATTTTAATTAGAGTTTTAGTTGGCTTTGGGTTTTTTTTTTTAGCCAAAATTGACCTCTTATCTGCCTGACAAAGCTTGCTGGATGCACAGACAATCCCCACTCCTCAAACATGGCACCAGTGTCTCCTTGGGCTTCCTCTTGCTTATGTGAGCAATTTTATTTTGTCCCAAAATGCTTCATCCGTGTAATTACCATAAAATCATTTAACAACAAGAACTGACAATTTTTAGCACGTTTATTCTCTTTTTTAATTGATTAGTTCCCTTAAAAGGTCTATCTAGTTTCCCCACAATGGCAGTCAGGATCTTATTTTTTGGAAACACTGAACAGATTAATTGATTTGTTTGATCAGTAGGAGACATACTGTAATGACAAACATACACAGTCATTTCAATAATTCCAAATCAAACTGTTACTGAGCTTTGATATTGTAGATACTGGTGTTTAAAGTTTGGAACTGTCACATATTAATAAATTCAATAGGGATAACTTATCTAAAATCTACACATTACACTTAAGAGTATCTGTTATGAGAAACACACTGATTTAAGTCAGGTGTCAGAATACTTGTCAGCTCGAGGCCATTCTGAATATTTCATGTTGTCTACTAAGGATATACTTCCCTGCAGGAACCTATTTACCTCACCTGGATTTTACAGAATGGTCTGGGTTTATTCTAATAGCATCACTTCCACTCTTCTGAATATTCTTTCAAATACATAGCCTTCCTTAACATAGCCTTTTTCAAGTATCTTGCAAAATGGCCACAGTGACATCTGCTCTGACTTGTGCAAAGTGTCTCACTAGGAAAACTAAATTCTTTTCCCACGTTGTCCAACGGGTGGATGCTTATGTTCCTTCTGGGAGCAGCCAGCTCAATACAGGAGGAAGATGCATGCAATGTGAAAGAGTGCTGCCTTGAAAAAAAGCACACGTTCATCTTCTCATTAAATGGAAGATTTGAATATTTTTTCCTGAATTCAATGTTCTCTCAAACCAATAACTTTCTTGGCCTCTGATGGCTATTTGTAGCATTCTGCTGAAGGCTTTACATGCAAGCAGTTCCTATATATCATTCTCTCAATTGCACCCTTTGAATTTCACTTTCATATTGAATTTCATAGGTGATTTACTTTCTCTTTGACGACTACCTCCTGAGAAATAATTCCATGAATGAAAATAAGGAGTTGATATCACTCTTAGGTGTGGATCCAGTGGGAACCCACAGGAAATGCTGTGAAAGTTCACAGCGTGGGATGCTCACAACAATCTTAGAAAACCCTTTCATTAATGACCTACAAGAGGGAGAGAACAATGTTGAAAGATGGGAGGAACTGCAAGCTACAATGAAAATGCAAAAATATAGAGCTCCCTTGAGCAGTTAGAAACTCATGCAAGGAAAAAAATTATTACATGAAATTATGATTATGAAGAAGGGGATAAAGAGTCATTGTCAGCTGTCCCTTCCAAGGGGCATTAAATGATGCTAAAAGATTCAAAACAAGATTTACTTCACTGCTGCAGAACTTGCTGTGGGATATTAAGATATTTACATGTGTTCAAAATCCCAGGAGGCTGTCAAAGTACTCAGTAAGTATCACTAGATATCTGCCCTGCTCTCATACTCTTCTCTAACATCCACCTCTTGCCAGTGTCAGAGATGGTAAGGCTGTTGTTATGCTTGTTAGGCAAAGTTAATAAAATGCCAAACAAAACCCAGAACACTGGAGGGAAAATCCTGAGGATTAAAAAAAAAAATCTGTCTAAAAAAGCTTGAAGTGACCAAATTAGATAAATAGAAAAAATAAATATCAAAGCAAGTAGACCAGTGATAATCTGAAGCTGTTTGTGCAAGGACTCGGAAGTCTAGCTGAACCGGTGTGAACATACCCAGTGTGCAGCTGTAGGGATGTGGTCCCTTATCTCCAGGAAGACTGACAGGCAGGATGGGCTTCACAGAAGAACAACTACATGATTAAGAGACCAGCGTGTGATTTATGAAGAATGATTTAAGATCTTCACACAGCTTGCTTAAGAGATGATGAAAACCAAAAGCATCAGCCACAAGAAGAAATAGCTTAGATTTATTTAAAGAGTGTGAACATCATAACAAGGGGAGAAAGAATAAGGCTTATACAAAAGGGGCTAAAGTAAAAAAGGAACATGAAGTGAAAAATCAAGAAGCATGACCAAGGTTGGGAATCATCCTATCATGACTTGTGACAAACAAAAAACTATGGACAAGGAGACTTCACAGAATATGGTAAGGGATAATTGGGTGCTGGCCCATTGGAAAGGTCAGTGGTGCTCAGGACTCCTACGTGACCCTGATGCTCACCCTGGGAGGGCGCTCATGCTCTCACACAACAGATACCACAGAAATTCTGCTGTTTTTCGTGATTTCTCCTTTCATGATGAGCAAAAGTGTTACTCACAAGCACTTTCTCCTGGCATACCTGTGCCATTAGCAACACCCGATGTTCAGAAGAGCCACACAATGTAGTACTTCTGCTGTCCAAGTCTAACCTCATCTCTAGGGCAGAGGGGTCACAGTAAGGAGACTCCTAGGCTTAAAAACTCTGCAGTACAGGAAAAGTAGGCAGTTGTTTATTAGCCAGCTGCAGAATGACATGCTGGCAGCAAGTCAGTGACAGCTAAGATATGTTAGCCACTATTTCAATTCCACATCAAATAAAACACTGAGTCTCAGCACTAGAAGGATGCTCCAGATGCTGAAGCAGTACATGCAGTGACCAGCTTTGCACTCTCTGCCATAAAATCTCTCTCCACCTCACCCATAGCGAAGGCCCTCAGCCCTGGCCAGAGAAATGGTGCCTCTGCATTTCAAAATATACTGTGCCACTAGATGAACCTCTTCCTTCAAGAGGTCCTTTATGGGAAATCAAAGGATCTTCTTTCCAGCCCAGTATCAGATGGTGGCTGCAGGCAGTGCTAAGCTCCCAACAGGTCCCCTCCCTCTTGACTTGATGCTCTACAGGGTCAGAAGTGGAGAAGTGACCCTCCATCCAGCTCACTCTCTAGAGGCAAAGCATCAGGGCCTGTTGCTCAGAGCAAAATCCTAATGCATCAGGTAGGATTTCAGGTGATGGGCCATTATTTCTGAAGACTGGTGGAAATCCTGTCAGCATACGGGTTATCTACAAGCTGTTAGGTCAGCAGGAGTCCTGCCAGCACAACAGGATAAGAAGCACAACTTGCTTTTATAAAAATGTCACTCTTGATTCAGCACAAGGATAAGGGTGGTGAGGGGGGCTCAGGACTAAGGGAAAAAGGGCTGCACTTTTTTTGGGGAGGGTCTACCTGTCCCTGCACAGGGTCATACCTCAGCACCTTCCAGCATCAGCATTATATTTCTAAGAGCCCTCTGAGCTACCTTCCAAACCCACAAGGGAGCAGCCTCTTGGGCTGTCTCTTTAGCAAAGAGCACGAGCTGAAGGAACAGATTGGCAGGTGCTGGGCATACATGAGGGACTGAGCAGAAGGATGAATCAGGGAAACCAGGTCGCTCCCACCACCATGTGGCACTCAGGCCAACGTCTCTTGTAGAAACTGTTGTGCACCAGCTATAGAGGAAGCCACTGCCACTGTGCAGGGGGCAAAGCCTGTTTAGCCCCAAACCAGTGAAGAAACATCACCTGCACCAGCAAAAATGGGTTAAAGGCTTGGCCATTACAGCCCTGTGCCTTGTGCAGCAACATGGCAGGAGCAGGGCATGAGGAGGAGGGAGGCAGCAGAAGCCGCTGGAGTCTATCCTTGTGAATGTCATGTTTGGTCTGCCCAAGCACATTGTGTCTCCCATGGTGTACACAGCAGCTGTGTCTTCTCCAGCTTTTTGGACTGTAGTGATGGCTTGCATACTGGCTGCCATGCATGCCAAAGGCTGGTGCCTCCACAGCCCTGTGGCTTAGGCTGCTCCTTGCCACCAGATTCACCACACAGTGGTGATGTTCCACACAGCCTTGTGTCATGCCTCCTCATGGTGGCATGACAGGACTGGCATGCAATTAAACCTCAAACATTAAAAATCACTCCCAGAAACTTTCAGGGAAACTTCACTTGAGAAGGCAAATGCAGTGGAAGTGCAGAGACGGTGCAAACACCTCACTGGGACTTACCCATCATTCCCACACTGTGGTCCTAGCTGCCTGTGACATCCCTGCGCATCCTCCTGCACCCAAAGGAGCAGAGATGAGGTCTTTCCCACCCACACTGCCCACCCAGACCCAGTCTCTGGGAGGCTCTCTTCTTGCCTATACCACCAAGTCCTTGAAACGCCATGGTGTTTCCTTGCACACCAGTTCCACTTCAGTGATTGAGCATCCCCTCAGCTATGCACACGCTGAATCACCGTTACAACATGCCATGTACAGCACATGTTGACATACAAACACCCAATACAACTCTGCCAAGAACAGCTGATCTGTCTACCTACTCATCAAGGGCAGGGGAGTGGACAGTCTGGGGAGGTCTATTCAAAGCAACATCAGCCTTCCCATGTTGCTACCTTTTCTTCAGGGAGAGACGAACATGGCTGAGAGGGGCAGGATAAGGGGGTCCGAGAGATATGATTACCTGTATCCTGTCTTCTGGCAACTCTGTTTTCATGGCCAACATCTCTCTAGCATATACGTCAGGATAGTGGGCCTCATTGAAGGCCTTTTCCAGCTCCTCCAGTTGGTAGGATGTGAAGATTGTCCTGAGGGGAGTAAAACTCTTTGATCAAAAAACATAAGAAGAAGAAGCAAAGATGATGAAGAGTCAGAGAAATGAACACAGAAGCTTCAGAAGCCTGGGTAACCTGATAACGTATAGCTTTCCCCCCCCATCTCCTGCGTTTCTGTGCACAAAAGGTCAAGTGCCAGGGTGAAAGGAGAACCAGAAAATGCCAGAAGACAGCGCTTTAAACAGTTACAAATCACCTTCCCGTTAGGGACTTCCCTCTGGAGACGGTCCCTCCCCAGCAACGAGCACCTGCAACCGGCAGCAATGGCAGCTGCTCTTACATATCAGACCCTACTGCCTCTTGTGAGGATCCTGGGGGTGTCCCTACCCCTCACCCCTCCTCTGACAGGAGGTCACACCCACCCTTGGCCTGGCTTAAAACGAACCTCCTCCCCCTCTTGCATCCAGAGGTTTCTTAACCCTTTGATAGTCGCACTGCGTTAAAGAAGCATCCCCTAGGCACCCCATCTGGAGAAGTGCTGAGCCCTTCCCAGCTGCTGGTCCTTACTCTCTTCAATCTCCACAAGCAAATAATCCTCCCCTGGAGCCCTGGCCCTCAGCTGAATCCTCCAAAGGTTTTATCCACTCAGCTCTCCACTGCTTTTCACCAGTCCTTCCCTATGAGACCCAGTGCCAGCTCCTTTCCTCTGCCTTTACCCTGGTTGCTTCCACTCCGATATCCCATTAGCTGCTCCCTGCCAGTTTGCATTACCCCATTATCCTCTGGAAATCCTCCTGGACCGCCCTGGGTGGGTGGCAGCCCAACCCGCCTCTGCGCAGCCAGTTCTCAGCTCTGGACAACCAGATTGAAAAATCAGCAGCTGGAAAGCTGAGACGGATGAAAGCCCTTCTCCAGGGGACCCTTCTCCAGGGTCTCGGACCACTTCCACTCCCCTGAGGGCTAAAACTCCCACCCTCCAACCCCACCCTCCCAGTGCACAAACCACATTTTTCAATAAAAACTAACAACGCTCCAATGGAAAAAAAAAAGCAGCCTTTGTTCAAAGCAAATGTATAAATATGCCATCAAACTAAGAAACATGTAGCTCCCAGAAGGGGGAAGGAAAGAGGAAAAAAAAGTATTTTTCTAAAATACACCCGAATTTCAGAAAAGCCTTACAATTCCAGAGAGCATAAACAGAAAATCTCAGAAATATCTTCTGCTATTCAGAATCAAAAGGATTCCACCAGATCGATAACGTTACTAACAAAAGCAGCATGCAAATGCAAGAGACCTGCCGGCAATCAGATCCTTCTCTAAATTCATTCGTAAATCCATTCTCTTTTCAAATAGTTTTCCTTCAGCTCTGACAAACCTGTGAACTCTAGGGACAGCAGAGTCACATTAACTCGTGTATTTTCTCTCTCTGGGACCACAGGAAAAATTATTCCAATTTGATCCAGTTTAGATTTCAAGCATTCTGCTCCAGCCTCCTCTGACCAGAGCGCCGAAGCCCAGCAAGGCTCACCGGCGGGAGGGTTTTGCCTGATATTCAACTGAAGTTTTCCCTTTTTAGATGTCGTTCCTGTCTCTTTCGCAATATACAGTCCACTCTCCTTTTTAGCGTTTCTATCCTGCAGATATCTGCAGACTATTGGGCTGTCACCTCCCAGCCCGTTCCTGGCACAACTAGAGGTCTTAACCATTTAGTACAGAATATACAACTACAGCGAAATACTGCAGGTTTGTTTCTGTCTAGTACTGAAAATAAATCTGAATTTCGTTTCCTCTCTCTCACCCACCCCGTGACCTGTACACCAGCCGCTACTGTGTTTTCACCCAGCCCTGTCTGGTCCACAAAGAAAACGGACCCGTATTTACCCCAGAGCACCCAGACTGGGAGCAGTTGCCTGGTGAGGGACCCCGGGTTTGGGATGAGCCCTCCAGACCAAGCCTCCTGTTGCACGACCAGCAGAACGTCTCCTGGGAGAGTCCGCCTCCTTCCACCCCGCATCCTGCTTAGCTTTCACTGGGGCAGCTTTTAATCCACCCTTCCTGCACCGTGGCAGGATTGATTTAATTATTGCTAAATCACCCTCGGTGGATGGTGCCTGGCCTTCCTTTGTCCTGACTCTCCGGCCACAGCAATGCCAGAACCGGGCACGGGATTTTTCGTTTCTATTTGTAAGGCGCAGACAAACCAACTCCATTTTAACTGCCGGATAAGTCAGGAAAAGTCTGTTACCCTGACTATTCCCGAAGGGAAACCAAATCCCCTCTGGATCTCCCAAAGTGGATCTTCGTTGCTTTAAACCATTCTCCAGCCTTCTTCAGCTTCTCTGCAGGCTGTGGCTGAGTTCCAACTATTTGATCTATCGGCAAAACATTTATTTATAAGTAATAAAATATTTAAATCGTTGATAAAAATTGTCCCTTGCCGATAGCCAATATTAAGATCGCTATATGCGGAGCAGAGAACAGTTTTGATTATTTAACTGCCTCAGTTTCGGACAGGTTGATGATTTTTTTCCCCCTGAACACCGTGATCCGCATCCCGCCCAGATGCTCACGGGCTGCTCGGGTTTGCGGCTCGGGATACCTGGATCCGCAGCCAGAAAAATTAAAGAACCTGACGCCTGCGGCCGATCCCCCCGCTCCCTACGGGCGGGTCGCCAAACCGGGCTGATTTTGGAGAAAGAAAAAAGCAAAGGTGGCAGGGGAGCAGCCGCCGGGGCTCTCCGGCGGCCGGGCCCGGAGGGGTGTTTCGCTGGGGGCCGGAGCGGGACGGGAGCGGACCGGGCCCGCCGGGGCGGTGGGGCTCGGCGCTGCCGGTGCCCGGTGCCCCGGGGAGGGGGGCGGCGGGAGCCGGCGGGGTGGCGGCCGCTCGCTTACCTGTGCCGCCTCTTCTTTCGTTTCTTGCTCTGGTTTAGGGAGGATTTGGACATTTTCCGGTCGCTGGAGGAGACATCCTCGGAATCTGCGGAGAGACAGGCAGCGGCCGTGGGCCGGGGCTCCTTCCTCGCCGGGGACCCCCGGGCAGGGCCGGGCCCGGCGGCTCCGCTCCCTCCGGCTGCTCCGGCCGGAGCTTTCGTTGCGATCGCGCCGCGGACGGGGCCCGCCGCCGGCCGCTCCCTCCAGCCGGCGCGGCCCCAGCGCTGCTCCCGGTCCCGGCGCCGGTCCCGGTCCGGGCGGCTCGGGGCGATCCACCCGGCCAGGGAAGGCTCTGGGCCGGGACCGGGCTCTCGCTCCCTGCTCTTTCCCCCGGAGTCGTTTGCTGGGAATGCTGTTGTCGCGCTGCTAAAATGCAGAGACGGCAAGCTCAACAACACCGTAGGAAAATGGGGGAGCTGCAGCCCCCTCCCCGCCGCCGAGCACCCGCGGCCGCCTGCCCCGCCCGGGGATCCCGCACTTCGCCGCAAAAACACCGGAGCGGGGAGGAAAAAAAGATTGAGGTTTATGCAGCTACCAGGAAACAAAACAGATCCCGGGCGGAGCAGGTGCCCGCCCGTGGCCCCCCCCGCTCCCCAGGGGTGCCCCGGCCCGGGGGTGCTGCGGGCAGGGTGGCACCGCCTTCGCCCCGAAGGAGCAGCGGGGGGACGGAGCCGGGACCCGCATTTCGATGGACGCCGCTGTACCCCGCGGCGGCGGGGGCTGGCCCCGGGGCTGGCCCCGCTCCTGCCCGTGGCGACCAGCCACCCGCCCGGCCCCGTCGCCGCGCTGCCCGGCGGGCCGTGCTGCGGGCGGGGGCGGGGGGCACGGCACCGGCCGAGCCGGCCACCGCGCCGCTCCGGACGGCTCCGGCCGCTCCCAGGAGGAGGCTGGGTGTTGCCCCGGGGGCCGGGACCGCGAGCTTGCTGCCTGCCATCCCGGGGGGACCCGCGGCGGTCTGGGAGCGGGGCCTGCGGGCAGGGTTGCGGATGGCTGCGCCGTCTAGGAAAGGGATACCGAGCGGCCCCTAATTCCCCGGCAACGAGTTGGGGTCGCCGGGGCCGCGGGGGGGCTGCTTCGCCGGGGCTCCGCGCATCCCCGGGCCGGGTGCCCCTGGCCGAGCCATCACACCGCGGCTGCAGCCCCGGGCGGGGGGAAGACGCGCTCCCGCCGGCTCGCCCACCCTTCTCCTCCTCCTCCTCGGGACCGAAACGAAATCGCCTTCCCGCCGCCGGGCACGGGGCCTGCCGCCGGTGCGCCGGGTGCCGGCGACTGCAGGGGAGGGCGGGCAGCGGCGGTGGCGGGGCGCAGCGGGGTCCCCGGGGGCCGGGGACGCGCCTACCTGAGCTGGCCGTCTGGCTGCTGTCCAGCTGCCCGGGGGCCCGGGCCAGGGGCTGCAGGTGGACGCTCTGGGGGTCGGAGAGCACCTCCAGGAAGGTGGGCTGGGTGTAGAAGCCGGGGATGCCGCCGGCCCCCAGCAGCCCCATGCCCACGCCGCCCACCCCGGCGGGGCTGAGCACGGAGCGGGCCGCCAGCAGGTGCCCGGCGGGCAGCGAGTCCAGGGCGGCCCGAGGGTGCGACGGCGGCTCCTTGTTCAAGCCCAGGATCTCCTGGATGCCGAAGCCGGTGCAGCGGGGAGGGGTGGGCCCGGAGCTGGGCTTGGCCCCCGCCGCGGGGGGCGGCGGAGGCGGCGGGGGCGCGGCGGCGGGGGCGGCGGCCGCGCCGTCGGGCTTGGGCTTACCGGGCAGGCTGGGGGCCAGCGCCGCGCCCGCTTTGCCCGTCATGCTGCGGCCGGCGGTCCCTGGTGCCCGCTCCGGGAATGCCTGGGAGCCCCCGGCTCAGGCCCCTTTTATCCGCCCAGCCGGGAGCCCGAGCGGGGTCAGAGCCGCGCAGCCAATCACAGGGGCCAGCCGCGATTAGGGATGCCAAAAAGCCGGCACCGGCGGCGGCGGGGCCGCTGCTCGGCGGGCTGGGGCCGGTGCCCGCCGCCGGGCTGGGGCCGGTGCCCGCCCCCGCGCCCAGGAGGGCCGCCCCGGCGGGCAGGCCCCGGCCCCGCTGCGCCTCCGGCCCTGCTGGGGGAGGTGGGGTGAGGGACGGACAGAGGTATCCGTGCTTTCAGAAACAGGGCTCCAGCCTGGCCGCCCGCGGCAGCGGGCACCGGGCACCGAGGGGAGGTGCGCAAAACAGCCGTGGAGGAAAACGCCGGCGTCCCCGGCTTTCTTGCTCATCCCGTATTCTGAGATAAATACCTGTCAGCAGGGAAATAAGGGTGCACGGAGGAAACCTAAGGATTAAAGCCGAGATGTGCTCCTTGAAATTGTAGAGCTGGAAGCACTCTACTTTGGAGAACCATCCGGTGTCATGCCATCAGAGGCGGTGGAATAGCTGCTTGGGCTCTCTAGACACCCCTGCCCGTGAGCACGGTTTCTGAGCCACACAGTCCTACAGGAACTGAAAGCGCCTTTCACCACCTGTGGACAAGACACCACACACCTCGTCCCTGCCAGCCCTACCCCAACCAAAGACATTAAATCAAGAGAAAGCCTAAGGCATCCCGTTTCACTCTAGCTGAGGCAACAGCTCCACCACAGCATGTACCTTGATAGCTGTAAATAGTCCACAGCAACTTTAGGTCTCTGCTCATGGTGGCCAGTTAATCAGTGGGACACTAAGCTGGGTCTGGGACTGCAGCTCCAGATCAGCACAAAAAGCCCATCTTCCATCTCAGCTCTGAGGGGATGCGCTTCCCCGTTCATCCTCTTCCCAGCTTTGCAGGTCTCCGGGTTTGGTCCATCAGGCCTAGGGGCTCTTGCCTTCCTCTCAAGGGGAGGTTCTTCTGGTCTGTGAAGGAGTCTCTGCAGTGCCCAGTGCGTGATGGCACAGTGAGGGCTGGGAACTGCCTCTGAAATTGGAGGGATCTGTCCAGGGTGGCCACAGGTTTTTTGATCTGCCCACAAGCTGTGTCCCGCATACTCCAGCAATCCTGATTTAGAGTCCTGGCCTGCCAAAGGATTGGGGCTGTGGCAGATGCTCGATGTCATGCCTTTCCTGAGCAAACTGAGGGCACTTCCACCCCAATGGCAGTATTGCCAAGGCTGTCTCCTGTCAGAGCTGCGAGGGAGTCACGTACCAACTTGGTGTTTGAGATATTCCCAGCTGTGACTGTAAAGCAACTCATGTCTCCACAGCAATGGAAATAGTTCATAGGAGGTGAATAAAGGCTGCCAGGGCACTGCAGGCACCATTTGCTCCATAAGGGACAGGGAGCTGGGAGCCAAGGGTGATAAACACAGCCACCACTGCAGGAACCCCCTAGCCAGGGCCCCATCCCACCATACCTTAGCAAGGCAAGCAGATCAGTTTGTGGGCAGTAGCCAGGATCAGCCACCAGTCCAGATCACAGGAGGAGTTGATGGGGATGAGGCAGATCCCAGTTCGAGCTGGGAAGTCAAGTCCCTGGCTGAGGTCCAGATGAGTGGGGCACTTGGCCAGGTACAGGTACTGCTGCAGAGTAGCTCAGGCAGGAGCCAGGAATGAGCCTCAGCTTCAAAGCAGCTGCCAAGCAAAGGAGGGGGGAATGCCTACTGAGGCTCCCTCCAGGTCTTCCCCAACAACAGCCCGTATCAGTGAGCTGACCTTGAGCAGCCAGCTTTGCTCCTAGAAGTCAGGGAGGCTGCGCTACAGGCCCTGACAGGGTCGCCACAACCCATCCTACCACCTCAAACCTTGGCTGTATCTTGTCTGTGTTAGCGAATGCATGGTTTGCCATCTGTCCCACCCTGCCGGGGCTCCCCGAGCGTGGCACGCAATTTCCTTCCCCAGCATTCAGCCTGGAGTTACACAAACCCTGCTTCAGCATGACTGGGTCTGTTAGGATAAAAATTCAAGCTATCAGGTTGCCAATAAATTATTCAGAACTTTATTCTTATTATTCCTTTAATTTTCAAGTTCTCCAGGAACTCATTCAAATTTCTCCAGAAACGGGTCCTCCACACACACTTCTGATTCAGCTCTGCATTACCTGGGTTATATGGCCCCAAGCTGCAGTCCGCTGCAGAACCAAGACCACTAGGTCTGAAGACCTCTGAAATGTTTCAACTATCTCTCTTTGGTGCCAGCATCCGTGGGAGGAGGTGCATGCTGTGGCTCTGCCTAAAGACCTGCCCAGGGCTCACACGGTGTGGAGGTGCACAGGGGCTGGCTCTCAACTTGAGCCCATGTTGTCATCCTTTATGTGCACCACACTTTGCCTCCTTTTTCTTTCAGACCTAACTCTTCATCCCTACCCGAGGACACGTACAGGGGGGTGGGTTATTGGAGTATGATGTTTAAGTAGTTAAGTACTAGCTTAAGCAGTACTGCCACAGAGACCAACTTGGCTTCATCAGAGCTTTTCAGCCTGAGGTCCGCTCCACAGCATGTGTCACCTCTATCATTTTGGGACTCCTTGACTGGCAATTGGAAGCAAGCATTGTAGTTCATGCAAAGTTAATGCTCTGAGCACTGCCAGGCTGTAGAGTCGTAGATGTAGGGTCCTGCTGATACGTACTGGAATTTCGTGGGTTTTGTCATTGCTTTCCTCCAAACACCTGCCCACTGGGGTGTCTTGTTGGCTTTGCAATAGAATGTCACCCAATGGTATCCTGCATATCTTCACCTCCATTCCTCCTGGGGGTGCGGGAGGGCCCTCCGTTCTGCTGGCCATGCCTCCAAAGCTGTGAGGACAGCTCTGTCCTCTTCTGCCAAGTTCTTTGTAAGTCTCCGGTCACGGAGCTGCAAAACTCAGTGCTTGGCTGCCTGCTTTTCAGTATGCCTTCTCTTATTCCTCTTTGCCTTTCAACAAGTATTTGCGATTAGGAAACTGAACTTATATTTCGGTACTTACATGTATTTCAAGACCTCTGTGACTACTCTCTGGCAACATTTTCAGCCTGTCTTGACCAGAAGAAATTCTGGCTTTATGTGAGCTTTCCTCATCTAAATGGCCTAGATGCTCTCTTGGGGAGAGGAACCTCAGTAACCTCAGATCCTCTCACATTTTCCTGATCCAGCTCATCCTTTGCCTTCTTCCATTATTCTGCTGCATTATCCTTGATGCTGAACTTTTCCACTTATCCCATTTCTCTTTGCACATCTGTCCTTCATCCAGGACACACATACTGGGCTGACTTGGTTCTTCATCCAGTCTTGACTTTCTCCCAGCCTCCTTCTGTGCCCATGGACATCCTGAATCCCAGTGGAAGCAATGTTTGTCATCAGCCCCTCAGTCTGCACAGAAGTGTCACTTCTCCATTTCTATCACATAAGTCTGTTGTGAGTAATTTCTTCCAGCATAAGGTTCAAAGCTGCCTTGCCCTTTGTCTAGACAAACGTAAGTGGATTCACACCAATAGGTCATAGGCCTGATCTCCCTGTGCTCTTTCATCTCCTCCACAACGGCTTTTGGGTCCTTCCAGCACAGCCTCATTTGTCTTGGTCTCCTCTGCATGTTCTCCCAGTGGAAGTGGCCACACAGCTCCTGCCCATGTCCATGCAGCTACTGCCTATCTCCTTTTAAATCATATATGGGGAAAAACGCTTTGAATAAAAGTCTCTCCCAGTACATTTTTATTTTAGCTGTGTTCTTTCACTTTGGGGAGCACTGGTGATCTACTGAAGTCACAGGCACTGGGCATTTTCACATTATCCTTCCACCATATGTTACAGCGTAGATGGATATAGGACATGATGATGCTAATATGACAAGAACAAACACTTGCTGTATTAACAAAAACTGCTGAGACACAAAGAGTGACTAGAGCTACCTTCCCACAGATGTTGCAGATTCTGTCACATAAAGTCTTCAAATCAAGGCTGAAAGTATTTTTAAGAGATGATCTGTAACTCACCCATAAGTTATTGGCCTGATGCAGAAATTATTTGGTGAAGTTTTGTAGCCTATTTTATGTTGAAGTTTAGGCTAGAAGGTTGCAATGCTCCCTTCAGGCCCTAAAATCTCGGATTCCATGGAGCTCACGTTGCCTGTTAGATATGTTCTACCTAAAAAGAAGCCTTCACATATAAGAAGCTTCTGATGTCTACTACAGTGTCCCATGGAACATATCTTTTTCTTTACATGTCAGTATACTGACGTCTAAATAATCACTGGAGATACAAAGTACATGATGACAAGGAGATTATGGCACCTGCCATGCCTATTGCTAAATGCTCTCAGCTGGCACCTGCTGGCTGAGTTACTGCAGCCCTGAGCAGACCTCTCCATTTCTGCCTGCTCTGAATTATCCTGGTAGTTCTGAGCTGCATCTCTTAACTCCTGGGTAAAACCTGCATCCTACTGAAGTCAGAGGGACCTTGGTCACTGACACTTAACAGAGCTAGGATTTCACTTTGTGTAGCACTTCTGGCATTTTCCTTTTTTCCATTATACCTCATCTTCTCTACGGACACAGATGCATCCATATTTCTTGTCTTGTTTCTCTCCCGTGGTTGACTACCTCCAGTCATGCCATGTGGGCATCCAGCTTCTAGGACTCAACCACACCACACCAGAGGCCATTGCTCTGCCCTCCAGTTTTTCTGTGGCAAGGACAGAATAACTCATGACACCATTTCCTCTGGCATTTGTCAGCTTGAGCAGCTGACAGGTATTGAGCAGCTCTGCCCTGCTCAGGACAAGGGATTAGACAGTATCTTTTTCTGCATAGGGCTGCTGAGGGGTAAGGGCTGGACACCAAGCTTTCAATTAGCTGAATATATCAGCTACTCCCAGTTACCTGTAAATCAGAGAGAAAAATCAGAGATTGGCCTTCGGGCCAATCCGGAGTGGGTACGGCGTGTCAGTGTCCCATCACATCTGATCCCACCTCCTCTCTCTGACAGCTGGCAGTGCTGAACGGGGCAACACCAGAGGGTCCTCGCCACTTTCTCCCATCCCCTAAAATAGAAGACAATATGCAATGAATAAAGGTTTCTGTCTCCTTTTGAAAGAAGCTTGCTAAAAGTGATATTTAGACCAAGCTAGACCCATAGTGTAGACATGCTTGTATATGTTCTGGAGCAACTGAGCGTATTTTTGCTCAACCAATTTCAAGTGCTTCTGGTGTTGACTCATTAGAAAGCAACAAAGCAACCAGACATGGGCTATACCAGGCTACAAGCAAGTGGATTAAAATCTGTTCAGCAGAGATAATTTTAAAGACAGTGGCGTAGGAAAGTAATGACACTTGACCTGGTCAACCTAAACAAAGCTGCCATGAATGTGTATAAAGATTCCCTTGATCCACTGTGACTTTGGGCCACCTCATTAGTCATTTAATTCTAATACTCATTTTTGGGTGAGGATGTCCTGCTCAGTTCTAATTACACACTGTGCCAAAGGATTTTCTCTGGTGCGTTGTCCTTTAACTGTATTAAGCTTTCCCGTTTCTTGGTTTGTCAGGAAGAATAAATTTGGGAATCAATTTGGTGTCCTTTCCATCATCAGGTGACAAAATAGTCTGCCCTGTTTAAAGGAAAGCATGTGTTTGGGTTTAGAGGGAAATCCAGGGAGATAAAGTTTTGTCCAGGGCATGGAGCCTTTAAAGAAAATAAACATATAGGAAAATATTACTAGACCCAGCTTGGGGCTGGGTCTAGGCCCGTAGGCGAGTGTCCGTACTGGGGAGAGTATACAAGATAAAGGCAAGAATCTAAAGCAACTTTCTAGCCATTCCATGGCCTGGGTACACCCTGCTCTACCCATCCTGGGTACTGGGCTTCAGGACAGATCTGGACTAATTGGTGAGGGACCAGAAAAAAATGAGATGTCCAGAAAGCAACGATTTCTTTCATCTAGAGAGAAGCTGACTGAGGAAAGATGCCATCGAATCTTCAAATAAATTTTTAAAAATGTAGCAGTGTTGAGCTTCCAAAATTGTCCACCATATCTACTAAGGACAGTAGATGCAGTGGACAATATGGGAGACAGCTTAGCCTGTAGCAAGACAGTAGTAGAAGTTCTCTAACAGTAAGGAGAGTGTTAGGACAGGATGCCTATCGTCTGTAGGACAGGCATTAGGATAGGATGCCTATCTTGGAGAAACTTCATTGGGTGGGTTTAATGACAGGTAACACAAACATCTCAAATAAGATGAGATGAGAAGGCCTGCCGAGGTCCTTATGAGCTGTAATTGCTATGTTTCTACGGATAAGAAGTGAAGATGCCAAGAATCACTTATTCTGCTGTCATTTAGAAGACATAAGCCTTCTACCAAGGGTCAAGTCTAACGATCAAATTTGGGAAGACAAGTGGCTTTTTTTTTTCCCAGAGGAAGCAATCATGTTTTCCAGACCCTAAGCATTAACTAAAGCAAAAATTATCTTGCCTATAAAATTGCATTAATAATCTTAAAATTACAAAGTGAACATGAAATAATGCCAGGGAATCTGAGCAGCCTGAAGCTCCAGTGCTGTAGGGATCTGCTGTTACTCATGTCACTTATTGCTGGTGGTGACAGTTCAAATTTCATTGTCTCACTTTCTTATTTTGGAAACAAGTTTGCATTTCATACTGGAATGAGAAGTCTAAGCAGGTAAAGGCTTGTTCTTACGGATTAACCAGATGTCTTTCATTAAGTTGGTTGTGAGGGAGCTCAGCATCTTCCCAGCTTTGGCAAATGTGCTTGGCTGTAACCCACTGCAAATGGCACCTTGCCTGGGAGCATGCTGTGGGCTTTTGGCTGTAGCATTGGGAAGAAGTACCCAGGTGGGATTTTTCCCTCCAGTACACCCACAGAGAGGTTAGGGTTTCCAAAGATGAGGTGCACAGACAATCTCAAAATGATCTAACGAGGTGGTGGGATCAGCTGCAACCTTCCTCACCACACTGCCTATGGGGAGCATGTGCCAGGAGGCAGGCTGCTGCAGCAGCTCCCACCACAGCACCCACCAGCAGCTGCAGTGATGCCCTTGCCCACACTCATGCCACCGCCACAGGGCTCTGCCCCTCCTGCAGGTCATGCCTGGAAGCTGCTATCCCATGTGCGGGGTGTGAAGCTGTGGGCAGGGGGAGTGTGGCCAGGACATTGGGTCTGTCCAGGCAGGAGACTTGGAAAGGCAGCATGCCCCAGCAGCAGGGATGGGTTTCCTCTCTGCCTTGCCCCACTCCTTTTAAGCTGCTCAGGTGGCAGGAAAGGAAAGGAAACTCAAGCTCCCAGACCTCTGCTCAGAATAACCACTTAGTGCAGCTCCTCCTTCCAGCATGCAGCAAGCTGTGTTTCCAGGTCCCAGAGGTGATGCCCAGGGAGGCCAGCTGGGTGAGCTGGTTGGGGACCCTCCTCCTCAGTGGGGTGCTCCCATAGGCGGATATTGCCCAGATCCCAAGCTGGGCACCTTGCCATGCCCAGCATGAGCTCAGGGTGACACTGGGAGCTGCCATGATGTGTTACAGGTCCTGGAGCATGGGGTAATCCAGCACCCCAGCTGAAGATTGTGGGTGGAATAGAGACATCCTGGGCACATGGCATTGGCTGGGGCAGGGACGCTGGGGCGAGAGGCAATTATTCAGAAGACGTGGGCTGGTGTAACCTCAGATGCGCATGGGTTTGGGGGTGCAGTACAGTGCCATGGTGGGATGTGGGTAAAAACCACCCCTGGGGAGGTGGGGTCAGGAGCAAAACTTCTTCCCTGCAGCTACTCAGCACCACATCCTGCCTTCCCCTGTGTCCAGAGAGGCTGCGTAAGCTGCTGCATACCAAGAAGGACCAAGACCATCCAGTGGCCTCCTTACTCGGAACCTTTTTAGGAGGGATTTTAATTCATGTAAATGAGTGTTTTTAATTTGTTATACTGGCCTTTATCTCTATTACCATCTCATTTGCTTTTAAACCTAGTTTTGCCATCCTGACTGAATTCCATTTGATGCATTAGGAGTAATTCTCTTCCCAAGGGGTTAGACATTTTCTCTCCACATAAAAGTCGCTTATTTTGGATAAAGAGACGATTAGATTTATCTTTAATATTTTAATGGCAGCCAGGATTATTGGGTGGGCAGCCCTGGTTTCGGTTGTTGTTGGGGGATTAGACTCTAATAAACTCTTCAGATTGGGATTTTTTTTTCTGTTTTGCACAAAGTACTTGTATTTATTTAAAAAAAATCACTTCTTTTTGAGTCATAAATTCCATTTGCTGTTTCCTATTAGTAGTAAATCAAGTTGATTAAATTCGTAGTGACTATTTGCACATATATCTTTTTAATTTTAACATCCACAACATAAAATCTTTAATGGTGCAATTTGAAATACCTGCAACATACATTGCTGTTGCTGTTTAAACAGATGGAAATGAGGATCCCGAGGGAGGGGGGAGGGAGAGACGAAGGGATGGAGAGACGGACAGACAGACGGATGTTGAAAACGGGGTGACCTGGCTACCCCCCTCGCATGAAATGTTACAGATCTGGGGTTTTGTAAGGAGACAGAATTTGGAAAGAGCTGCCTTCCTCCCCTCAAAATCACCAGCGTCTCTGGTGAGCAAAAGGAGCTCGCAGCCCTCGCAGGGCTGCAAGTCCAGCTCGCCTCGCAGCCCTTCCAGTGCCAGGAGCCAGGCAGCCCTGGAAGAGAAATGTTCAGAGCATTTGCTCAGAGCAGATGCTTGCGGGGCTGGGCGGGTGCAAACCCAAAGAGCGGGCGCCCCTTGCCCCTCGGGCTCTGCACCCTGCCTTGGCTGTCCTGGATCCTAGTTTAGGCTAATCGGAAACTTGGTAATAGAATAAAATGTCAGCAAAGTAGAAATCAATAAGTGTTAATGCTCCAGGACTTTCACTGCTGGGCTCCCCTTTCGGACTTCCCCCTCCCACACCATCCTGTCCCTTTGATTTCAGTCCCTTCTCTAATCCCCACCTCATCAGCTCCGGGAAGGGCTGATCTGCAGCAGAAAATCCCTCATTCGGGGCAAAATCAGCTTAATTTGCAGCAATTTGTAGCAGGTCTTTGCTGGGATTTGAGTCTCAAAATTATCCCGCGGGTGGGGGCCGCAGCCCCCTGCAATATGGGCAGAGATTTCCCCGCTCTTCTGCTTGCAGAGATTTGTCTGGGGAGTAATTACAGCCGGGGGCGCGGCGCGGCCCCCGGCCCGGCCCGGCCCGCCGCCGCCGCGCCCCTCGGCCCGCGGGGCCTGGCACCGGGCGAGCGGCCGAACACGCCGCCGCCCGGATTAGCAGCATTAGCGGCCAGCGCTGAGCAACAATTAATCATTTGCTGGTAAATACAAGGGGGAGCCTCCCCCGGCTGGCGGGGAGGGAGGGGAGAAGGGGGTGGCTGACCGGCCCCCCCCCCCCGACGTGCAATGGAGCAGTGAGGGAAGGGAGGCAGGCACCCGGGGACCGTGTGGCCTCGGGACGGGAGATCAGAGCAGGCAACTTTCCTTCCGCTAATGCCGCTAATTACCGGCGGGAGCGCCGGCCTCGGCGGGATCCCAGGCGCGGGGACCCCCGGTTCCCCCGGGGCAGGGAGGGTGCCGCCGGCAGGAGTCCCCCCCTGGCAGGGCCGGGGGCCCGCAGCTTCCCCCGCCCCCTTCCCGCGGGGGGCAGCCCCCGGTGGAGCCGGACCGGCTCCAGGCTGCTGCGGTGCCGCTTCTACACGGCGGGGCGAAGGTGCCCGACTCCGCAATCCCGATAATCGCGGGGGACGCGTGCCCGAAGGGGAGCATTATCTGGAGCGCAGCTTGTTTTCCAGGAGAGGGAGAAATGACGCGGCGTGGAGGCAGCTGTTGTCACGGCGCGTTTAGGTGTCGGGTTAGCGCTTCGCTTGGCACCCCGTGACCTTCTTGGTAAAAAATTAGCTTGAGGTGAAATCGGAATTACACACATTAAATGAATTAAAAGCCGACTAATTAGTGGGTCTGAAAAATTCAGCAGGGAATCGTCCACTGGTGGAGAAGTTTTGAAGATGGGTTGCCTAGAGATGGGTTCTTGGTCCATACTGTGTAATATCTTTGTGGCGACTCAGAAGAAAATACGAAATCAATGCTGGTAATGATTCCTACTTGACATAAAAATTGGTGGAGTGATAAATAATGATGGGAACAGGTCAGTTATACTGAGCAATCTGGATCATTTGGCAGGCTCCGCTCATTTGAACAATATGTGATTTTAATATAGCCAAATGCAAGATCATACATCTCAGAACAGAAAATGAAGGTCACAGGATGCTGCCATGGAAAGCAGTGGCTCTGGGGAGAATGCAGGAGATGTGGCACATAATAAAAACTACACGTGGATTTTTGGTGTAATCTCCTCTATCAGACCTATGCAATTTTTCGATGTATCGGCAAGAAAATATTACCTAGCAGGTTGAGGATGGTCTCGGCGTCCCAAGACCGTAACAGATTCATACTGTATCCCCTTCTGGTGTCTGCATTTCCAAAAATAACACCAAAGAACTGGAAACTATTCACACAAGAGCTTCAGGAGCAACCGTGAGCTGGAAAACCCACCGTACAGTGAGAATTAAGCAGCTCAATCTATTCAGCTTGTTAGGGAGAAAATTAGGAGGTGGCTTGGTCACCCTCTGTAAGTAGTTAGGAGAGATGCTTTTGGAGGGTGGAAGGTTCTTTAATTTATTAGACAAAGGCATAACAGGATTCAGCACTGGAAGGTCAAGCTAGCTAATTCATAATTAAATTAATTAATTTAATTTAATATAAGTATTAATATAAGGCCTGGATTTTTCACAGTGAGGATAATTAGTAGAGTAGGTGAGATATTTTTAAAAGATCATCTCGTTAGAATAAAGCTGTTTTGATGGAAATGTTTTGGGTTTTGACAGAAAAATAGTTGTCTACAGAAATTCCTACAGCAATGTATTTTGAAATAGTTTGTTTAATAAAATTGTCCTGAAATGTATTTTCTCACGTTAATTTATGCATTATCATTTTATATTATTGTACTATCTTCATGTTATAGCATGAAAAATCATTGAAATCTATTTTCATTTTAATTTTCAAACTGTAAAGTACATTTGCTATGTGGTACTGAATGAATCCTGAATTGATGGAAGCTTCTTTCATTATAACACAGCAGAGAATCTTCACGCTGCCAGAAGTGTGAAATATTTCATGGGCCATGAAATTTCTGATGACCTTAATGATTTTAACATATAAAATAGGAATCACTATCTCTGTTGTCAGTCATAGCGTGTTGCCACCAACAGGTGTGTGTATGCTGCAGGCAGCGCTTGCTGTCAGCTGTTGCTGATGTCCTGTAAGACTAGTGGAAAGAAAAACTGAAACAAAGTTACAAACCAGCATTTTAAAATTACAACGTTAATTCTCCGTGGAAAGAAAATACTTTAAAATGTTAGAATTTCCCATAGTATGAGAAAACCTGATTTACAGCCACCTCTAATATTTCAGCATTAAAACTGTTTATCTGAGGAATTGCCTTTCCTGCTTAAACCTTCTAAAATACGTGCTCCAGCACAGACAAAGCTTACAGCCCTGGCATCCATTGCATTGCGCAGGGGTCTCAGGAGATGCAACCGGGTGTCCTTGCAGATGAAACAGGGAGGGAAGATGATGTGGTATGGGCCGCCCCTCCCAGCACCCTGCAGCTGCTAACAGGTCTTTGATCCATGGCACCAGAGAAGAGCTAATCCGAAGAAATTACCCCAAACATCTACAGCACAGGTGCCAGGTCTTCAGCGCCAACGGTCACCAGTGCCTCCTGGCCACCCCTAGTGACTTAATAACATGCACAGCAGACAGAGAAATGTCTAATGGAAGCCATGGAGCCAATAGAGAGCACGGTCATGGAGAATTAGGGTGGAGGGATGGAGTCAAAAGATCCCTTGTGTGGGCAACCCCTGGAGGGTGTAAACAGGTGATATTCCCAAACCAGGCTGTGTGGAGGCTCACTGTGACCCCATGGTACCCTTGCTCCTACTGCAGGGAGGACTGTTGTGCTCCGGCTGCCCAGGCATCTAGCAGCAGGTGTCAATGGCACCACTTTGGTTTGAATCCCTGGAGTCCCATCAGCCCTCTGCTTCCCCCATGGTGACCCAAAGGACTGAGATGGCAAAATGAGCCCAGGGTGCCCTTTTGTTTCCTCTGACTCTGTATTAGCAGCTGGGATATCTCATGTCTATCCCAGTTTCGGGTTGCTTGGGATAGGTCCCATGTTTATTAACACTCCCGGGCCTCTTTCTCATCCTACATGCTTGCATAATATCTTCCAATATGCATCACATTTTGTTGGAAAACATGTCCCTTTCTGTTGGAAAATAACCTCTATTTAGCAAAGCATCTCTGACTTCATCCTTGTGTGGAGCTGCACAGCCCACCTTCAAGTCAGCATGGATTTCTTAAAATGCCAGAGTGTCACTCCCCAGGCTCTTTACGACCCAACCTAGGAGACTTAAAAGAGCATTTTGACAGTCTGGGACAGAGGAAGCCTCTATCAGTGCTGCTGCTCTGGTGTGGTAAAGCACGAGCAAAGCTGGCTGACAGCTGCCTGCTAGAGGTTTGGTTTGTGAGGCAGAGGTGGAGCCCAGGGGAATGAGCCACGACGTAGGCATGTTTGTTAGGTGGAAATGGGTTAAAGAGACAAGGAAGTACTTTGTGCTGAACTGGGGTGTTTGGAGGCCCTGGAGGGAAAGTGGTGCTTGCTCCTCAGGGTTGAGGCTGGGCGAAGCCAATGGCGCAGGACATTCCACTGCCTCTCCCAGGCAGCGTGCAGGAGTATCAGCGGGAGAAGGTCCTGCACAGGGGGTGGCCTGGAGATGTCACCTGGCTTTGGTGTGCTAAAAGCCATTGTCTTCTGACAAAGGTAGGGCAGGAGTGGACTGCAGTGCTTCTGGTCCCTCTGCTCATGCCATGGCACTGCCCTTCATCTTCAGACTCCTAACAAAGCCTACGCTGAAAAATACAGCTAAACATTGCTCAGGGTATTGCAATACACTCTTAGATTTGTTGTAAATAAGCATCCTTTCCCCGAAAACCTCTGTAACAACCATCAACAAAACCAGCTTCAAAGTGAGGCTCCTCCAGAGGTTAATAACCATTAGAAAAGCAGATACCAAAACCCTGATGGAAACAAAGCAAAAAAAGGGAGAATGAAAATATGTGTTAAGGGTTTGATTATGCTTCCAGTTCACACATCCCCTAACATAAATCTAAACCTGGGAAAATTAATGGTAGAGAAACATTTCAGTAATCCCTTTACCTTTGAATCTCTGCAACAGAAATACCAAGGTGCATAATGCTTTCATGTGGGCTTCAGAGACAAATTCATAAAACAGAACAAAACACTTTTTTCGAAACATAAAACATTAATATACCTTCAGTAACTTTGGCTTGTCTTGCATTAACCTAAGGGGCAGATTTGCTACCTCTCCTCGTATTATCATGTTGAATAATACACACAGAAGCCAATGGAACTACTTGTGAGTAAAATATTACTCAAAAAGGTAAGACTATCAAAGCCAAATCATATGTAAATAATATCCTTCAAAGTCTGCTGAACATGTCTTCTCGCCACAGAGAACTAACACTTTAATTATCAAAATATAAAAATGCTTACTGCAAAAGCCCAACTGTCCAAAGTTTTTGAATTAAGTCCATAAAAAAATTATATTAGGTTGGAAATTATGGAAGGCTTTAAATAATGCATGACGCTTCTTTTTTTGAGCATTAGGTTGGCTTCAGTTAGTGTTGTCAAACCTTTTGCAGCAGTGGTGGTGGAGACGCGTTTTAATAAAAGCTGAAATTTTCTTGTAATCTTCTGATTCTTAGAGGTCTTTGTGAAAAACCACAAATACACTGAGATGCGTGGCATCATCCTAAAATTTGGCAACAACATAGAAATTACAATCAATGAATTATTTCGCTTGCAGTGACCTGTAAAGGAGACGCGTTACCTTAACAATATCTTGATCAGCTTCCTTCAAAACTGACAGTCCATCCTGGAGTTACCGACTAAGTAGGAATAAATGCAGACCCTGTGCTTCCAGAACTTACACAGACTAGCTCACCAGAATAAACCTTCATAAATATTTTTGAAGGGCAAGGTGGGCTTTCCACAGGAAAAACAAGATAATTGACCAAGACTGCATGTTACCGGAGTGACAAAGTAAACCTTCACATTTACACTTGTGCTAATGAAAGGGGGTGAATGACAGGGTAATCAAAACTTTACACATTTTGTAGTAATTAATTTCTATTACTTTTTAAATGGTTGGGGTTTTTTGATGCTAACATTCTCAGAACTGATTTTGTGAAATATTTGCTGCTTGTTAGTGCAGTTGTAATATTAACTAAATTCTAACATTAAATTCCTTTACGTCTAGAGATAACCTTCTATTTTAAAGAAGTAAAAGGTGCATTAAAGGGTAAAATAACCACCAACTTCCATCAGAATGTCATTGATTACCTCAGCAAAATGGTCTGAAGTCCATTAAATTGTGTGTTAAGTTTTCTCTCTGGGCTTTAGGCCTTTGGTCTCTCTGATCTCTACTTCTCCTTGGTAGAGCTGACTGGGGTTATGCTCTCCAGCTGCACAGAGCCAGGCTGGATACCTCAAAATGCAGCAGCTCCTGTAAAGCTGGCACTACAGTCTTTACCTAAGCTGAGGAAGCCTGTAATAATTAAAAAGGGAGAGAACTGTTCACCATACAACTGAAAGAAACTCCTCCTTAAAGTTTTCTTTGACTAAGCGGTGTAGAAGATAACAAAAACACCAACATACAAAGTGTTATTTATATCAAATGTTTTGTTTGAAATTACATTCATAGGATGCTCAGATGCCATGGTAATGAACACAGCGTAAAAGTAAAGATTAGATGCTTCAAATAGATGTTTGTAAATAATATTATATGCAAATACTTCCATGCACAACACTGCTGCACCTGAAACTTTTGGAGCCTGAGCCATGCTTGGTCCTTCTCCCCTCCTTGTTAACTCAGACCTCTCTGCAGCAAAACCAAGATCTCAGCTTCAAATTCCTGTGGAAGTGATGAACCTGATCTGATGTCACACGAGTCAATGTTACAGGATAGATCTTAGTACTGGCGCAGCTTGGGAATGAGGATTTAATTTGATGCTGGAGTTTCAGTTGACTTTCCAAATGCTGCAATTGTCCCTGAGTGATGGAGCAGACATTTATGGACTGGTTTTGGGGAAAGGATATGGACTACAGATGGTTCAGTGCTTAGAAGAGAGAAAGGTGGACCTGCTGCTGTAAGCAGTGCTATTAAGGGTGACATCTGAAGGGGGAGCAGAGCTTTTAACTCAGAAACAAGGTGTCAGGGAAGACAGCATTCATACAGTAAGCCAAGATGCTGAAGGTTTTAAATACCTGGTACCTGAGTAGAGTTAGATGAGTCTGTGACAGTGAATCACGTTTGAGTTTTCAGCTTCATTTTTCTTGTAAAAGAGTCTTTCTCTAAGAAATATCTCTAATCGTTACTGCCCACATCTGACAAGCTCCATGTTGAACTAGGGGGTAAATTTGACTTAAGCTGTTAACTGGTAGTTTCCAAACCATGTTATGAAATTACCTGCAATAAACAGTCCATTCCAGCTCAGCAGCAGACATCAACAAATTATCTTTTTCCTTGTTCTAATTTACAAGAGGAGTACAAATAAAGTAATATATTTTTTAGTTATTTAGCTTCATGCCATCGCAAGTCACAGCGGGTGATGGAGGTTTGCACCAGGAGTCCTAGCTGACATAGGTAGGTGACAGTGGGGAGGGAGGGAGCTCTGTTAGACGAGGTGGGAGACCCCCACATAGCATTCAACTAGCAGGGTGATGTAATTCTCTCTCAATTTTTTTCTGCCTCCAATACCTAGAAAAGTGCTGCAGTCTGTCTTTCAGCCTGGCTCTGGGGCATAGTTGCTGTATGCCTGGGAGAGGAGAAAATATCACTGAAAAAATAAATCCATGACAAGATTCCTGGAAAAGTCCCCGGGCACTCAGGGACTTGCTGCTGGTTCTTCCTGGTGCAAGAGGAGGAGCCAGAGCCTCTGTGCTGCTTATGATTTTATTACATCCAGCACAACATAGAAATTGCTCTGCACGACTCCGAAAGACACAGAGAGGGAAACCTGAAAAGAGTCTGGCTTAGGAACCTGGGGAAAAGGCAGCGATTCAGGAAATGTTTAACAGAAAAGTGAGAGTATAATGACACCATCATTAACATGGCTTGAAAGACAGGACATTAATGCAGCTGAAAGCTCTTGCTGGTCGGAACTGCCAGGACACCTCCAGCTCCACGGGTATATCAGCTGCTGGAGGCACTTTGACTCTGTTGACGTAGGTATGTATAATCAGGAGGAGAAAGTGGAGAGAAGGCACAAGAGGGACGGAGACCAAGAAACGAAAAAGAAAGAAGAGGGGGGTGGAGAGAGAGGAAAGAAAGGACAGAGATAAAAGGGAAACGGAGAAAGAGAGAAAATGGGGGGGAGAAGAAGAGAAATGGGGAAGGCAAGCAAGCGAGACTGTATTTGTATAATTACTGTGGATTGGCTCGGATTAAGGGCAACTAGCTATCTCTTGGTTTTTCCTTTTTATATAACAACTAATCTCCTTCTAATCAGTTATTATTAAATTATATTCCATTTTTAATTCATTCACAGATCATTGGTGGCACAGTTCGGACATCTGGACAGATAATTGAATAGAGATAATTTATGTAAATGAGGAACAGTTGTGTACAGAGGTGGGGGAGGGGAGATTTCGGCTCCTGAGGCTGTTGACCTAATGAGGAGTCTCCAAAAGCTGCCCTTGCTTCTTGAGAAGACTCAGGTGTGAGGGAGGATGCTGGGTATATTTGGGTTTTATGTTCTGGATATTAACACACATACAAGAGGCCATCAAGCCTGAGTTGTCTCACTTGACCCGAGGGTCCAACCTGTATTGAACATAATTTCTCCCAAGGCTGAAGACACTGACCAAATCAGCATCTGAGGATGTCCCTTCCCTCCTAGGAAGAGGTTGTTTCTAACCCAGATCTTTTCATCACCCCGATTCAGTGTGGTGCCCCAGCATTGTGCTGACCTGTCCATGGGGCTGGGGCAGCAGCACAGCAGCTGCTCCATTTCAGTTATCCCAGGTGGACTTGAGCAGCCCAGGGAAAGGCCCTGGGCGATGATGGTCTCTCCCAGGGAGTGAGCCCCCAGCTCAACCCACTCAGGGCAGCTGAGTGGCCTGAGCCAGGGCAGAGAGACAGAGCAGGCTTGGCTCAGCCACAGGCACACCAGGCTTCACAAGTGACTGAATGTCATTTCCCCATGCCCAGGGGCTGCTGTCTCGCAAAATTAAAATTTCTCAACAGCTAGTGACCTGCTGCCAGCACTGCTGGGTGGCTGAACACAAGCTGGCTGCCAAGCCTAGTACCTTGTGCAGGCCTAATCTTAACCCCGGGAACTATTTCTTACTCCTCAAAAATGCCTCTGTGCTCTTTGATAGACAGACATGGTCTAATCCCTCATTGCATGTCTTGAACACTGAATTTGTGAATCAGGACAAACTGATGTAGGTAGCCTTCAAAGAGAGCTTTCATGATCCAAGGCAATAGCCAAGCACCACAGAGGATCTGGACTAAAGCATTGTGTTAGCAGCAATAGAAAAAGCTTTCCCAAAATTCCTGCTTATTGTCATCTATATGGGAACTGTTAAAATGGGCAAATGGACATCTGGAGTCAAATAATGTCCAGAGAGAGAACAAAATGCGACAATGGGATTCATCAGACCTAGTGTGAACCCCTGCAGCACAGGGAGTCTACACTGAGAACATTCCCATTCTATCCAGAGGTCTCTGGTCAATAAGCTCAATAGAGCCTAGGGCACAGTTCATCTTATCTTGAAACAGTTGTCCACACTGGATTAGAGTAATTGCATCTCCATTGACTTTATTGACAAGATTGATATTGACTACAAAAGTAAAGTAGCCCATGACTAGCTTAGGTGTAGGCATCTAAAGTTAGGTGAGATGGAGCCCACTCTAAGCGAGACAAGGTATTATTCTGTTTTTTCAGTAATCGAACAGCACAAATGCATATTCCTCTGCCTCAGAACAAGGGCGAAGATTAAAAAGAAGTTCTTGTTCTGGGCTGTGGATGTATTATTTTTTTTGCTACATTTGGATGCCTCAGAGCTAGGTGCTGAAGAAACAAGCATGGTATATAATTTTATCTTCCAAATGGGGAAAGAATGCTAGACTCAGTTGCAATGGCAAAACTCTAATTTCCATCACTCTATCATAACAGCAGGAATTTTGCTGTGCATACTGAATTGTCTTAGCGTTATGGAACTGTTAGAGGAAGGGAACACCACAGATGCATTCAATGTGTGGGAAAACTACTCACAAGATTTGTTTGTCAAAATAAATTCAGGTTGAATTGCCAAGGACACAATCCAAATGAAATTAAACTGGTTCAAGTGACCTTCTTGCCTGGTGTCAGAAATACGCTGGGCTTTGTTCAGCTCTGTGGTTTATTTTCTTGATTAAAAAAAAATTCCTTTTCAGGTCTGTCCTTGAGGTTCTAATTAGCAAAATGGGAAATTGCCACTGGGAAACTTATTGTGAATTTTCAGATAGGAGTTATCAATGAGAATGAGAATGCAGGTAGATGACTGTAAATAATAGGCTCTGAGTGTAACTGTCAGGCTGGGACAGAAGTTCTCCAGCAAGGAGAGTTTAAATCTGCCCTTCTTCAAGTCTTCATAAACAATGGAGAAAGCAGACCAAGCTGTATATTAATGCCATTTGCAGATGATACTGAGTTGGAAGAATTTGTGCTCATCACAGGGAGAGAACCAGAATGCTGCAGCGAAAAGAACATAGGTGGGAGGCAACTCAGCAAACTGTCATAAGGGGAAAATCTCAGAACCAAAAATAGGCCTGACAGACAGACAGCTGGACAGTGAGAACAGCTGGAAATAATAGTTTGGTGTGATCACAACATATGTTTGCAATATGACAAAGTTTAAGGTTTGAGACAGCTCCACATTCAGAAGCATGACATTGTAGAGCGGCCCATTAATGCTATTAGCTCTAATGTTAAGACTCAAATTTTTTGTGCAGTCTTGCACATTTGTGTTTTAAGGAAATACTGACAAACTGAACAGAGTCTAGAGAAGAGGAAAGAAAATGACTGAGAACTCATGGTTTTGGTCTGTGAGTCATGCATAGATCTGCCTGACTTGCTTAAGTGGTAACTAAAGGGAGGGGAGTAGTAATCCCTCAGCTACCAGAAAGGCACAAAATCTGATTTGGGCTAGCACCAGGAACAGGAGTGGTAGTCACTAAGTGAAATGTAAATCACAGACCACCCGTGCACAGGATAAAGGTGAGAACTGAGAGGGGCTGGATGTTATAGACTGATACATTCCCCCAGAATAACTGGTAGAACTGTAGGAGCTCTGTCATGGGGAAAATTTACTAGATTAGATGTTGCCCTTTAACTGGTGGTAGCCACCAGTGCCCGACACAGGAACTGTGCAATGCTGCTGACCCCTTGCATCCTGCATGCTTGGCTTGTACGGGTCCTGGTGAAGGCATCTGCATTGCAGGAAAGTCCTGCACCATGTACCACAATCTGCCCCAATCCTCCTCACCCTCTTCCCAAACTTCTTTGACATGTTTTCCTGCAATATTCTGTATACCTTGTGTCTTTCCTGATACTGCCCTTCCTTAAGCATACTGAGGGCTGCTGAATATCTTAGGGTCTCAAATAATTTTTCCTTATGAGCTTTAAACTATTCTGGTAACTGCTAATATAGTCTTTTAAGAAGGGACTATTGCATTTTTAAATCATATTTTATAATATTAAGCCTCCTTTTCTGTTACAATAGAAAAGCTTCTTAAGAAAGGGAGCATTGCTGTGTGTCCTACCCATATCCAATCTGGAGTATTGTATTTCCTTTGCAAACTTATTCAGTAGTCAAACCTCCTTGACATTTATCTTTAATAATGTTTGAAATAGTTGCTTTTAGAACAAACACAACTGTGGGACATTTACCTCCATTTCATCTCCAGTTTCCCTCACTTCATCATGGACTTAGTCAACTGCATTTCCCAAAGGAGCGGGTGGGCTGTGATGACACTGCAGACTTGGACATAACTGACTCTCAGAGAGCTTTGAAGACCAGAGCTAATAGCCTGGCTTGGCAGACATTGCAACGTGAGAATCAGCACAACAACTAGAACACAAGGCTGAGGTGCTCATAGTGGCCTGAAGAAAGATGGAGGCTGGGAATGTGTCCACATTTAGTCCCAGATACAGTGAATTTAAGTCTAAGGCCCATCTGGCCAAGGGACCGTGATCCTCTCATGGTCCCTCTCTCATCTCAAAATAAATCATGAAAGCCTTTGCTCTTCTCAGACAGACAAGGGTGTGTGGAACATCAAGTGTGATACAAGGGTATGATACATCCTGGCTTGTATCAAGGGTAGTGTGGCCAGCAGGAGTAGGGAACTGATTGTGCCTCTGTAATTGGCACTGGTGAGGCTGCACCTAGAATATTGTGTTCAGTTTTGGGCCCCTCAGTACAAGAAAGTCATTGAGGTGCTGGAGTGTGTTGAAAGAAGAGCAATGAAGCTGGTGAAGGGTCTAGAGCACAAATCTTCTGAGGAGCAGCTGAGGGAACTGGGGTTGTTTAGCCTGGAGAAGAGAAGGCTGAGGGGTGACCTTACTGCTCTCTACAACTACCTGAAAGGAGGTTGTAGCGAGGTGGGTGTTGGTCTCTTCTCCCAAGTAACTAGTGCTAGGATAAGAGGAAATGGCCTCAGGTTGTGTCAGCGGAGGCTTAGATTGGATATTAGGAAAAATTTCTTCACTGAAAGGGTTGTCAAGCACTTGAAGAGGCTGCCCAGGGAATTGGCTGAGTCACCATCCCTGAAGGTATGTGTCGCTTAGGGACATGGTTTAGTGTTGGACTTGGCAGTGTTATGTTAATGGTTGGGCTCGATGATCTTAAAGGTCTTTTCCAACCTAAACAATTATTTGATTCTATGATTCTACTCTATGAACAGGAATGCATGGGGCCAAGGAAAGAAGGTGACAGAGGACAAACATACAGACTGAAAACAGCTGGGAATACAGAAAAAGGGGCAAGGAAAAATTTTCCAACCTTTACTTGATACTCCATTACTTGAAATTCCATTACTTGAGGTGGATACTTATTCCAGCCTGATACATTTCCAAAATCTCCCCAAGGAAATGTTGCAGAAATAGCTACTTCTATTAAGGTATATAGGTAGTTTATAGTAAGTCTTCAAGCCACTGATTGATTTATATTTCCTAGCAGGGAGGATCCCAGAAGATGGTAGGGGCCAACACTTTGTCCATCTCAAGGGTTTGGTCATCTCTTAGACCTCCATCATTTCTCAGGTCTCCATTCTGTCATCATTCCTGGTTAGTAAGCACATGCTGGGGTGTGAGTGAGCAGAGCAGTGATGTGCTCAGTGAACCAGTGGCACTTCCTTATGCCTCATGCTTCTCCATGTACTTCCATCTCCAATATTGCTGAAGGTTAGATGGTGGATGGCAGAAATGAGGAGATGGACACCTAGAAAACTAGGACTGGAAGGGACCCGGGGAGGCCATCTCTTCCTCCTCTCTGCCTTGTGGCATGGCTGGCTATATCTGTCTCATCCTTGACAGGTGGACAAATACCTAAGTAATCTCCTCCAGCGTCTCCTTTGCAGTCTCTCTCCCCTGCCCTCATTTTTCTTAATTTTGCTCCTAATGTCTAATACAGACCTTTCTTGCTATGATTTCCTGGGGTCTTACTGCCTGCCATGGGCACAGAGGACAGATTTTTCCTTCTCCCTTTACAGCTTTCATGCCTGTGGATTTTCTTTTATCTCCTCTCAGTCTTCCCTCATCAAGTTACACAACTCCACTTCTTCCAGTTTTTCCTTGCAGGACATAGATCATTCTTGTTGCCCTCATTTAGTCACCCTCCAATGGATCCACATTGAAAGGCAATGCCAAAACTAGACTCAAAACACCAACTGAAGTCTCACCAATGCTAATTAGAAGGAAAGTTAATTTCCAGAGGTCTTGACAGCTGTAGTCTTATTTATTCCTTACAGTAGGATGTTTGCTTTTTTGCAACAGCATACTGTTTTTGACAGGGCTTGTAATCCATTCTAACCCCTAGTGCTTTTTTTGGAAGAATTGCTGCCTAACAAGTTGTTTTCCAACCCCTGTTTATGCATTTCATTTTTTCTGCATCACTGACATTCTTTGCATGGTTTCTCACTGACTGTCATCTATGTTTTTTCAACCATTTTTGCAATTTGCCAAGACGATTTTGAATGCTAAGCCTGTCCTCCAGTATACTTAAAGTGCCTTCCAGGTCTGTGTCTTCCTGATGTGCCCACTCTCTCTTTTGTCATCCATGTTGTTAATTAAATCAGTGAGTAGAACCAGATCCATAACAGATCTTCGTGGAGCTATTCTCAATATATCCTTTATTTTGGTAGTAAACCACTAAGGACTATTCACTGAACACAGTTATTAAACTAATTTTTTATCTCTCTAACAGTAGTCTCTGCTAGGTTATATTTCCATACTTTACTCATAAGGATATCTTTTGAAATGGAGCCTAAACAGCTTACTGAAGTAAAGACACACAACATCTTCTGTTCCTTCCTTATCTCAAGACCTGTTGCCTTCTGACAGCAAGAAATTAGAGTGACTGGAAAGGACTAATCCTTGACAAATCCACACTGAATGCAATTGGTTGTCTCATTTGCCTTTGATATTTAGAAATAACTTGGTGATTTATTGCAGAATTTTAATGGGAGTTAAGCTGACTGGTCCATAATTACCCATCACCCTTTCCTTCACTTTCGAGTGATGCCTGTGGTTTTCCTGTACTCCACCACATCTCTACAGGTTCTGGAAGTCAGCCGCTACTGACTCTGAGACTGCTGTAGCCAAATCTCTAAGTACCTCCAATGAAGCTCATTATGCCCAATAAATCTGAATACATCTAACTCAATTACATTATCTCTACCATACTCTTTCCTTATTCTCTGCCAAGATCTTACCTCTTTATCACTGTTATTAGTTTCTCTAATATTATCCTCTGTCAATAATTTTCACTCCCTGTTGAGCAGCGATCCAATATTTTGCTTAGTGTTCCTCTTGCTACTAATGAATTTACAGAATGATTTCTTGTTCCCTTTGATTATCTTGCTACTTGCAAACTTATTTTATGCTTGGCCTTTTAATTGTTCCTGCATGCCTCTGCTGTTCTTCTATATCCACCTTTTGTGCTCCAGCCTGCTGCTTATCTTCTGCATCCTTCCTTCACAGGTGTGAGGTCAATGGGGAATTTGTGAACTAACCAGGTTGTTTAAAAAATATTTTTTCCTATTTTACTAGGAGGCTGCCCCTGCTGGAGCAGAGAAGGACAAGGTGGCTCAGATAAATAAAGCTTGTGCTGCACGATCTTGTTGTCCCACCTTGTGCCAGTGGAAGAAGGTTAAGGGGCAGGTTGCAGGTTGGCAATTGGATTGAGAGATGCCAGAGGCAGGGAAATGCAGAACAGCTTTTTCCCACAGTTGTGTTTGTTGTAAAAGCAACTATTTTGAACATTATTAAAGATCATAACCACAGCTCTAATGACATTTGTTTGAAGGCAGTGTAGGCTGCATGCTTGGGTTCTACAGCTTGAGGCGTTAGCCCGCTACTCCAACCTGGGTGAAGCTAGTTGGTCTGACCCTCAGTCCACTGACTAACAGTGCTGGGAGTGGGTGAGTTGAGGAGGGGTGGGAGACCAGGCACCCAGGGACAATGCCAGGGTCCTGGCATGCCCCCGTGGTGTCGCCCTGTCACCTCTTGCTATACCACCACCAAGCCTTGACAAAGCCAGGGGCTGAGTGCATGGGCAGAGGGCTTGGGGAGATGCCAGGGTAAGGTCCTCCTCAGCGCTCTGTCACATCACCTTGCCAATGCTGCCCCAGTCTTCTCCAGCACCCTCTTTATACTCCCCCTTTTGCCCTGACAACAGGTCCTCCTCTTCCTCCTCCTCCTCCTGACACCCTGGGGATCTATGCAGACAGTTCCCCACCCTGCACTCCTCATTAACACCCCTCCAAACCCGGCAGGCGCAGACACCCCCAGCAGCTCCTTTCCCCTCCAATCCCCTCCCCTTCCCTTCCATAATCTATCTACATATTAAAATGAGTTTGTCCCTGATTTACATGCATAAGAAGGGATGTAATAATGAGGACGTAGATTAGAAGATTTAGCACAATCGTTTGTGTAGATTGTGTCCCATCAAAGGGCAGCTCTGACGAGCCGAGATTAAGGAGCAAACAGCTGCTGCTGGAATTCAGTCCATTTGTTTGCTGTTTTCTCTCTTGACTCCAGCAAACAGTCTCATTAACATGCAAGTGATTTGCCCCTTAAGCCTTTTCCTGTTTATTATTGGGGGAGTTGCTGACAACGGCTTTGTAGAGTCCCTGGCCCAGTTCTGAGAGATCGACGTGCAAATCAAGATTAAAATGGGAAGTAATTAAAAACAAAGAAGGGGCCACCAACACCTTGGTCCCCTCTTCCTTTTGAGGGGCCTTAAAGTTAGGGCACCTGGAGAAGCTGTGGGGCGGGGGAAAAGGGAATGCTGCCCACCATGCCTGTGTGCCCCGGTGGGTCCCTCTCAGCTGGCGGGCAGGGCTCTCCCTTTCTCCTGCTCTCCTCCACTCCCCCCCTGCCTCCCCCCTCCTCAAAATGTCTGGCTGTCTACTAAACTCATTTGCAGACTTTGCTTCAACGGCCCCATTTGGCGGCACCTTCCATATGGTCCCAGCTTGCTCCCCGCCACAGCCTCAGGACGCTGGGCAGCGCACCCTGCACCAGCTGCTGCCTTCATGTGTGCAGCCCCTAGCCCAGGGCCACCAGTGCCCACTGCCCCCTAGCAGTGGTGTCCCCATCCACCACCGTGACCCCACCAACAGGCCCTGCTGCCTTCAGCATCCATGGTGGGTGAGGGACTGGGACACACAGGGATCATGCAGCGGCCACACTCATGGCATGGATGGTGATGCACTGAGGGCTCTTCATGCAAGGGTCTCCTGGAGCCACCCTGGTTGTGAAGGATAGCTCAGGTCACTGGAGCAACTGGAACAAATCAGCACGGTGTCTGTATTTCAGTAGCATTCAGATTCAGCTGGGTAACTGCCACGGCTCCAGGTGAATGCCACTGGTGCCCTCAGCACCTCCAAGGTGGCACAGCACCAACCAATGCCACTCCCTGGGCTCTTCTGCCTCTTTGTGTCTGGGCTTTTAGCTGCCCAGGGCTGGCCAGACCCTGCTTGGAGGTGGCTTTGTGCTGACGCGCTGCTGGTGAGAGCACAGGGACAGCGATGGTGTGGTCATCTGCTGGCTCCCTGTGTCTGGTGCACCCTATCCGCAGCTGGCTAGGGATGCCTACTGTGAGGGATGGCACGAAGGATTTCCTAGGCTGAGAGGGAGAGTGTCACATAAATCCCCTGCAAAGCAAGCAGCATTTTCTCTCCATTTATCAGAGCACTTGCTGTATCCCCTGCAAGACAAGTAAAAATAAAATGAGGCCTAGAAAACTTGCTCTGGAAACAGTACTGGTTATTATCTGTGTGCCTACACAGACAAGCAGGGACAGATGTGCGTTTGCTCTGGCTGGCAGCCGGCTCCAGCCTGGCAGCGTGGAGCTGTGCTGGAGCATCTCCACACCCAGCCTCATGTCTTGGTCCCCCTCAAGGCCCCTGGCTCAGGCACAGCTGCTCCAGGACCCAAGGTGGCTCCGGCCCAGGGACACAGCACGCTTGCACCTTGCTAAGCAGACGTGCATGCACACAGGTACACTCTACCCTGAGTGCCAGGATGAGGCTGCTCAAGAAGTGCTACCATACAACACTGAATAGTTATGAAATTTGTGACCTCCTTTCGTGGTTTTCGTAAGTGCCTGATGTTGACAGGCTGCTGTGCACCTTTCTGTGGGGCCCAGGGCCAGCAGGAGCTCAGGACAGGCAGACCACTCTAGGCTAGCCCAAAACCCCTGGCCTGGGGGGCTGGCCATTGTTTTTGGTGAGGTTACCCAGTTATCACTGAAGTTAGTTTCATGCATGACCGGGGGGAGGCTGCAGCACTGCAGACTTGATCGCAGATTGCATTGTAATGAACAGGTGTAGGCGAACCATGATGCGCGTTTTAAGTACTTTCTAACCTGAGTGCTTTATTTTTATAATCTTGGGGTAGAGCTGCACAGAGGGTTGGTCAGGAAGAGCTCGCTCTCCTCCTCGCTCCAGCTAGCTGTCAAGTCCAGAGAAGCTCACAGCTTTTGTAGAATTGACTGTTCAGAGCAGCAGTGCCTTGCCCTCAAACCACTTCTGCTACTTACCAGGGCAATGCAGCAAGGAACAACCAAACCAAAATGTGTCCGGCCTTGATGTTATGGCATTGCGCAAAGTAAATGAGGTGGTGGTCATGACCCTTACAAACACCCAGTACTGCATACAGACAGAATGACAGGCAAGTTTTTGTGATTTCCCTACTGTTGTTTCTAATTCATTGACCAAAATAATTAATGAAATAGTTATAGCTTTTGCTTTTTCAGACTCAGAAAATGGCAGTTTCACAGCTCACCCAGCTTTTTTTTTTGTGTTTGTTATGATAGTGGCAAGGGGGAGAAGAGCATTTTCCCAGCTGGGGCACTACCTGCAGGACAGCAAAGTCTGGGACAGCTGAAGTGGCCAGTAAGGTTCAAACAATGTCAGGGATAGGAATAAATATCTATCTTTTTCTGACTCGTACCTAAATAGCTGCTGGATTCCTCTGATCTACTTTGGTGCTGCTCCCGTACCCTTCATTCTCCTCTCCAGGATGCACCTCGCCAGCCAGTGACCAGGCTCCAGGGGTGCTCCCCTAAGAGGTGGCCATCTGCAGTCCCAGCCAGGCCCTCTGCTTCCCCAGCGAGGCAGTGCTCGGCTGTACAGCGCCTTGCACGCTCGCCCGCCATGCAGCCCCATTGGCAGGGAGGTCTGCAGGCAGCAGCTGCAGCAGCAGCAGCGCCCCCCCAGCAATAACTCTGCCTCTCTCAGCACGATTTTTCGGTCCGCAACAACACAGCCCTGTTGCAATTGATTTTCAGTGGATCATTGAAAGCTGCTCCATCAGTCTAGCCCTAACAGATTTCTACTGCCTGCTTCGCTGTTGTTTTGGGTTTTTTTCATTTCGATAGAGTTTTGGTTTGTAATAGAATAAAGTTTCTGTGGCTTGGGCATTTATCCTCATAAACATCTGAGCCCTTTTTGCTCAAACACAGCACAGTCAAAGCAACCGCCTCTTCCTTGGATGGAGATCAGATGTGGAGAACTTCACACTCCCAGACTGAAAGAGTTATGAGTGATTAAGAAGGCAGCCGATAATAGAAATGCTTAGTCAACCTTGATGTAAGTCATTTGAGTGCTCCAGATCTAAATGGGAATCAGCCAGTGAAATCAATGTGCAACTGCAGCATGCCCGTAAATAAAGAGGGAGCTGCAGGACAGCACTGCTTGCCGCAGCTCATGTCATCATCTGCAACACCATCACACAGAGCATCTCTCCCAAGCTGGTCCTTGGGAATATGCCGATGGACCCCAAAGAGTGGGGCCAGTGCTTCAGCCAAAGGAAGACATGTGATGGAGGTGGGGAGGGATAGAAGAAAAGCCCTCATAAATTGAGGAACATGATGATACTGGGGTGGTTTCTGACTCCCAAAAAAAGAGCTGTCTCCCCAGGAGGGTCTAGAGATTTGCCCTGAGATTGCAGGTGCAGGGGAAGCTCTGAAAAGTGGTGTCTTTGCCAAGGAGACAGAGGGGACACTGAGTCCCCAAGCATCTCATGGGCTCCTGCATTATGTGTGCAGAGGGGTCCCCGCCCAAAGCTCCTGTTGCCGTAATAAACACTCAACTGAGAATAGGGCAGGCAGAAAAAAAAGAGGGACCTCGTGGGTCCAGCTGCAGCATGTGCCACTGCGTGAGCTGGGAAGGTGGGGGAGTCTCTAATCCCCCGGGGCCAGGCCAGCTGCCAAGATCCGGCTCATTTCCCAGCATGGCAGGACTGCAGCCCCCCTCTCGTCACCCAAGGACACCCTTCCAGGGCAGGGGCTGCCTGCAGCCTCTCTTCTCAGGGCTTGTGCTCCAAATAGGTGCAGGCACAGAAATACCACATTTGATGTGCACCTTCTCTTAAGAGGTCCAGGGGACTTTTGGGCCTTGCATAGACAACTAGCAGGGTTGAGGGGGCAGGCTGCATCTCCCTAACTTGCCCCTCTAGTTACTGGTGGTTTCATGCACCATCTTTGCCAGGCCTGGGCTGGGCTGTTGCCTTCTGGACACAAACAGAGAGATTTTTAATCAAAGCCACTCCAATGCAGGCAGCTTCTCTCTTCAGAGCTAAGAGATCTACTCACCCACCCTCCACCACATTCTTCTTCCCTTGACTATGATTATTGTTGCATTACTGTTGCTATTATGTCATAAATTGACGTCTTGTGTTCCTGATTGTTATCCAGGGATTCTGCTCTAATCTTGACGATTGCTAATGCAGTGTAAATCCAGCGGGCTGGGTGATAATCTGGCTACATAAAAAAAAAAAAAAAAGGACTTTCTAGGCATAATCAAAACCTTTCACTTTAATATTGTGCACAATACTTTTACTGTGAAATTGCATTTCCCTCAGCCCTTCTCTGCGCTCAGAAAGGCCCTGTGCTCTCTTTGCGTTTAAATAAAGCACAGGGCGCAGGATCTGGCCCCCAGCGCAGCAGAGAGCAGTTCACGTCCTGTGCTCCAGTGACATCTGAAAGTTGGCAGGAGTACTGCTCCCTCCCCAGCCCCAGCAGGGAACGCCTCCCCTCCGCCAAACAGAGCTCTGGAGGATGGGGGTTTTTTGGGTTGTGTTAATTTCACATGAAAATTAATGCAATATGACTCATTTGTATAGGTAGTAGTTAATACCCATTGAATCTCTATTTTCCATCTACATATATCTTCACACCATTAAGCAGGTGCGCTCATAACCAAGGTGAGCCTGAGTCAGTGAATATGAGGTGTGTTTCAGTCCCCCTTCTCAGACTGACATTAAAAGCACAGGAGTGCAGAAAGCACGGCAAACCAGGGAGAGAAAATGCGGATGGCAAGTTGATACATTAAGGCACAGTGGCACAAATATTAAGCAAGCAAAACCCCCACCCGACACCCACGCCACAGCTTTTTGCAGGCCAGGCCCCCCAGGCAGCGCCTGGGGGCTGCCCCACGCTGTTGGGGGCAGGAAAGCCTCCACTCCTCACCTCCGTGGGCCCCCATCCCTGTGCCCCGCCACCACGCTGCCCCACAGCGGCAGGCCTGGGGCCGGGGGGCGGCGGGGCCCCGGGCGCCCGCAAGCGGGGCGGGCGCCCGGGTGTCGGTGGTGCAGCGTCCGGGAATGCGCCGCTGATCCTAACCAAGTTTGCCAGCCATGCTTTTCTCATGGCTCCCGCACAATGGCCCGTTTTCTGCCCACCTGCCGATTATGCTTAATTAGGCGAGGAGTTGATTAATTTGAGGTAATTGACAGCTAATTACAGGCCTGAGGGCTCATTAACTTGACGTCCTGTCTGAGGGAATCGGCTGGAGGGGGTCAGGTGATGTGCAGCCCCCCTCCAGCACCCGCTCACCTGGGCGGCCCGGGGATGAGGACAAGCGAGGCCGCCCCGTGGGAGCTGGGATGCTGCAGGGCCATGGCCGCAGGCGCCTAGGGAAGGCAAACACCCCCAGAGGGAACATGGCATGAGGGATGCTGTGGGGCAGGAGGGCTCCTCTCAGTGATAAAGAAGGCTCTGGGTGAGAGGAGTTTTGGAAGTTGGTAATGGGGCGGGGGGCTTACGGAGCAAATGGCCAAGGATGTGGGTAGGAGGGGAGGGGGATGTGGATGGGGTGAGGGCTCCCAAGGCTGCGGTTCGCTGTAGGGTTGGCCAGCAGACCCCACGATGCCCATGGCTCCAGTGGGGGTCTGTGGTGGCGGAGGGCTGCCACAAGTCCATTGCCCCAACAGGAGCCCACAGCAGCTGCTGGCAGGCTGCAAACACCCATGCTCACGGTACAGCAGGTCTTTGCAAGGCATCATTAGTTGCTTCATACTTACAGCAGAGAATACAACTACAGATTGAAAACACAGGGAATTTTTTCTTTCAATAAGGCTTTTCTCAGTTGCTCTTTACTGTCTGCAAATCATGAGACAGTAAGAGAGCTGTTTGCCTAATATCCTATATGTCCTCCCTCATCGGATAATTTGGGCATGTTCTCTGGATTTACAAATTTATCCTTATCTTGCCCTTCTGGAGCCAGTGGGATCCCTGCACAGAGAGAGGCTAAATGACATAACCAAAGTCACACTGAAAATCTAAGAGCTGAGTCTAGCTTTTTCAAGCCCTAAACCCAAGCTCTGACCATAAAACCAGCTTCACCATATTCCCCAAGCACAAGGCAGGATACCTGAACATGACTGACACCTGCCAGAGGTCTGGCCTTGCAGCCACTCATCTCCTGGGGGACAGGCAGCTGCAGTGGAATGCTGACAGGTCTCGGATGTTCCTGGCAATGCTGAGGAGAGGGGCAGGGGAGGCCTATATACCTTGCTGCTGTCTATTTATGTCAGGCAGGATGTGGCTGAAGAAATGTGCTTGAAAGGTCACAAAGGGATGGCCAAGGTCTGTGGTGGCTTCTTGGTGCTGTGGGATTGCTAACCACCATTAGAATCCACCTCATCTTGCCCCAGACATGGTACATCCTGGATGTAACAACCGATTATTCAGCTTCGTTCAGGATGCAGAGGTAAGCCAGCATAGAAAGTGGCAGAGGGGTTGAATTAAAAGTAAAGCCATGCCTGTGAGCAGAGCAACTACAGCACACCATAGTAGCTGGACTGTCCTAGGAGCCACAGGCTCCATACCAAGGTACTTTGCACTGCTGCTGGGCATGAAGGCTTGGATAACTGAAGTGGAAGGAATGGGATCTCCTGGCAAAATTGCAGACAGCTCTTCCTGGGTGCCCATATGGAAGTCTGATGAAGAATCCCAGAAATCATCTTAAACCACAATCTGACCTGACCGCTGGCGCTCTTCAGCCAAAAGAAGCTGCATCGCAACTGCAGCCTTCTCAAATGCTTCCCTTCACCCACTGGCATCACCCCTCTGCCTTACTTTGGCCTTACTTCTGCCTGTGGCTCCTATGAAAGCACTGTGCTGTCCTCACATTCTTGGTGTGATCAGAAGGGATGATAAATAGCTAGAGGTGTCTCATCTGCATGTTGCTGACAGTGGATTTTAGAAATCTGACTAAACAACTTGCTTCGATATCCTGCTACTGCATTTCACAGCTAACATACACACTGCCCTTTATCGCTTTGAAAGGCACTGGGGTTTCATTTTCTAGGCTCTCTTGTTTAAATTTCATGGAGCTGGGTAAAGCTGAGTTGTCTTTATGGCAAATATTATTTAATACCCTCTTCCCATTTGTTGTTCCTTCTTTCTACCCTAAATACACCCAGACTCGGTGATGATTCACGGTATGGAGGCCAAATGGACCCATGTGATGAATAAATTTTGCTCACCTGCTCAGAACCTCTCCCATGTCTGTCTCTTTCAGGAGAAAGTGTCCATAATTTAAGCTGTATTTGAGAAGAGAACGCCCCAACAACCTTTACTATGGAATTTGTCACTTAGAACCTGGGAGAGGAGTTATTTGGAGAGACCCAGGCAAGTATTTTCCTCTTTTTATCTCTTGATCCATTGTTGAAACTGGCTAAACCTTGGTCATTTCTCATCTTGACTATTACAAGGCTGTTGCCTTCTAGTGTAAATACAAAGCCTATACGTTGGTACAATGGTATTAACTGTTAGGTATAGCACTGGGCCACCTAGTAGTGAATATCTTTTCTGTGTTGACACAGATTCCATCAGTAGTGCATGAAAGTCTCATAAACAGGCATACATTTAACCATATACATTTTCTATCAGATCACAACGTTATCATCAGTTTAAAGATGGAGCACTAGGACCCAGGTAGATTAAGTGGTTGCCTGCATTTAACAGGATGCCTGAGGTAGATCCAGACAGGAAATGGGCATTCTCTGTGTTTTAACTCTCTGAACCTTTAGAGCTCTCTCTTGCTACAGAAAGCCTCACCCACCAAGCACCGCAGTATGATGCTGAGTGCCTTTCTGAAGGAGGAATGTTTCATGGGGACCACGACTCTTCCAAGGCCTAAGCTTTAGGAAAACTTAAGTTTTTCGATACTGAATATTTGCCTGAATTCCCAAGTCATAACTAAAAGCCAGAAGCCCCACTCAACCGAGTCAAGAGCTCCTGTCTATAAGGAAATTGCTGAGTCCAGGCTTAGGGGGTTAGTTCTAGTAGCAGGAAATATTACACAGCTGTAAACCTCTGGGTAGGCAGCAACAGATATGGTCCTTGAGAGACTGGTAAGTAGCCTCACTAGGATTGTCACATCAGATCGATGGATCAGGATAGTGTAGGATCCTTCATTTGAGAGGTGGTTCTTCAGAGCCATCCACGCTATAGCGGTATATTTGGACTTCAACTGATGTCACCTCAGCTGGAAAGACTGGTTACTGGTATATGTTCATGACAATTTATTAGTATTTGAATACAGGTCACTTGGACATCCAGAATATGAATATGTATGTCCAGAATCCAGGACATACAGAAAGAGTCATCCCCTTTCTGTACTAAGTCAGTGGATGCTGGAGAAAAAAAAATTGAAAACTCACCAGTACTCAAAGAGAAGTATATAATTCTGATGGTCTGTTTTACAGTAATAGAAGTGCAAATATTCCCTATGCAAACTACATGCAAGCTTTCTAAATAAGTTGGCAGAATGGAAATTATTGCTGAGATCAAAGACAGGGTAACCTGTCTGTATTTAATTTGCTTTTTATCTCAGAATTTTTGGCTTTGGAATCCTCTGGCTCTTGGGACTCCAAAGAAGAGGGGAAGGTCTCAGCAAATCATTGGTCAGTGGGAGCCAACTCTACCTTGAAAAGCAATCTGGACTTCCAGCAGGTTGGAGTGTTTTAGGAAGTCTCCAGATTTCAAGGAAGAGGGTAAGATATTCCTACTTCTGATCATTACCAAAGTAGTTGCAAGGATGCAGCTCCTGATGTCCATGCCAGTGTAAGATGCTGCATCAGCCATCACGTGAAGCAGTCATCTGTGCTGCCTGGACAAGAACCGTGCTCAGATGTGGACTGGTGACATGGCTTGTTCTTTCTGGGGTACCCTTTCCATTGCTTTCCTCATTAGACATCGCTCAGGCCATTTCAGGAGGAAAAGCGTTTGCTCTAAAATACTAAGATTTTCTAGAATCTTCATCTGTTCTTCTCTGATTTGGCAGACATGAGCTGTTGTTCAGCACTAACATCCCTGGACCATGTGTCCTGCCGTGGATGCCTACCTCATACCTGCATTTGCAGCTGAAGCTGTGTCTGAACCTGTTCACAACACTATTTGTAATCAGTGACTTTTTTTAAAGCAACCTGCTGATTCTCCAGTGTCTTAATTTAATTTGGGTACCTCTGTGGCATGAGACAATACAACAGGCCAAGAAGACGACTCTGAGCCCAAGGAGTATGAATGTCCGGAGGGAGGGATTACTTAGCTCTGAGTTTTCTGAAATAATTCCAGCTCTTTTTCTTACCGAAGATAATTTCTGTAACACATGGACGGAGTGGCCACCAAAAATAAGCTTTTCCTATTAGGTCTAGCCCTGGAAGTCTTTTTTTTTCCCCAGATACACAGGGTTTGTGTGAATTAACACAAAGCTGTGATGCCAACAACTGCAGCTGGATGAAACATTGCTTTAAAATCCATATCATAACTACTATGTATGTATATATGCCCATGTCTGTGCATGCGTATGTTGGCACCTACTCTGCAGAGGCTGGAATGACAACTCTCCCAGATCTGTGAGAAGGCTGGTAGTAGCATCACTGAATTTTAGGTCAAGATTCTGGTAAACAGCTTCAAAAACTACCTTAGCCCATGGCTACACCAACCAGGTCAACTTCCTAGTTCTGAAGTTCAAAAAAAGGTATTTTTCAGGTGCTGCCTGTGTAAGTGACATAGCTCCCAATCACCAGCAAACCAGCCTGTATTTTACGCTTATATGAGACCTCAGAATTTAAATTCTATACTCACAACCCAAATGCATGAGAATTTATCTTGTTTTAGGTTAGCAGAAGAAATAGCAATTGTGAAATTTATCATTAGCCCAATGTATTTTTATTTTGCTGATGAATAAATGTTGAATGACTGACCTTTGTGCTAGTATTTTTCCCATTATTTCTGTAGGAATTTTATATTAAATTTTCCATAAAATGTTGGAATTTTTCAAGACATTTGATCCAAATAAGAACAAACCACCTTATTCTCATGTGTCCTGCATTTTAATGTTTCAAGGTGAGAGGAGAACCGAAAGCCATCAGGTTCCATGCAGTAGAAAATAAGGAATATTTTTGAACACTTAGCTTACATGAGACTGTTTATGTTCATGCGCAGCAGTGCTGACCTGTCGCAAACTTGTTTGAATTAAACTGAAGGGTCCTAAGGGGGACCTCATATCAAATTTGCTTGAGGGTGCTGCAAGGCAGTGTGAACCACAAGAATCAAACAGAAGGAAACCTTTCTGTTTAGATCAGCAAGTCACCAGGAGGACTAGTCTCCTGGAGTCCCTGAGAGCAGCTGGTTACCTTGGAAAGAATAAGCCACCAAGCAAGTTTCTCCTTCCTAGAATCTACTTCTCTGTACATCCAAGCGAGGACCACAAGTCCAGAGTGAAGAGGGCACTTTGGTAAATGCGGGACTGGCAAGAGGGTATCAAATGATCTGCCATCCAACAGCAGAAGTCAGGTGCAAGCAGTAAAAGGTTTGCCTGTGCCCCATCTTTTGACTAATGCACCAACCAACAGTACCTCCTGCAGATCAGGGGAAGTGAATCTGAGGAAAGGAGTATGGGGACAGCTGATTCAGAGTATCTATCCACACTTTCTCCCAAATAAAGGTATTTTTAAGTTGTGTAGGTGCTAGACATTAAAAGACATCAGATCCTGGCCCCTTCAAAGTACAGATTCTGTTTACTTTGCTATAACTCCGAGCTGGGATTTATAACCAATTTAGGAGGACAGCTTCTCAGAATTTATAGAGGTTGATTATTTTAGTATTAGTTTGATGACTGATCTCCAATCCAGTGCTGAGACAAAACTATTTATGGACCTGATAAGACAGTGTTCTTTTGTTTGCTTCCCTCAATAATACATATAGCTTACATATGTATATAAATATCTAGGTAGCTTATTTGGATGCTATTTTTATTTCATTTTAGTTTAAGACTTTTAAGAACTTTACAATAAAAAACATGTACAAATACCCTCCTGATACTTCTTCAGTAGGCAATAACCGTTGTCCAGAATTGATATTACCAGGCAAAAAGCCTGACTGGATTCGCTTAAGAAGTTAATAATTTCCACAGGTTTGTTTCACCGACAGCACATTTGGCTCATCAGATATATAACACTCTGCCCATACATTCAAGTTTTTAGGACGGGGGCTTGTGACAGAGAGACATCTATCCTTCTGCTACAAGGAAAATGACAAATGTCACTTTTTTTACCACAGAAAATAATTTTGTTAAGTTACAAAAACTAGGAAGCTGCTTAGAGAGTAAAATAATAGAGTAAAAAAAGGGGGAAAAAATCAGTAACCACCTAGGGATAAGAAAACAAGCATCAGCACTAGGGATTTATAAAGAACAAATTGTGCTGGAGAAACCTGATTGCTTTTTTTAATAGAATTATAAAATTAGTGGATGAAGAGAACACGATGGATTTGATACATTTGGATTTTAGTAAAGATTTGATACATAAATCCTACTCAAAATTAATTCAAACTGGCTTAGCTACACCACCACATGGAATGAAAAATTGGCTGGAGACCCACAAATAAAGGATAATGATGCATAAAATGGTATTGCGTTGGAGGGAGAGGTCTCCCCCCCTCCCTCCCAGACATTAGCAGTCACTTCTGTCCTATTTAACACCTCTTGACATGACACCTTCTGCCTGGAAATCAGGAAATTCTGTTAAGAGAGTGAAATATAGAAGGACATGTAGGATAGACCAGCTGAAAATAAAATGGGATCCCAGTAAAAGATCATGTATTGTTCAAACCACAGTATCCAGTCACGAGGAGGTCCCTAGAAAACACCAGATCAGAGTCACTGCAGCAGAACCCAACAAGATGGGAACTTGCATTGAAGGACAGCAGAAAAATAGCTGGAGCATCTGAGTAATAGAGCTGCAATTCATCCCAGTATAGAAAGATGAGAAGACTTTTGCAGTATCTGTGTCCCACATGTGCTTTCAACGTGGTCCCAGGCAGGTTTTGGTGGCATAGCTGGTAGGGGAGCTCCTGGAGTCTCTCCTATCGCATGCCAGAGACAAAACTGCAGCAAGACATTTTTCTCCCCAGAAACAACCAGCGCAGACGCTCACAGTGAAGTTAGCCTGATTTGGGAGGAGGGCTTTAAATAGTTCCATGTTAATTTTTTTTTAAAATGTAAAACCATGAAAGAAAATGGCAGCAAAGCAAATTAAATGCATTAATAGCAGACTCAAATCCCAATTTTCCTAATGTTTTCCCCTTTCTATCATTCACTCAGTCCATTTACAATTTCAGCTATTCACCATCTTATCTTAGCACCCATCCGCAGCTGTGCGTGGGTGTCCCAATGACTTTGGAACCTGTAGGCCAATTTCAGACAACTTTGCAGAGGGTAGGTAATACATTTCCGTGTTTTGTTACGTTAATCAGCTGACAAAAGAAATCCAATGACTGCGCTCACTGAAGTGTAAGCATACCCTCTGTTAGGCATCAGAGAATCCGAACACGATGCAATCTTGAGAGACACATCTACAAGAAAAAACATGCTTCCCTGGCTGGGTCCACCACTCATGAAACTTCTGCTTTTCTCTGGCCTCCTTCTTACTGGAAACCACTACCTATTCCTATTTGTTCCCCTTCTGTTTTGCTCTTTTCACTATTTCTCTTCTTAAACTGTATTTCTAGCAGTCTGCCTTCTTCACTCTTTTGCATTCTCCCCAACTTCCTGCCCATGCCTTGTTGTCTTCCAAACTGTGCTTTCTTATCTTTCTTGTCTCCTCTCCTCTGTTTTTAAGTCCCTATTTTTAAATTCTTCTCACTTTCCTGTATTTTTTCCAGTCTTCCATATCACTCCATTTCCACAGTCCTCTCCCACCAAAATAGGTTGCTAATAATATTTTGACACTTGCTAGTGAAAATCCTGTAAACCTTACCCAGATGCATTACGTTAATGGGGTACACTAATATTTATTGTACCAAGTTCCTCCCTTTCCAAACTATTGAAGTGAATGAGAGAAGTTATCTCTCTTTTACTAGAGCAAATAGTTTTAAGCTCCCTATAGTGCTGCACTGATCATTTTAATGACGTTCTCTATTAAGGCAGGATCAGACCCACAGAGCATCAGAGCAAGAGCAAGGATTTCAACATGGCAAACATTTGGACTGAGCAAGTGTAGAACTACATGAAATCTGGAAAGTAGCACTTACACCCTCTCTGCCTGAGTGTAAAAGGCTCAGGAAGGTCAGAATAAGTGCTCTACATCAATGAAGATGTTCTAATTATTATTAGACTCTCTATAAAGCCCATAGCTCTCCTAAATTCATGTGTACATCGTGCTCACTGTGGCAGTTAATAGAACTGTAAGAAACCTTGATTTTTAGTGTTCTGTTTTTAAATTCTCAATCTTTAACACTGCATTGAAGTGACTTTTTAAAAATTTCATTCTCTGAATAGTTCTTACAGGTCTTTGAAAGAAGATTAAAATGTCTGGTATTGCACTGTAATTTATTATTATTTAAATTACTAATGCCTGCCAGTTGCTTAGGCTTCTGCATTTTTATTTATTTTGTTTTTAAAGCCACATCTAGTTAATGAAACAACAAGGCAGATGGAAGCAGTGGAAGGGCCACTGGATTGTGGCTGAGAAGTTATAGGGTTTAAACTGTGTTTGCTGGATAACCTCTAACAAGTCTCTTTACATCTTGGTGTCTGCTTTTCGCCTCCTACTCTTTTATTGCTTCATCTGCTCATAAGCCCTTGAGGACAGAGACTTTCACCTAATTATGTGTTTCTATGATTTGCAGCACAATAAAGTTTCGATACTTGCTGAGGTCACTGTGACTTAAATGACTACTGTAATGCAACTGATAAACTGCTAAAGAGATGTCCTCCAAACACCACTCCAGGCCACAGGTACCGTACAATTAGTAAGTGGTACATGAATGCCAGAAGGCCTTAGTGAAGGACACAAGAAGCCATTGCACCCTTTCCCTCCATCTGTATATTTTTCACCCATCTTCACAATATTCTCGAGTGTTGCTAATCTGTATGAAGGATGTTCTTCACCAGAATGTCTTCCTCACAAGGACACAAAACCAACAATTTTTCAGTCGATCCTTATCTGCATTTGGAAGTCAGAAAACTGGCATGATATTATTAAAACAGCAAGATGGCAGGCCAGTAAAATAGAGGTGTAATAAGCAAGGACCCTAATACTTCCTTGGGCAAAGAAACCAAGATAAAGTGGGAAAATGAGCAATATGTCTTCTTGGATACTTTTCTCCTGGTGTCTGCCAGTGAGGTTCAGTCTCTCGAGGGAGGCTTGACATGGGAAGTATCACCAACCCTTACTCAGGGAGGTCACTCGACCCCTGAGCTTCCAGAGCATGAAAATGGAGGTGGCTATGATAGTCTTTAGTTTTCTGCCATTGATTTGGGACTCCTCCTTAGACCAAGACTGAAGCATCTGGAAGGCAAGGTTAGTGGCCACTCGGTGTAACAGGCAGTAACAGTAGTTTTTCGTTCTTCAGAAACTGGTGTTATGGATCTGTTCTGCTGGGACACTTGAAAGCAATGGTGATGTGGGTTTCACTGAGCATCCACCAGAGATCCTCAGGTCCGGTGGAGTAATTGCATTCCTTTCTTTCTCTTTCTGCCTCTTTCTATTCATGAGGCAGCATAAAAGCTGCCAGCTCACTGGGGTAAGGCAGGAGCAATAAAGCTTTTTTCCTTTCCTCTCTGGGTTTTAGTAAGAGGATTACATATCTCCTCCTTCTAGAATAAATCTCTTTGCAGGGAAGATACTTCTCAAGCCCTCTTTGGAGATCAGTCCCTGCATCAAGACTCCTAAGATTCAAGCCATCACAGCAGCCAGTAGGAAAGGGAAAGGCTATTACAGCTTTGGAGGGCTAGCACATGGTATACATGCTGCCACGGGGAAAGGGTCCTTTCTGGGTTCACAGCTATCAAGAGACAGAAAAGTAAGGAGGCACAAGCACAAAGCAGAGTTCAGGCTTCCTCCAAGATGACAGGAGGCTGTTGCTGGAGCCTTGGAAAGACACAGCTAACCCTCTTGCTGGAACAGCTTCACCATCAGGGACAAATAACCCAAGAAAGAAAAGAGGGAACCTCTTGTTACTTCAACACTTGACCAAATATGTCTCAAAACAGTACCCAAGCATGCATGAGCGCACGCAGTGAGTACATTGTTAAAACAGAGAAAGCAAATTGTAAGCTTTAAGACATAATTATATATTTTACTACATCTAGCCCAAAGACACTGATTAATTAAGGACCTTTAGAAAGAACATAACATCTAAATCAGACTTAATCACTAATGTACTGCCATAACTTTGGAAACATCAACCAGCAATTACTTCTGCAAGTTACTACATTCCTTCACAAATACACCTATGCATTAAAATGAAAGTCTGTGTGACAAGTAAATAAAACTACTCGCTTCCACCGACCCTCCTCAGCACCCACTGTTCCCTTCCGCTGAGGTTATCTCCGCTGATGTGGCACTATGAACTTGCTCTGGCTTCTGTTTCGTCTTCCATCTCTCCCGTCACTCTCTCTACTCTCACTGTAGCAGGTTTAGGCTAATGGCATGAAAGTGCACATTTATTTTTTTTTTAGCGTTTCTTATGGCTTCTTTGGTCATCATCTTCACCTGCCTTAACGTATGTGAATCATTTCAATTTTGCCTAGCTGCCTTTCTGGGGCAAAAGAAACATCCTGATACACATGTACATCTTGTTTCTCACCTCAGACCATAAGCATCCCACCACCAGCATAGAGAGGGATAGTCTGATTCACCTCCATGTCACCTCTCGTCTTTCCAGCTTTCCCCTTCCTGACCAAACCAGGACCTGTGATGATCACAACAACTCACAGGAGAGGTATTTGTTGACAGCACCTGGAAGCCTCAGGTCACTCCCTGCTGCCCACTTCCCACCTCTGCAGGGCAGAAGATGACAGTTTGCACTCTGTGAAGGAGCACTGGGGAGAAGGAATTGCTGGAGCTCAACCTGCTGCTGCTGCAGTGCTATGCACTTTCCCTCCCTCTGTTGACCATTATTTTAATGGGTCTTCTGCACTTTTGGATGGCTGATTGACGCATCACACATAAACCCCCTTCCCCTCATACACGCAGCATTTGCCTGGCTTGCCCAGCGAGATGGTTGGGTTTTGGAAGCACCAGGTGCAGCTGCTGGGACTGCTGGTTGGAGAAACATTTGCCTCCTGAGCCCGTTAATTAGCACAGTAACGGTAACTGTGCTCCATTAGCCAACCCATGTGGTCAAGTCCCCTCCCCGTCCAGCAACCTTGCCCTTAATGAGAGCTGGAAGGGGGACACTCACAAAACACTGCCTCAGAATAATATTCGGCTTTGTCCACGCCGGTAACAAGAGCTGACAGGATCACTACGTCCATTTCTCTTCTAATTAGCACACTTCCAGCTCGGCCTGAGCCAGCAGCCAGAGAAAAGCGATCGGACAACCGTGCCGAATCACAAACACAAAGAGGCCCATTCCCCGTAATTAGGTGAGACAATCCCTCAGTCTTTTCTCGGCTGGAGCTTGCCGGTAAGAGTCTCGCTGTTTTGGTAAGTCCCAGCAACACAAGTTACACGTCTCCCCAGGACACTAATAAGCCCCTAATTGTCTTCCGCTTCACACGGCTTGTACCATAGGTCTGACTTGGGGGAATTCTTCTAACGAGCGGCAGCCAGCCCTCCCTGTGCCGCAGACGGACAGGGAGCCGCCTCTTGGGCACCGGGAGGAGAAGGGGGACGGGGAGAAACAGCCAGAAAAGCAGCCCAGGCTCTGGGGACGAGTTACACAGCACGGGGCCTGTGGCTGGGCGGCAGCCACCTGTTGCTGGGGACATGGACCTTCTCTACCCTCTCTCCATCGCCACCGTCCACCTGCATGGTGGTAACCCAAGTTCAACTCTCTGGCCTGCCTTCTCTTTTCTCATCTCCAGTGGACACAGGCACCTGCACTTCCATGCAGAAATGTACCATCAAAACTGAACATTTGATTGCAAAGATTTGCCTTAAGTCTCTGCTAAGGCTTGCTGGGGGCTACCCTTAGACAAATGCAGCACCCAGCATGTGCTTTGCTCCAGTGAGGCCATGCTGCTGGTCTGCCTCCAAGCTCAGGCTGGGAAGAAGCATGGGTGTAAATGAGACCCTGTCAGTTCCCATGAAAGGGAACACATGCTGGGTCTCATAGGACAGGTTTCTAAAGATGCCCACAAAATGATTAAAAACACAAGAACTTTGAGAAGTTGTGAGGTGGGTAGGGTACCCCAGCTCAAAGTCCCTGATCAAAACAAGGCAAAGAAAGACCTACTCCCTCTATCTTTCAGTCTGACACTTTCTTGAGAAACCATCAACCAAATATTTTTCAGCAAAACATTTTCCCTAAGTTTTGATGACAAGCTCATTTTGAGCAAAATATCACAGCTGATCCTGTTAAGGATACTCAGGGCCTGCAGATCCCTTTGCCTTCTGTGCAGCTGATTACAAACTGATCCCCCCTGCAAATCAGGCCAACGGGTTGGCAGCCCAATCCAAAGTGCTTCCTCCACCAGTTTTGCATGTGCTATTTGGCTTCAGTGTGCTAAGCAGGTGGAGAAACCTAAGACAGGGTGACAAACTAATCTATGCAGAGTACAAGAGGAAGACAGGCACCAGTGATTATCTTGAAAGACAAATTAGGATAATCAATTAAAACTAGCTATAACTAATAAGTTACTTTAATACAGGGAGAGGAAAACGAACTTACGGCCACAGAACCAGGCCACCTGAACATCCATGCCCACGCCCATGTGGCCCACTTGGGTCACACTGCTGGTCTCGTCTCTAATTCTCATGCAGCTGATGAGCCCTCTTCCTGCCTTTTTGTACATAACCTGCTGTGTTTTGGGCTATTGTAGTAAGTGGAAGATGGCAAATGGCAAATTTCTGACGCTTCAGAATTAGCTTTAAAATTCTGCGATTACAAGGAAAGTTGTTAGTCACACCCGGTATTTTTGGGAGGGGAATCTTCCCTGGCATCCAAGTGCCTGCAAGCACAAAATTTAATTACCCTGTATTATTACACCTACTCATCAGCCATTGGCCACAGAGCCAGCCCTTCAAGCGATAAGAACCAAGTCAAGTACTTTGTACCCCCACAGATCTGGTCAATAAATAAGGTGCAAGGTCATTCTTATTACCCATTTTTTCTACTAGCAATTAAGTAAGGGCTTTCAAGCTCAGCCCTCTTCCTCTTTTCTGTTCCTTACCAAGGTGTCTATAACAGAGACAGGCAGGGAGCATTCTGGCTTCACTAGTCACTGATCTGTATTATAGGAATCAGCAGGCAAGCCAGAGGTCAACCACACAAACCCAACAAGAAAATGCCTATTCTGTACACGCATCAGCTGCCCGGAGTCAGCCATCCTGCTCAAAGGGACATGATGGAAAAGGTCAAGTCTAAAAATCGGCAATTTCAGTGGATGACGAAGATCCTGCCATGCTGAAAATCTAGCACAATCTAAATAAAAATGGCATTATTCCACACACTCTATGCAGAATGTGAACTACACTCTTTTGAAACTGGATCAGCCCATACTTCTCTGGCCACTTGAGCTTTTAAGTATCTTTACATGGACTTCAAATGACTGGCCACAACTGACTTCAGGATTTTGCATTTCACATCCTCCTGAAAGAAACTCATAGCACTGGCTTGCAGAGATAACACATCTCTAGAATAGCTTTGATTCTAAGAATCACAGTATCATATGAAAACAAAAGGATCCAGTCTTCCTGTCTTTCTCTGCTTCCTTGTTTTCATTTTTTTCTTTTTGTTTTCCTTTTCTTAACTTTTAAAAATATCAAGGTTCACCTCTTACCAGGGCAATGTGTATTTGGCACCACACATACAGTATCTTTGGAAGTATTTGGCACACTGGCAGGTGTATAGGCTGGGATGTGCATGGAGCAACGGTGAGTTCTGATATTTATGTGGTGGGACATTTTACTGTAGTGATTATAGAAATGTGTTTACAACATTTGCATCTGTTGTTCTAATCACATTGATTCAGTTCAGAGTTTTCTGGTCCACAGGAAGTTTCTGTCCAACTGTGATTTTGCTGGACTGGAGATACAGAGAGGATCTTCTGGGAAATTTTCTTTCAGTAAATTATCTTCTATAGCCTGATTATTTAATTACTTTTTAAAAAGTGTCAGTACAGAATGGTATATAAAATTGAGGTACAACATTAAGGAGTAAGGATTATTTTCATGTTATATTAAGTTTGCATGCCATATTTAAATAGTTCACTAAATGACATGACACATTTCCCTGTTAAGAGTTGTCTCTTTTGATTGCATATATCTAAAAATTTCTATTAGTTGAGAAGTATTACAGAAATATTTATGCACTGTTACTGAACTTGTGTTAGGATAGGAGTCCAGGATTTCAGACCATATGACAAAGATGTAATTTATCTTTTTTACATACCACATAGGCTGATGATGGAATTACCCAGTATCTCTTCCTCAGCATGAAGTGGTTGGCATAACTGTTATCATGATTTGGAAAAAGTGTTGCCTAAGGCAAGTTACTGCAGGCGAAGATGAAGTGGATGAGATTAGCTGCATGCACAAACTACGAATCTAAGTGATGATCCTGTTCTTAGAGATACTCAAAACAGGATTTAACTCATGATGATGTGGGAGAAAACAGCAGAGGAACAAAGTATAAGCTGTAATTAGGACTTACACACCTCCACAGTATGCTCACACACTGAATACCATGCAATTTTGATTATGCCATCTCAGGCTGTATAGAAGACAGACAATTGAACATTGTGAACATAAGGCAGGCGAACATAACCATGGAACCAAAAACATAACAGAGCTGAAAAATCATAAGTAGAGCACAGACAGCAAAGAAAAAACCAAACAACTGTTTCTGACAATAAAAGAAATGAAAGGCTCAACATGTTTTAAACTTGCTTACCTGTTAATTCCAAACAATGACTTCCCCCACTCCTTTTTTTTTTTTTTAACTTTTCTTTGTGTATCTGAATTATGGAACTCACTGTCCAGGGGCATTTTAGAGGACAGAAGTACAGACAAATTAGGACTAAGACAAATTATGGAGGGTAGGGTCTACTGTGGACCAGATTCAACTAAAACAGATTGCTGGATGCTGGGTAAGTTACCCTAAAGCAAAATCGCACTGTGTAAGCCTTTTATTTATATCCTTCCCTATGAGTCTACAACTGTTTATAATCAAAGAGAAGATTACAGATAAGATGGGATTGAGATTTGACTTGTAATAGCACCTTACATTTTTATGTAACTTAAAAATCAGTAAGATAAACCAGAATAAGGTTCAAACATGACCTCCAAGTTGAATTAGTCACTTTTCACTAATCTGTTATTTCTAGGTGACTTGTTGAGGGAAATACAAAGCAGAGTTGAGAACAGTGGTTATAGGATTGTTCCAAAGTTGTTAATTTTGTAATGGCAAAACACTGAGTTAAATGGAATATTATGCTCTTCAATTGCCAGTGCAACTAGACTTTTGTTTGATAATTATTAATAAAACAAACAAGAATTTATTCTCAGTACAATTAAACATCAAAGCATTTGATACTCCAAGACTGAAGTGAATAGCCTTTACAACCGAGTATATGTAACACTGGCATTTAAAAGGAACTAAATACATACTGGGTTTATTTCCAAGAACCTCACAGTAACATTTAACATACCAACACATTAAAATTTTATAAAGTAATGCATTAGCTCAATTAATATTACTAAATCTTCATCATCTTATACTCTTATCTTATCCTCACGTCGTTAATTTATCAAAACTTTTTTTTCTTCTTTCAAAATACAGAAGGTTATCAGCAACAAAAAGTCATCCAGATTTTCTTGCATAGATAGATACTGCAGGGGTGTCAGGAAGGACATCACTGAAGGAAAAAAATAGGGTTCAAAAGGGTATGAAAACCCTTAGTACCATTTGGATATTGCCAAATATTTATTTACTGATGGGAATGGAGCATCCACAGGCCAAACCCTGAGGTGGTGGCATGCAGAAGTGTGAAGAAAAGCCTGATTTGCCTAGGTGGCTAAGCAAAAGCTTTTGCATCTCGGGCTATTCTGGAAACCCAGATGAATCTCTGAGCTTTGCATTTGTTTATTATCAAACCACAAAGCAGTAACAGACAGATTACAATTCTCTGGCTAACACATAAAAATACATATAAATATTACCAATAAAAAAACCACATAACCTCTACAGATGACAAGTACAAAGCCAATAAATATCACAATTCTAAAGCATACATTACTGGCTGCCCAACAGGAGATAATTACTGCATATGGTAAAAGGGTTTTCTTTGGGTTTTTTAAAAAAACACATGTATGTTATTAAAAACCATCTAGTCTGAAATGCCTTACTCAACATACCAGAAAATGTACATACACTTCTGTGCCCCGCTTTCATTTCTTCTCCTATAGTCCTCCTCCTTTCAGATCTCAATTTCTTAATGTTTTGGATCAACAAACCTCTAGAAAATGCATAAACTTGTATAGGTGTTACAGGTGAAGTATCCCATTATGTCATATATGTGTGTATATATATTATGTACCTAGTATACAAACTTAAACTTGCATTCAAAATGTATAATTTAATACTTATAGCTACATCAACATCGGTTCACACCAGCAGGTTTTTTCTCTGTCTCTGAACTACCACTCTTAGCTTCTCTTCACATTTATCTGTCTTAACTCTTGCATTCTGAAGGGATGGATTTCCTGTTAAGCTCAGCCCTGCATAAAATATGAAGTACAGAAATAAATCAGTTAAGTTTAAAATCAGACTCCTGACATTCCTAAGTATTCAGTATTTGTGCAGAGGTCTTCCCAGGATGTGGGTTTTAACTGCTTAAACTTAGTTAACAGGAGCTGTCCAAAACGAGCCTAGTTCTGACCAGTAATAACCAAGACCACAGACTGCAAACCAAAAGGCCACCAACATTTTAGTAAAAATTCAGAGAAGTTTACTTGATTAAAAAACCTCTTCCTCTTTATTGCACATGCACCTGAAAAGTCTCCTCTCTCTGCAAAGACAGAAAAATGCAATGCTCTAAGGACAGTCTATTTCCAAGTCATTTCTCCTCTCACGTGTGACTGCGGCCTGGAAAATGACAAGTTTTGAGAAGGTCTGCATGCTAAAACTAACCTTTCTAAATGGAAATAAAACCCTGCTCTACATCCAATGTTTCAATATTACATTGTAACCTAAAAAGAACATATTTACTAACGCTTAAAATGTTTTCTAGGAAAAGCAAAGAGGATGAAATGAAAAAAAATTCTTCTCTTAAATAAAAGCCTGAATGTGCTCCTTACCTCTTCTCCAGGGTGACATGCAGAAGTGCATAAACAGAAGACATTAAACTGTACGATGAATAGAACCCAAAACTGTATGCTGAAAGAGACCAGGTCACAGAAAATTTGACTCTAAAAATTGTGGGTTTATAGGGGAAGAAAATGTTGAGGTTGCTGTTTTGTAAGTAATTAAAAATACCACAAAATGCTCTTTTCAGAAGCGTTAAGATTCTGTATAAGCAGACCATCCTTGCAGTGTGGCTAACAATCCTGTTGCCCCTTCTTGGGGTGCTAACTGAAAACATTACCACCTTTTAGCTTTGTGACTTTCTTCAGTTTCTAGTTCTGTAAGCAGAGAATTGCAGTGGACTGACAACACTGTTCCTTTGTGTACTGGCCAAGGTTTCTGTAGGGATATTTTCCTTCATGACACAGTAACACCTCTTACTGCCTATGGTCTGTCAGTCTTGATTTTACTAGAGAACCGTTTAGCGGCAAGGTGAAGCTCCTGCTACACTGGAGGCCTAGAGGTCCTCCTTGGAGTACCAGACATGCTTCTCTAAAGGGAGTGAATAACTGGAATCTAACACACAGACTACACTCAACTTCAACACTAAAAGCATATGCTTCTGCTGAATCAGTGTTATCGACCAACTCACACCCCAAACTCTGCTCATATCTGTCAGCACAGAAGTTTCACATATGAAATCAACGTGTCTAAGACAGAAGACACAAAAGGGTCAATGCCTCATGATGCGCACTGGCCAGTGTCAGATCTGATGTGTACTCCAAACAGGTGCTGCCCCTGAGAGCAACTGAATAAGGACACTATGGCTGTTCACTTTGAAGAGCTGATTAAAACAGATAACTTTGCCACAGCACGTCAGGGCCGAGTCCTCCTGTTGGACGTCTTACAGTCAGATGAATTCCAGCGTAACCAATTGCAGTCCTTGTGACCTGTGTATGCAATACACTTCTCCCCTGTAATGAGATGAGCTGTGGAGGCAAAAAGAAATGTTTGCTTCTGAAGGTCTGGAGCAAGAGCTTTGTACTTCTAAGAAGTCTTGGGGTTCATCTGGATCCACAGTACGTAAAATGATCTAGTTGGGGTATTTTTGTCCAAACTCCAGATATGGCAGCTACTTCTTGGGTTTCTCTAGGATGTTCAGGAATTTTCCTCGAGTCATTTCTCTAGCTGAAATCACAAGGGAGGAAAAATATATTAATATTTTTTTTTAAAGCCAAGAAACCCAAACAATTGTATAATTTACAGATTTTAACCACAGCATAAGAAATTAATTTAGATTTCTGCTTATACCATAGGGAGTAAGGATTTTTTTATTTATTTGCTTATTAAAGTTGAAAATAAATAAAACTGCATTCCAGCTTGAATTCCTGACATCCTAGAAATGCAGGCAGGGCCTGGAATCTTCTAATCTCAGCAATAATTCCCACAGCCTGTCTCATTACATACAATCTATGCTTTCTATTCCTACTGCATTATGCTCTTGCAGCATCTCCTTTTCTATGTACTATCCGTCTCTGAATGGTGTAATCCAGATCTCCATCACTCTATCTCAGAGCAATTGTTCCTGGATGTTATAATCCATCAGAGATTATGGAACTCTCTCTTTCTCCATTTCAGGATTATTGGTCCCTCGATGCTATGATCTTCAACAGAAATTAGACAGCATTTTCTCTCTCTCAGCAGTGTCAGTCCCTGGATGCTGTAATATAATGGGGTTTATATTCCTTCAATGCAGTTCATCTATGGACGGTGTAATAAAGTAAAGTTTATAGAGCTTTGGTCTTCTCTCTCTCTCTACATTGTCGGTCCTTTGATGTTTAATACAGCAAGGCAAGGTTTATATGTCTCTCTCTCACTCTTGGCACCATCAATCTCTGGTAGCTGTATTACAGCAGGGTTTACACAGCCACTTTTCTGCACGAGACATTTCTGACTTGTGAGCCCATAAGCTCACAAGCTGGCAGAGCTGCCCTAATACTATCTTTGTCTTGCAATAACAATGCAATGCATCAAAGACAACACGATTAGCAATTGAGTCCTGGAGAATGACAATCTTCCCACCGGTGCTTCCCTTCATTTCTTTTAAATAAAGGTGTAAGCTTTGTGCTGGACTGACAGGCATCAAAACATGGAGGTTTTTATTCACGGGATTGATGAAAGCATGCATGTTTCCCACACCTAGCCTAAAGAGACTCTGAAAGGAGATGGGAATTCATTTTCTGTTTTATCCATGCAATTCTTTACCTCTTTACCAAGAGGAGCACCTGAAATAACAATTACCATAAAAACTGGAGGTGGGTTTGTTGCTTATGTTGGGTTTTCTTTTGACATTACTGACTATCTGTTAGAACAGAACTAAAATGTAATAAAAATTTTCAGCTTAAAACATTCAATATGCATGCTCAGGTAAAGACATTTTGTTATACTTTAGTAAAGGTTAGAATTTGTGCCTTAAAGCCTCTTCTTTAAATTATCGCATTCTCATTTGTCTATCCAAAATTGTACCACAAGGTACTGTCACCAACAAGATCCCTGTAAAACAATCAGTGGTATTATGAACTGCCCGGTACATATTGATATTCATAGGCTGCGAAGTCCACTGCCATGAGTAGAACATGCTTCAGACTGGCTGCAGATTCAGGCAGATCACTGCATTCGTTGCCTGGTTCATGTCTCCAGCTGTGAGTTATATCATCTGGGATCCATTCCCAACTCTGCTTCTGATTCACAGCATGAACTGCCACAAAAGTACTCATTTGTACCTCTACTTCCCCGTCCACAAGATAGCTTGTATCTTTTAAGTGCTGCTGAAGTGACACAAGGATAGAAGGTGCTGCAGAAGGGCAAAGTGAATTGTTATTTTGTCAGGAACTAAGTTGTTACACACAAAGAACATGATGAAATAAAAATGTGAGTTTTTAAAAATTTCAGCTAGGAATAGATTTGCAGCACCAGTTCTTTGACACCTCTCCGCCTTGCACCATCAACAGTGCATGGTTTTAAAACACTCTTAATGGAGAAAGCACAAAGTTGAAGTGTAGTTGATAGAGTGGAAAGTTTTCCAGAGTGCAAGTCCCATATAGAAGATATACGAATGCATGACAATTCTGTTCCCCCATAGAGGGCTGCACCCTATAAATCAGGCAGAGAGCATATACTCCTTCTGCGTGCTGAGCGAAATTACTGTGGGTTGGGGGTTGCTCCAGAGCACGTGCCCTCCTGTTCACTTGTCATCGGAGATGTTAACATTTCTGATTAATTCACAGACCTCTCATTTTACTCTTCATTCCTTTATCCTTGCTATCCTGTTCTGCTGCAGCTTAAAGATTCTTACCGACCTGCTACAATAATCACCGCCCGCTTCCCCCCCCAACCTGGTGAAATTGTTTAGTGATGCCAACCGCGCTTTTAATTTGCAAGACATCAGACACAGAGGTAATTTATACCAACATCTGTTCATTTCTGACTTCTGAAACAAACTCGCACATGCTGCTACAAAATCCCATTAGGAGCAGGAGACAGCCTTCTGCTATTCTGTATTCCTCTTCTCCTCTCATAACTCCGGCTTGCATTGGGGCTTTACTTTTAAAGATGTGATGCCAAACTGAAAGAAAGGACCTTACATCTTTGTATGTGTATGAAAATGGCCAGGAAATAACATCCTCATATCACCAAAAAAAAAAATCACAGCCAAACTAAGGGCAAGTTTCCACAAACATTAACAATCATGTTTTCCCTGCTTCAGCTGCTTCTCTTATCTGCCCAGGAACCACAGTTCAATGTATTCCTAGTAAACACAGTCCAAATACATATTACATGGTACTGCGTTCAAATGTCTTGGCTATTCCTTCCCCATTGTTCCTCTTTAATCTGCACTGGAGTATGATTTGAGCTTGGGTTTTGCACAGAAAAGCCTCTAATTAAACTGACTCCTCTGCTCAGTATTGCTTCTGATAAATTAATTCTTAATAATGGGAATATCATTTCCAATAGGGCCTTTTGGAGCTTGCTGGAGTGAGGGAAGAGCTTGTGAATGAAGAAACCATCACCCACATTCTAAATATGATTGCAGTCTAAGAGAGACCGTAAAACCTGCCTTAAGCAACTACCCAAGGGACAAGCAGAAGCCAGTTGCGTAGCAGATAGAGGTGGATTTTTTAATTAAAAGGTTGGACAAAACTGTAATGAAAACCTTAGGGATTTTTTCTTTAAAATGGTTGCTTAAACCACGGACTTCAAAGTGAAGAGAGGCTTGAGCACAGGTTTCATTGTACCAGCTGAAGAGGGGGCTTGAGTGCAGGTTTCATTGTACCAGCAGACACCACAGAGGCTGTGCAGCATGAAACAGAAACATGAATCTCCATGTCAAGTCATGATTTACAACCTTGCCAATGCTGTGCATCTACTACAATAGAAAAATCAGCACTGGGTATGATCACAATAGCTTGGATACAAATTAATCTCACCTACTAGGGAGGAGGAAGAGGATACCAAAGACCATAGAAAAACTCTTTAAGATGTTATCAGCACTGGTTACAATAGAAGTTGAGTGCTTGAATAGACTCTTTCAGAGAAATGTACTGAAAAATGGTATCAGGCTACTATAATTAACTGAGAAAGCTGTACTGTATGAATTAAGTTTGCTGCCTGGCAAGTTCTGCCAAGCAGATCTCAAGGACAGGTATTAGGTAGGAAAGGCCAGGGCTGAAAGGAGAAGGGGAGATTTCCATTTGATAGGGGAGCAGAATAAGGTTTAATATAATCTCCTCTTTAGAACTTCAATCCCTCAATCCCAAATTTAGCCTTGTTGCCTGGGGCTCCTTTTCTGCTACAATTGTCCCCAGGCTGCCTCTCTGCAGTAAATTTTGTGGTTGCTGGTTGAAAAGATTCAGTAGTATAGATTGATTTCCTACAAGTGAGGAGATGAGGGATTACCAAAAGCAGTCCTGGTTAACAAGATTGGGTACAGAATCTCCTGCTAGAGCAGCCCACTCTGCCAGTGCTTTGCATCCTTTCACTATGACATATGGGTTTCATTACACAAAGATTTTCCTGATTTTAACTTGGAGGCGATTACATTGGAAACTCAGAGCTATCTTTACATCTGTAGCAATTTAAAGGTTAAGTAACTTTTAATCAAATGACAAAGACTCATAATGTTTTTTCCTCGACTGAAAATGAAAACTGCTGTTCTGGATATTCCTTCCAGTGACAACTTAATTAGAAAAAAAACCACTGCACTGGAGATTGGGGTCCAGCCTGATTGCTCCCCATAAAAAGCCTTCTCACACATATGATAGCACAGGACATACTGTGTCATAAGGTCTGGATGGCCAGGAAATAATGGAAGGATTTAGTTCTGTAAAATCAGCAATGAAAACAGTGATTTACACTTATATAAGCAACTTTCATCCAGGAGAATCCCTAAGCAACACACATATGTACACACTTTAACATAACATACACTTAAATGCAAAAGCACAACACATTTGATATCACACATTTATCATGATCATTATACCTTCCACTGCTTATTACTTCTGGGCTTATCTAAATATCTCAAAACAAAGCCTGTGAGCATCTTCAAATCACAGCTATTTTAAAATAAAAATAAGTCACCAACTAAAGCAGCAATTCTCTGCCTCTCCCCCAGATGTACAACATATGGGACAAATTTGACTGTGCTCCTCCTCTGACCTGAAAATGTAGCCTTGTTGAAATCTAAAGGTTTTGATACTAAAAAGAACTGGAAATACAATTAATGGCCTGTGAACAGAACATGTTTTTAGCCCTGAAATGCCTTGTAGTATCACACTTTGAATGCTACATTCTTGACTACAAAAAGGTTTTTTTGGGCACTGTCATACTTTGGTAGCTTATCAGTTATTCCTCCCATTCAGTTGTATTTACGGTAACTAAAGGACTTGTTTTTCAACATGGAAGGATTTCTTTAAATACTAATCATGCACTCCCAAACTACTGCTGTGTCTTTGGGCTACACAGAAAACAAAAATAAAAGGGTTTATTTCTGAAGAACTACCAGTGGAAATTACCAGTTCAGGGCAAAGAACATGAGTTGCAGAGAGACAGCAGAACACTCTTCTGGTTTTTAACACTTCTATCACAAGGGTCTGTTGCATCAGAAGTTTCTTCTTTTGTCCTGAGGCACAATGTTAGTATAAGAAGACATAGCCATTCTTTTTCCTAGTTGGTAGGACATAAAAAAGGCCTACAGGAATCTGCCTGTGAGTAACCAAGAGAGTCTTGCTTGACTGGACTTGTGAAAGCCAATGGCAAAGCCACATCTTTTGGCTAGGCTCAACTAGTATTGCGTTTGGAAGGGAAATAAAAAAATCAGCCCCAGGGGTGGGGGGGGGGAGTGAAGGCAAAAAGGCAATCTAAAACCAGCAAAAATATTTAAGATTTGCATTATTACCAAACAGCCGTCAAAGGAAAAAAAAGGCTTATTTCAGACAAGACCAACAGAATATTATTACCCAGCCAACATAATCCGAACTTCTATCAGAGAAAGAGATCTGTATGGACCACTTTCTATCTTGAGACCAGATCCCCAAACTCCTACCACAACCTGGATGCCTGCTGGCACCAACCTGCTCCTCTTCCTTCATAAAAAGGCCTCCAATTATCCTGCTAACTGTGTACTTCCTTAATGTAATTGCCAAATGAACTGCTACTTGATGACTGAGGGCCTTTGACAAATACTTATCAGTGAATGCTACACCAAGGCTAATTTCATAAAGAGCTGGAGCTGCCATCTCAGGAGAGCAGTGGTTAGAGAAAGAAATGTCAGTTGCCTTTACGGAAGGTAGAACTAGCACGTGCAGGTACTCAGACCTGTGCTTCAGGATCTGTTACATTTACACTGAAGACCAGCATAATCATCTAGCACTCCTGAAACACATTTTTCAGGTAAGACGACAGAATCAGCATAAACCTCCAGGTGGAATAAACTTGCATTACCGTGGCATCTTTCAATAATCAATATCAAAGCACTTGCAAAGTTTATCAAGCTTCACAATATTCTTGAGACATACAGTGATTTAATTCCCACCTTACAGATGGGGTCACAGCCTCAGTAAGGAGTGATGTACAGATGTATACTAAAGGAGTCAGCAACCGTGCTAGAACTCAGGCTCTGAAAGATGAGCTCTGTCAAGTCTTGCTGCAGCATTTTAAAATATTAACACCACCCTTGGTACAAAACATCACCGTCCTTCCCTTGGTGAGTGAGACAGCAGAATCTGCACTTACTTCAGCTGTAGTTCACAGTGTGGCATTACTTGTTTTTAAATGCCAAGGAAGGTGGGGGTTTGCAAAAAACCAGGCTGTGAACCAGAGCAGGTGAGGCACATGGACCACTCCTCACAGTGTGCTATGAAAGAAGTCATCTCTGACAGAGTAGTAGTAAATAGCTGAGACTGATAAAGTTTTAAAGCACTGAAACAGTTTAGTGAGTGTTAGCTAGAGCCTTAAGAATTGGAATCATATACCTAATGCTTTTCTGAATCATGAAATCCTCATGTGACCTCTTTCCACCTCATTTTTCTCCCCCCACAGTAGTGGTGTTTTATCATATACCTGATGAGAGATCTCCAGTGATCATTCAGGATTATCTAGAATGGTGGCAACAGATCTGCTGCAGATTAAGATATCCTCAAAAATGTTATTATTGCTATCAATAAATACTAAAATTATATCAGCTCTAAAAAAATTAGATTCCTTCTCTGCAGAATAATTTACCTTGTTCTCCTAATCAGATTTCCCTACCTTGCAAGGCAGCACTGTTCGGTTTGCACTCAGTTGCAAACAATGATGTTCACAGAGCTTTGAATGCAAAAACTACAGACAGTATTCATTCACATACAGATGGGCAAAGCCAGTCAATGAAAACGCTTGAAGTAAGGGGCAATGACAGCCCTGCCAATGCCCGGGGAGCTACTAAACTTATGTTCCAGGTCACAGGTATTAGAATGCACAGATATTTTGCCCTGAGTGACCCCCATATTAAAGGAAACCCTTACAGTACCTCCCACTTCTAGAAGCTGCCTGCAGCCAGCATCCTGTGGAGCCAAAGATCTGATTCCCTTTGACCCCCAAAGCAGGGAAAGAGTTACATCTTCTCTTTGCGAGGCCAATAAAAACCTCTCTTGATTATAATTTAGATAAGAGCCACTGGATTGAATAATAATGTCTGAAACTCCCCTGGCTGTTTCACCTTGAGACGTCCATCACTGGGTTAAACATGATGCTAATTGCATTTGGATTGATTAATTTCTCTCACTCCTGTCTATTCGAATAATGCTTAACAAAATAATCACAGCACCCAGAGCCAAATCTTCTCCGTCAAAGGAATGAAGCCATCAGAACTAGCAGAGATGAAAGAAATGAAGATGACCCGTAATTACTGCTACGGTGATATCATTACCATATTATAGAAAATGAGTGTATGTGGGGGGAGTGGGGGCTGCGATTATTATTTATTTTTTAATGGAACCTCACATCCCAAGAATACAGATCTGACACAGTGGAGCATACAGGAATACAGAACTAAAAAATTATTGCGCATTAAATTGCAAAATACAGTGAACACTGGGACTCTAGATGCATCGAGTGTTTTGTAGTGTGAGCTGCTGTTTATTCACGTCACTATTTCTTCATTGCAATAATACTTTGTGTATATAACTAGCATAGAGATTTAAGATGCTTACCTTCCCAAAAAGATCCTCAGATATCTGCAATAGAAATCACCCATAACCCTGATATTCAAGCCATTCTCCTTCAGTATTATTACGAGTCATCTTACTTTGAACACTGGCATTCAGATTTTTAAACCACAAGACCTAACTTGATACTCAAAGAAAAGCCATCATGCAAGAAATTTTTATTCTTAAATGCTGATTCCTCCTATCTGAATGCAGTTATAAATTCCATCAGCAGCAACAGTAGATCACTTTCAACCGTTCATTATGCTGGTTATACAAAGGTATCAAATGTATCAAGTCCGGAAGAATTTAAACTAGGATTTAAAAAAATAATTAAAAAAACAAAAAACAACACCCCCACCCCCACCCAAACCCCACACAAACAAAAAAAAAAAAACCCACCAGAACCACAACCCTAACATCCAAAAGGAAGGCCTTCTGCTCCCTTTATTCTCCCAAATACACTCCCAAAGCCCCTCTCATTTGAGAAACAAATAGCTTGGCAATTGTATAAGATCTTCAGACACCTGTGCACTGCAATTCTAATTGTGGTTTATACAGTTCACTTCTCTCAGTGCTGCTTATGTCTGCCCCCTAGTCTCATACCGAAGACAAAAAAAACACACACAACTAGCAGCATAAAATATTTATCCTGGAATAAAGCCAAGGTCAAATACACACAAAAATTTCACATGCCAAAAATGTCAAGACCTAAGACCAGGCACTGACTCATGAAGCTAATTAAACACAGAAGAATGATGTTCAAGTATTTACAAGACTAAGGGAAAGAAATTCAAGTTATGCTTCTAATATTAAAACCAGTATGAAAGGCAATTTTATATCAAAATTGTGGATATTTTCAAGTATACCTGAAAGGGACTTCACTAGCGTAAGTCATCACTGGAACAGCTACAGCTTGGGAGAGCTTCGACCACCAAGTCCCACAGATATGGGAGGCAAATGGTGGGAAAGTTGCATGTTTTAACAAGAGGCACTCTAAAGGTTTTTTTTCTACCTGCTTGTACCAAAAGGAAAACAATCTCTTCCTGGCAGCCCAACCCCTGCGAAGGACCAAGCGTTCCTTATGATTTAAGTTTTCTCACCACAGTATCTCAAAGAGGAATCTTCTTTATCGAGCAACATGGAGAAATTAGATCAAAACTGTTTGCTCAAGAACTCTTGAGCATAAAACACATGAAGAAGCTAAAGGTGGAGAGATCTGCACTGAATATACACAGAGAGCTGGCTATGAAAGGTTTCTGGATGTGAACGGACGCTTCTCAGAAGGCATGCAGGCAGAAGCACTGCCCAAGCTCTTGCAAAACAGTCCACCGTGATGTGGTGCCCCTGCCTACACTGGGGAGCAGGTATTTACCAGTTGGGAGCAAAGCAGGTGAACCTTGAAAGTAACAACTTTTTCAGGTCTTATCAGTGGCTGGGACACACAGGCCATCACAAAATCTGAGCCCAGGAGCCAATGGGAACAAAGGGATTAAGAGTTATTAGGAGTAGGGAGAATTACATATTTACAGTACAGTTACTGAAAAATAATCATGTAATGATTATGTAAGTCCCTATACTCCTTTTGGCTAATAATGTGGGATACACACTGTACGGTTATGCAAGTCAGGGCACACAGATCCAATCAGAAGACATCAAGGCGTGTTTACGAGGAGGCTTGCAGCTCTGGTTCAAGAACAGTACGGCTTCCTTGACCTCCAAAAGGCAGAAACAAGCCCCTGTCAGGAGGTTAGCTAATGGCTTGAGCTGTGAAGCAGAACTGATTTTTTAAATTTAACCTCTGTCAACAAGCTTTGTGGGAACAGATACCTGGATGAAAGCTCATACTATGGTAGTCTGTGTTTGTTTGTCCAGAGATACGTCTTTACTTTAAAAAGCAGACTAAACTTTTAAAAATGTTTTCTAATGCCAAGATTCCTTATTGAAACATTTTTCCATGCAGATGACTGCAGCCCTTGACGTGACAATGAATTATCAATACTGAAGGTCTCTATGAAAAGAAGATTCACACTTTTTATGGCTGAACAATATTATTCTGTATTGTTTGATTTACACATGAAGTAAAACAAGATTCCTTTTGCCATCAGTACAACAATACAGCACATGAAATTAGACAGAGGACTTGTTTAATTTCAAAAAAATCAAAGTAAAAATTCTGTATGAGCAAATACAAGTAAATGAATGAAATCTCAGTGTTCCAAGGCCAAAGTTTCAACCTTAGTTAAACCAGAATTATGGAAAAGCAGCAATACTCAGTTTGTGGACTGCAGCAGAAAATCTTCACAATTGCCTCCATCATTTTACTCTTTCCTCCACATGAATCAAAGGCATTTTCTTTAATGACTACCCTTATCCCTATCCTCATCCTTCCCAGTATATTCAATGCTTGCTTTAGTCCAGCTTTTTCAGTTTCACTACTGACTACTTTCATGCACTCTGCCTGCCACAATCCTCTTCTCCTGGCAACAACACCCTGAGCTGAGGAATATCTGAAAGTCCGGAAGAGAGTTAAGGGAATTCAAAACTATCTTTACCAACTCTAAGTTGGTCACAAGACATCTGAGGAAATACACTGATTTAGAAATGTTACAGTTTTTACAGCATGCAAATGCTACTGTTGTATTATAGTTGCATATATATACATTATATACCTATACTTGCATAGTATATAAATATACTATTTATACTATAAATGTAGAGTTCAAATGACTAGAGAAAAAAATGTCTGTTTGGAAGAGTTAAAAATCATGGGGAAAATTTTTGTTACTCAGAGAAACTATCACTAGTTTTAATCTGACCTACTTGATAACAAAATAGTAATACCACTCAAGGCTGTTTGGAGTAGATATTAAGATATAAACAATGCAGGCTCTGCTACAATTATTACAATTTAGCTGTTAACAAGCTCAAAGGCAACTAGTCAAGGCTCAGTCATAAAAGCAGATGTAAAAGATGCACCCAAAAATATACCCTCCCAGACCCATGAAGAAATGTGAGAACTTCTTTCATAAACACTCTCACACTTCTAGTACCCATGGGTTTCGAAGAAAAGGTTAAAGGCATGATTCAAATACAAGAATTACAGGGGTATCGGAGCCTGCAGATAAATCCTGCGAGTAGCAGCCAGAAGAAACTCCAGTTTCTTGAAACCCAGAAATACAGGGTACTAGTCAACTGTCATTCATAAAAAAACCCAAGCCAAAACCAAACAAAACAATATTTTTCACTCCAGAAGGTCTACTGAGAGCAGCCCAGTAAGCTTAGGTACTCTTTCGCTTCCAAAAATCTCTTCATGTTTATTCCCAGTCCATTAATACTACTGGTCTGAGGCCACGTCTACCGCTACTTTCTTCTCTTAAAAAAGCTGAATACAGTGCCGTAGCTATCTTTTAATGAGCAGACTAGTGTTCTTCATCCATTGCTGGAAACCAAGAATGGGAACACTGCAGTAAAGCAGAATGCAAACCATCTACAAGACAGCTCAGAAAGTAAAGGAGAAGGTAGTGAGGGCCATGAGGAGTCTCCATAGATTTTAGTGACTGTTGGGATTGCTTTTAGTGTTGAGGGTCATTGAAGAAACTTTGGAAGCCAGGAGAACCCAGAAGACTCCATGATCCAGTGACAATGGGACTATCAGACATATTTGGAGGTAGAAAGGCACAGCGGAGTAGAAGAGGTATATGTAAAAAGAGGATTTAAGGAAAAAAGTGATGAGTGAAGAAAATTTAATCTATGAGAAGTGAACAGCTCAAATGATAAGGTATACAGTACAATATCATATAAGGAAAATTGTATAGAATCAGAGAATCATCCAGGTTTGAAAGGACCTTGGCAGGTCTCCAGTCAACCTGTTCAGAACAGACAGGCTGTTTAGGGCTTTAGCCAGTCAAGTCTTAAAAACATCCATGAATGGAGACTGCACAACCTCTCTTGGCCATCCTTCCAATAATTGACTGCTCCACAATGAAAAAGTTTTCTCTTTAATCCAGTCAAAAACCTTCCTGCTTCAATTCATGACTGTTGTCTCTTGTCCTCTCACCATGCAGCACTGTGCAGAGCCAGACTCCATCTTCTCAATAACCTCCTTGCAGGTACTAGCAGGCAGCTATCAGGTCCCTCTGAAGTCACCTCTTCTCTGTGCTGAACAAGCCCCATTCCCTTGGCCTCTTTTTACAGGGCAAGTGCTCCATCCCCCTGATCATCTTGGTGGCCCTCTGCTGAACTCACTCCAATTTAGTCCTAGTCGTCTTCATGATGGGGCCATGGAGGACACCACTGCATGTGGCATTGCAGATACAGTCTAATGACTGCCGAGTAGAGGTAGATAATCACCTCCCTTGATCTACTGGCCATGCTTCTATCAACAGATGTATTGTTGATGATGATGAGATGAAAAGAATATAATCCTACATTCCTTTCCCAAATATTACCTACCTGCTATATTCCTGTTCAACACTGTCTCCTAGTCCCAAACCTCCACCCATCCACTGCTTCACTTGTTGCTCCAGGAAACCTGAGCACCCTGGTCAAGAGCCAGGGCACTTCATGCCTTGAGACGGGGAGGAACTGTTTTCTCCTCCAAGTTTTATATGCAAATGTTATAGTAAACAGAAATTGTAAGCCTTTTTAAAAAATTAATATGCTCTCTATTTTCAAGTAAGCCAGATACTAGATGTGAAAATCTTGAGGCAACAGAGAACTGTCTGTTGAAAACTGAATGACAGCTTGGCCTGCTACCCAGAAACATCCATCACCCAAGCCCTTTTCTGTTGGGATTTGTGTTGAATGACGTCTTCTGCAGGTTAACAATTAGTTTTTAGCATAAGAGTCCTGTGTCATTGTCGTCATCTCCCCAGGAGAGAGAAACAGGCTGAGTGATTTTTAGATTATATGCTCTGATAAGACACCGGCTCCTGACTCCCTGTGTGCTTGTGCCATGCAGGCCACCTGCTCTATGGAGCTGCCACCGGGGACACCCTCAGAAAGGTTTAATAATAATGTTCTCTCTAGAGACGTAACTCAGAGCATGCTTTGCATTTACATTCTCTATCACTGACTAAAATCTTGTATTAAAAAATCCTATCAATAGATAGGATCTATGACTAGCCACTAAAACACCACAGTAATACAGTATATTGTAGAAATATTATTTCCTATTAAATAACAATCTGTCAGGTCAGTAGTCATAAAAACTGTAAATGGACACAGCAATTGATAGAGCAGGGCAGATCAGTGATCTACCCAGCCAGGTATCCTCTCTGACTGTACCCAATATCAGAAACACTGCAGGGGAAAAAAAAAGGCAAGGAACCCCATTATGAAGACATATGGAATAATAATCTCTGAAAGAATCCTCCTCTTCCTAAGTGCTTGTTTTATATCTTGAAGCAGTTGATATTTTCTACTTCATTTTGTATTTTATTCTGCTGTAACTAGAAATGTTCCCATCGTCCCTTTAATTGCCTGATTCCTTTTCAATAGCTGCTAAGTACATGGTCTGAAAAAAAAAATTCCAGTGTGGCAGAAAGTTCCACATCAAATTATTCATTGTGTAAAAAGCATTCCTTTTTGCTACTTTTAATCTGACTGGCTTCCATTACTTTTTTCTGAATTCCCCTCTCTTATTCTTTTCAGGTTTGGGAGTCAATAGGAATTTTCAATTTACCTTCTCAATTGTAGAGATGTAAAATAACAATGGCACTACCTTCCAAAATCAGAGATCAATTTTTTTTCCACACTCTCATGAAGAAATCTCTTGATTTATAAGCAGCTCTCTAGAAGTGAGTGGCATATTTCACGCTATCTCTAAATTATTCCTACCAAAAGACTGTCTGAAGTGACAGGGTATCTGAAGTTACAAGAGAGAGAAGAGGACTTAATTCCTTTCTGGGAAAAGATTATGAAAGCTTATGCAGAAATATGGGTTGTAAAGCATAAACAATTATTGGAGTCAAGCAGAAATGGTGGGAAACAGCACTTTTGCTCTGTTTTGGAGCTTCACTCAAGCCTGAAGGCATACATGAGTAGAGCAATCCACTCTGCTTCCCCATGCTGGGGACTGTGCTTCCACCTGCCTGTTCTGGATCATCCCAGGAGCTCAGGAAGCTTGAGGGGTACATGCAAAACATGGTTAAATGCTGCCACATTGACCAGCTGAACACAAACTCCGATTACTTTGTGTAACTAAATTGTCATGAAATAGATTTGTCATGAAAATTCTGCCAAACAGCACGTTTTCAATTCAGAAACATCAAAACCCCATTTAAAAACCCAACATATAGAATATCCGAACAACTTAGCATAACTATTCTTATCAGTCCAAGTATAAAGTGCTACCCAGTGAAGTCGGCCTAAGTATAGATCCTTGTGTCACCACCTCCTATCCAACTCAACTTATGCCAAATATTTTGAAACCTACTCTTTACAAACCTACCAAAGTGACAAACCTTTGTTAAGGAAAAAACCTACATCAGTATAGTTTAACTAAATCTTTGTGATTACAATTGCATACGAAGATCATACGTGTTTTGTTAACTTTCCCAGACTTACCTAACCAGAAGTAATAGCAAATTACAATTACAACTTCTTGAAAAAAAGATTTTGCTATTTACGTACATAACATAAAACATTTGAAGACCCTTCAAGCAGCCTGTAATTTATACAGAAAGTAAAGGTCCAGAGAACAAATTTTACTCCACTCTGTTTCATAATAGAAGAAAAAGAAAGGCTGTGACTAATTGTTTCCATGTTCAAACTTCAAGTATGTCCTCTTCGGTTTCTGATAATAGTTCCGAACGATATTATTTTGGTGTCAGAACGCATTATCTCAAATACAACAAGTATAAGTTGTGTTACTTATAGGGAAAGTTTTCTCTGATAGGTACAATTTTTGGGCTAGAATGACAGCATGCCCAGCCAACAGCACTTTAGCCTGCAAATGGAAACCTGTTTTTTATTCCTGATGCACTCCCTCCTACTATGTGACTTCTCCATCCAACCCTCAGGTTCCCCCACCCATGAATATATCTTTCTCTGGCAAGTTCCAAGATTGAGGGAATAGAATTATTATGAAACAAGAAAATCCCATTTTAATCTCATGAATAGCATTTTAGATCCATGCCAACTGAATTAAGGTTCCAGACTCAGATGCCTAGGTTGAGAACCTCATATAAATCTACAGAAAGATAAAAATGCCTCCAAAACAGCAGTTAAGTTTATTTAAGATTTGCCTGCTTGTACAGCTTAGAGTGATTCTATTTCTGATTTGGAGAGCCCACGTAGGTATCAAAAGGTAACAGCTGTGGACACCAGGCCCAGACATCAGGCATATCTATGCGGCATTTCCTAGTACTGCTTTGTTAAGCAGTCAGTTAAAAGAGCCTTGAACACTCCTGCAGAAGACTGTTTTTTATGTAATCAAAGCCCTTCAAGGAATACTCCACAAAGTTTATTCCCTACATGTCTGCTGTTAGGACATGTAATGACAAAGCAGAAGAAGCCAACATGTTCAACAAGGTGTCAATAAAAAGAGAAGAAAACAGCCAAGGTGCTAGCTTGACAAATACCTTTAAATAAATACAGCTAGCTAGCAATGCTGAGCACATCATGAGTAATTATTTTGATGCCTGGAAGTTCTTGTTGTTGATCAAGTACCCTCTCCTTGAGGGTACAGTACTCTGCTAGATGGTGTACGAACACAGGACACATTATTTCTGCCCTAAGGAGCTTAGGAGAGACACTACGTAAATACAGATGGACAACAGAGGTACACAGTTAAATGAGACATCACTGAAAAGGATCACACATCATCTTAACAGTTATGAAGATTTCTATACATACTGTACAGCAAGGTGGAAGGAGGATGAGCTAGCTCCCTGGATGTTTATAGAGTATGTCTTTGAAGTGTGCAGGGAAAACAGTTTCTTAGAAGACACAGCAAGGGGTCATAGTAATTTGCATTCTTGACAACAAACACTTCCAGTCTATCTTTCTGTTACTGAATGCAGTATATTAGATAAAGCACCAGAAAAACCATGAAGAGAAAGAGAGGTGGTTTGATACAATACCAAAGTGTGTGGGGAAACGTATGGAGATCTTGATCACAGTCAAAATGATGAACTCATCTTTACGAGTGGAACAAGATTTGTTAAGAGCAAAGATTCTGAAAAATGTGTAATATTATAAGAACTTGAATAAGAGCTGTATGAATAGATAGGAAAGGTTTTATTTCATAGCTGTTATATAGAAAAATGGAAGAAGATTTAGGTTACAGCTTGGATGCCCGGACTTACCGGAGAGTCACACATTATACTTGGTCAGAAGGCTAAATGAGGGACAGAACAGCAGCAGTGCTCACAGTCATCAAAAGAGGGATCACAGACAATTTGTTTGGAATAGGAGAAGGAAAGAGTAAAAAGCTCCAGTTTCCACATCTACTCAAGTCCTCATAGTCTTCAAGTCCCTTTCCTATAAAGGAAATGAAAGGGCTGGTAGAAGATATTTTTAATCCCATAGGTTCTAGAAAGGTAGCAAAGTTCATTAGCTCCCAGTGTGGTCTAAATACCATGAAATGGGTATGTTGTTAACTTACAGTCACAATATGGAACAATATATAAACAATATGAGGCAAGAAAAGCCACGCTACATAGTTCTCATGTGGGCATTCATGCTAAGTCCACGTGACGGTTGTGTTTCATGTACATAAATTTTACCATTTCTTTCAAATTACTGCTCAGGAGTAATAAAACACTACCTTGCATGAGTACAGTAATGCTTCTACAGAAATTACATTAAACATCATCAACATCCACAGTCTCTCCTCCTACCAGTGACTCTCACACAAAGGGCCTACAAAATCCTACTGCCACCCGCCTAAGAAATTCTCTCACTGGGACAGAGGCTGCCATCAGCTTGAAGAACTTGTGCCATCTCTGGGAATCCAGCAGCAGGTCTGAGCTAGTGAGTGCTGTGCGACTACTCAAAAGGATGAGCACTTAACATTGCCGTTGGTGCTGAGCTTATTGAAGATCACTGCTTATTTGCCCACATGACACAAATACCAAGGTGACTGGCAGACAAGCAGAGGGAGAGACAAACAATGTAAGTCAGGAAGGAAAAGCCTACTAATAGGGCTTGCCCAAATGCTAAATGTTTAAAGGAGTACTTTGAAATCCTGAAAATCGATTTTCTTGGAGGGTACAGTACACCAGCCTTAAATTCCTTTCTTGTAAATCCATGGATGTGTTGGCTTTTGTTTTACCCACTAGGCAGGGGGCACTCAAAGTCCTCATTAGGAAGTGATCTGCAGCTATGCACCAGAGAAGAGTACAGCCTGTAGGATTTCAGATTTCATTTAAGGCACAGCTTAGCAAGAAGGGATCGCAGCAGGTACATTTTCAATGCCATCTGCTGGGTAAGACGGACAACTCTAATAAACGTTAGAAACCACTGTTTTCATCTGTCATCATCAATACATACCAACAATTCCCTCCTCTTCATACATTACCTAAACAGATCTCAAAATTGAAGTTGTCTTAATAAGCACTTTTTATTCCCCACACTCAGTCAATGCATCCAAGAAAGAAAATAAGCCAATAGTTATGAAAATGTTTGGATGTGTAAAAATGACTGCATGTTACTCCTGCTGAGAATTCAGGGGGTTCTGACACTAGAAAATATTCAAATTAGTTTTGATGAGAAGAGCCTGACGCCTAGGTTGCAAAACATATTTCTGCACTTGGCTCATCTCATTTCCCATCCTAGAAAAGCTAATACTTCTTTCTGAAGACAGCAATGAAAAAGTCACAAGACAGGAAAGTTTCTTCCTCTTGCCTGAAGATTATTTTTCCCATTGGAAAGACCAACAACTGACAGTGTTCACTCAGCTAAAGGAGTAGAAACAGACTTAAGTGTCACAATAAAATGCAACAGACCACTACTTTGAAGAGACATGCAACTTCTATTGCTAAGGAAGTCCAACTCAGAAAATACCCTAGAATTTGAGAACAGGTATTTATTAATACAGAGTGAATAAAACATCGCTTGATCTTGAAGATGAGTGACAACTTCCTGGCTTTTGTGAATTATAACTTACATTCTGGTTGTTCAAATTGCAAAGCTTCATAAAATGTGTCTCAACCATTTGCAGAAACCACTGACGCTAGAGACACCTATAATTTCTCATAAAGGACATCTGGACAAGTTCCTCTTGTGACACTGTAACCAAGAACTTCTGGAGGCTCTGGTGGAATAACCCTCTTGGTCTATCATGCCATTTACACAGCCTATCGGATCACCTGGATTCGGTAAAAAAAGAGGGACAGACATGAAATGGGGGTCTGGCATGAGGTTGATAAAATTCATATAAGAGATGCTGCAACAGATTGCACTCCCAGGTCCTCAAATATGAAAATCATACTTGCTGACGTGAAAAAACAATTGTTAATAAACAGATATTCTGCTCTTCAAGACTCCATATGGCAGTCTGATGGATTAAACACCAGCAGAGTGTTGATCACTCTAAAAGCTCATATTGAGATGATCTGGAAAATCTGTCTATCTACAATTTACGAATTCTGGTTAATTTAATTAAAATGCTGCATCACTAAGTGCCTTAATATGTGGAAAGCCATAAGCTTGTGAGGTTCCTGGCACATGCCTGCTTTCAGAAGAAGCTATACAACAAACTAGCAAGAGTCTCCTTTCTAATTCAGGATATGCAAAGGAAGACTCCTGAGCTACAAAATCAGTCTAAGTTCACATGCAGGAAGAGGAGAGCAGAAAAATCTCCAAAATAGGCAGAGGGACAGGTGATATGGTGAGGCTAAGGATGCCAGTAGCATGAAGGAAGCAAGGACATAGGCTGTCATGGTACTTGTCACTTCTTTGAAAGGGGCTAACCAAGGTTAAAGGAAACTAGATGGGTTACAAATAGTTAGCAGTCTGAGAAATAGAGAAGAGTGGGGTTCAGGAGAGGAACTGTCCCCTTGAAAGGTGACAAAAGCCAGGAATTCCCAAGACAGAAGGAGCCCATGATCAATACGCTTGGCCAAAAGTAAACCCAATGCTGTAATCTACCTTCACCAAGGGAGGCTTCAGAACTGGCTGCTTCATAAATTGAGACAGGCTACAGCACATACACGATCAATTACTGCAATTTAGCTAAGGGGTGGTACCTGTTAATTTTCAATTTAGTGCCAACACCATGAAATAGAATCCTTGAGGCTGAGCCAGCTTAGAAAATTCTTTTCCTTGCTAGAAGTATGGCTGGATGAAAGAATACAGATATTCCCAATGCAGAAACCCTCTGACAAAAGACAAGTGAGTAGACTGCTGGGGTGTGGAAGCAGATGATAGTTTGGGAAACCTTTTCTGCATCTGCAGCAGTTAAAGGAAGCCAAGGCATTCCCAGTATGCTCATTACTGTCTCTGTAATGGACCCATCCATATTTATTAATATTTTTCTTACACTTAATAATAGCTACTTTTGTTCTTCCTAAACCAAAAATGATGATGCTGGGTTCAGTTCTTAGCAGCTGAAGCTGGGGATGCAGCATCTACGGTTTTCCAGGCATGACTGCTAAAATTTGAGAGGAGTCTGAAAGAGGAAAGTGGTGTTATCAGGGAGATATCATGGAGGAATAGACAGAAATTCCCATGTTACTACTGCCTCAGTCTACTATAATTCAGCAAAGCATAAATCCTTTTTTTCTCTTTGCATTCTCAAAACTATCTAGAGTAAAGAGAAAAATTTCTAGAAGGAATGAACAGCAATTTTCCCCAGGAACACATTAGTTTAGGGTCATTTTTTGTTAAGAAACATTAAACAGAATCAATTTTGGATTTTGTTTTGTAAAATGATCATCTTATTTGGGAAAAGAGGAGCATTCTCTCTAGTATGGCAGTTGGCCCCCTACTTGTACAGGCAGATGAGGTTCTGCCTGCAAAACCCAGGAGGATTTGCTCACTTTCTGCAACAGAGGATAGGGCACGTGAAGTTGTGAAGAAGGCCTGATTGTGTTCTATGCCTAGCACAGTAATATAAAGGAAGACTGTAAGAAGACCCATTAAAGGCCACTTCAGCTGTGTTTCTACAATTCATTGCACGACAAGAAAGAAAACTGACGTTTCACAATGCATACCCCTATACTAATCTTTCCCATAATGGTAGAACTCAGAAAAATTGATCTGGAGTAAATAAAAATCAAAGCCATGTGCTTAGAGAATAAAACCCATTTAAAAAAAGCCAGATCACATTTACATTTCACTCTCCAATATCATCTCTATGCTTCCTCTAGAGTATTTCCAACTACTTTTCAGGACATGTGACCGAGCATGCTGGAGCCAAAGTTATTTCCATATTCAAATACAAGCATAACAGCCAAGAAAAAAGTGCCTAAGACAGAAAGCAAGGTGGTGGAAAACACCTTCCTTCCCCTAAATCTTCTCTGTTTCAGAGAACCAAGCAGGCTGGCTTCAAAACAAGAGCAAGTGGAATAACCAAACAAAAGCAGATCTGAAAGGTGAGCAAACTCCACAAGCCACACAATCATTACTGTGTCGACAGCACACTTGTTAAAAATGTATATTTTAATTTTCTGTATTGCTAAAGGTCCCAATTTGCCCAGGGATCTAGCTAAGCTGCCATTTTCTAACACGACAGAGTCTAATCTTTATTTAATGGATTTAGCATCTATCTTCACTAGAGTGGTCTCTAAGGGAAAGGGGAGGGGAGTATGAAGGGGCATGAAGAGATGATCAGAGCCCCCCTCTCCTTCATCCATCCGGCGCTCATGTTTGTGTTCAAAATTCAATTACCTCCTTATTGATACTTCACAGAGATATTTAAGCTGCAAACATGAAGCCCTGATTTCCCAGGGGGCCATGCCCCTCTCTATTTCACTGCTCTGCTTCCCCCAGGGTGAATTCCTGAGGCGTCCATATTAATAGGTAATCAGTCACAATTCATTTATTAAACAGCTAGCAAGGTTTATCAGCCTGCCCTGATTAGCCGGAAGAAGCCACTGAATTCCTAATTTATTTATGGAAATGTAAGTGTCTTTTTGAATTCCATTCATGAAAGACAGGGGTGCCGTGGGCCCGGCACACTGAATTCTAACAGGGAAGCAGCAGGCAACCTGGAGACTGGGGACTTTGCAACTTCAGGCCGGGAAATGCACTACAGTGACCCTAGCCTGATCAATAGATTTAGGGCCAGAACTGCATACAAGCATTCACAAGCTGGCTCTTCAGGGAGTAGTCCTTGCCACCCACTTCAACTAGAGAATTACCATCCTGATAGCTCAGGGTGTGGATCGGCTGAACAGTGTTCCCTAAACAGAGCAGGTGATGTGGTGATACTGGGTCAAAATAAATTTAACTTTTTTTTTAAAAAAAGGCATTTTAAAAAGTTCCAATAAAACATTCAGAATAGTGCTGAAAACACCTGCCAGTTAACACTAATATAAGCATTAACATATAAAGTTCAGCTTTTTGAAAACTGCAGACTGCTAAAACCTTTAAATTATTTTTGCTATAATCATTTCAACTGAACCGGTTTTCAAATGCACCAAACACTGCCACTGTACTTTCAAACTAAGACACAGAAGCTCAGTGATGCAGAAGGTGAAAATGGCTAACAAAAACAACAAAAGTCACTTCCCTGTTGTTTTAAACAGCGGAATGGAGAACTCAGTAAAAAGCAGACCTCGAAGTGAAAGGACTTTTATACATGCACTTAATACACCTTAAGGCAATTAGGATACAGTATCTGATACCATAAAACTTATATACAGGCCTCTGAAGGTTCAAGGCCACCACTGGTGAAAAACAGTTTCTTTTTATCAGTCTCAGTTGTGCAGTGATCTCTGAAACTCACAGTCACCTGAATTTTACTGACTGTAGTTACTTAACCATAAAACAACTAGGAATGCAAAACCATAGAAAATGTTTATTTCCTTTTTCTTCTCCATACAAATTTATGCCAAGTAACTTTCACTGCATCCCCCTCTGTGTTCAGTGGCTTTTCTGAACAGCTCAATTGGGAAGTAAAGGCAGGGACTGTATTTTTAAATTCTCTGAACATGGAGGATGTCCCTCAGGCAGATGCAATAACCAAAAGGGTATATTTAACACATTTTTTCCTAAATTATTTAGATATCGATACATTTAACAATGTATGATGTTACATGGAATATAGACAGAAGCATGTTTAAACATATTGAGAGCATTTCTGTAACACTAACTCTTGAGATGCTGTTACCAGACATTTTGTCCAGTGACCTCAGTACTCTGATCTGATTACTAACCAACTAGGAAAGTATTCAGAACTAACAAGTCAAAGCATAAATAATGGTGGATGCACATGCCACTCCACAATATTTTAAGTTATTTTGGTTCAATCACGATTACTTGAAAATATATTTTAAATAAAAATGCAAAATCTTGTGTAGTTTAAAACTGGCTACACCTGTGTTTACCCTCTGAATTTACAAGCACAAGGTCACTAGTTGCATACAGGCTTTTAATTTGCTGAAGATCTCATTATGCAAAAATTTCACTAGTGTATTAAAACCAATATAAAATCCCCACTTCAACTAAACTAGAACAACCCATACCCTTCAATAAAAAAGGATATGATTTCCTCTCAAATTACAGTGGTCAGACATGAAAAGATGTAGTACATGCAATAAATATATCAAAAATGCAGGAGGAAAGAATGTTTGAATTCATCTATGACCAGAACTCGTGTGTTGCAGGTGTCTGAAGTCAGGGATGGCATGGGGAAACAAATCCCGGAAGAAGCATCTTTTCACTGCCCAAAAAAGTAATCAATAGCTTAATTGTTATTAGTTTGTATTTTATGCAGACAAGGGTAATTCAGCATATCTTTCCTACTACAAAAAGTAGCTCCTAGAGGAAGGAGAAAACAGGATTTACAGGAAAGATTTCTCAATATCTTTCCTCTTTTGTATAAGGAGGATTTCCACACTGGTACAACCAGCAGACATCACAGGATTTTACAACAGGCCCAAACATCTAATCAAGATGTGGCTCTCAACAGCCAGTTTCTCCAGCCCTCATTGCTTGGGGAACTGCAAATGCTACCAATGAAAATAAAACAACCTGTTCCTTTCCTGAATCTAACCATACTTCACCTTTTCCCCCTTCAGCAGTAAATTCACTACAGTGATTTCAAGCGAGGGCTTTGCAGAGTACACAAGACAGAACTCACCACAGAGCAGGTAAAGTAGGACGCTCCTGTATGTTCTTACTGGGGAGCTCACTGAGCATCAAACTCATCACTACTTTCACTCCCTCAATACCTAAGCTCCTTATCATACACAAAACTGCAGCACCATCCATAACAGGCATCGAACCCAAATGTGTTGGAGAATAAAAGCTGTAATCACATTGCAGCCTTCACAGATATTATTTCTAGTCTTCTCACAAATGCAGCACTGGTTTTCTGAAACCAGACAATTGCCCCAGGAGGTGCTAAGTGTTGTCATTCACGTCAGTAAATATATCTTCCTTGGCTATGTTTAAGACATCAGCGTTAGCACTGACGTTATTATGCACCGCTGCTTAAGTTAGTGCATGCACCCAAAAGGGCTTACCTACCCAACTGCACTGTCAGCACAAAACCACAAATATGGAAAAGCAAACCTACAAAACTGTAAGAGAATAGAATTTAGTATTACAACAGAGAGCACGGCACTATAATCTTTAACTGCCTGACTAATTTTTAAACTAACCATTTTGAAGTCCATTTTAATGTAACCAAATCTGATACAGAATACCCAGTCAAACCCAGCAGGTTACTGCACATCTACCAAGGCAGAACTGGGATTCATGTCCCTGTATAACACCCAAAGGAAGGGTGTGGAAATAAAAACCGAAAGTATTACATAGGTATTCCTTCCTTTCTAAATGCCACTTGATACAACTTCATGACAAATGCCTATTACTCTGCTGAAAATTACTGCTCGTGCTTTCATCCTGTCTCATCTAGTCATCCATCTTATCCATTTATTTCTAACACTCCTGTAACACTGTCCATATCCTTCTAAGGTTACTACAGTAACGAACTGCATGATTATAATAAAGGCTGTGATAATTATTTCCTGTCTCACACACATAGCCAGTGCTGAAAACATCATACTTCTAGTGACTTACACAAAGAACTTCACAAACCGCATACACAAAAATTATTTCCTACACTACTTAAATGCTGTAACTTAAGTGACAGCCATTTACACACAGAGCAGAACACAATTCAGAATAAAAATGAGAATCTCTAATTGACACTGGAGAAAATTAGATTCTAATTGCATATGCTGTATTTTGCTGATGACAACAAGGTTAGCATTTGCAAAAAAAAGTGTTATGAGTTCTTTAATGACCAACAGGTTATTAAGACCTTTCTCATATAACTCATTGGAAATGTAACATTTCCAACAGCAGAGAGCCCTCTAGAGCTACCACAGGATAACAGTTCAGCAACCGACGGAGAGAAGGGCACCAACGCTACTTATTGCCACACTTGGGCTCTTCACAGGTCCCTCTCCAGCTACTGATCAAACCTGGTTTTACTTGGTTCAGCAGAACAGAGATTAAACCCTAGAGTGAGAAAGCAGAAGCCACATTTTAATTTGAAGAAAAATGAAGCTAATATTTGTTGAATTGCTGCTGAACCTAGAAAGCTTTAAAATGTAACAACAGGTATTGGAGATGTCGTGCAAGGACCTAAAGAGAGACTTATATTATTTATAATACAGATGTTTTTAAAACATCACCAAATGTCTGGAAAGACAGATTTTACATGACAGTGTATACTGACACCAAAATAACAGGCACTTTGAACAGTTTAAACAATACGTGGATGTATGCCTTGTAGCACAGAAACCTCTCCATATGGAAATGCCCTATCAATGTAAAATAATTTCTATATAGAAAATATATTCTGCTGACCTTTACTATAATAAGCTTCACTAGCTTTCACTAAAACAGTGCTCAGAACAACACACAAGTGAAATCTGATTAATTGGTTATTACGATGTCTTTAAATTACCTCCACTCTTATGCTTGTGCTGTAGGAAACAATCAGTAAAAATATGTCCTCAAAACTAAACTATGAACCTAAAATCTCTACTTATGCAGCATGGAGTTTCCTATTCCCATCTCTCCAATTACAGTAAAAAGTTGTAAGATAAATCACAGGAAAATACTCGAACTATATCCTTTACCTTTACTGTCAAGCCTTACCACCATGAGAAGCAGTAAATGCAACTTGATTCCTCATTGTGACCAAAAATTTCTGCAAGAATAAAATTTCTGAAAAAATAAACCCACCCTTTTTCTCAGAACCAAAACCCATCTATACATAACATTTTGGGACTGACAAGTGAAGTACAGCATGCCAACCACAGGTTTGGTTCCACATTTTAAGAGCCTTAAACCACTGGAAGTTATGAGCTTAACTTTCTGGGTGTTAATGTATCAGGCTTAATTATGATATGAGTTTGCAGTGCGCTCAGGGAACAAAAATCTCTTGGACACTTCAAAGAATCCACAAACAGCCTTCAAACATGATTTCATGGGCAAGTATAAAGTAATGTTTTATTATCAAAATAAATTTCTAAGAGCCAGCACTTCACTCGAGGGGGGAGATGAAGAACAAACTTGCAGTGAATATGATGAGAAGAGGTAGTATGTTTACTCTGCTGGCAATGGCATTAAACATCCTTTTTTGATGTCCAGCTAGAACTCAAAAAGCCACTTCAAAACCCTCCTGTACTAACAGAGACAATTCAAAACGTTTCAACACCCAAACAAATTCACATGATGATCAAGAGCTGGATTTTTAATAGAGAAGTCAGCAATAGGTATGTAGTAAATTAATTTGGTTTAGTGGGACAGGATCTTTTTTTTTTTTCTTAAAAAAGACACTTTTTAAACAAGGGAATTCAGGCAAGAAATTAAGTCAAAGAAGCATCCTAGCCACATGATCAAAATTTTTCTTGTGACTTTCTAAACTGTACCTCTTTCCCACAGCTCAGGCTGGGTCTCATTTACAAGCTCCGTTTCCTAAAGTGGCCTTTTAGGATGCTCTTGAAGAGTTGGAGGTAAGTGCTCTCTCTAAATTCTAGTCTTCTCAGAAGATTGCCCTTAGGCCTGAAACCAGACAGACCTACACTTACTGAGTAATATATGAGTAACAGCAACAAAACATGGGTTTCAACACCTAAATTCATAAAGTGACTGGAATGAAATAGTATGACCTATTTTAACTTGTCCCGAATTTACTAAGATACTTCACATTGATTTCAGAGTGGGCTGAATTGAGCCACCTAAAACCAGAGATGAAACAAAAATAAGATTTAGTACCAAAAAATTAGGTTCATTCCCTTCCCCTCCCTGCACATTTCTGTCTTATTGTCTGACCTTGTGCATCTGTTGCATAGTCTCATGATCGATCTAGTATTAAAAACCCTACCTTCAGCCAATCTGTCCTTTTATGTCTCAGTATTATGCAATTGGTAGGTATCTGGTGAATATACACTTCCAAGCATCCTCAACAACTAGGATGAAGAAAATGTTTTCCATTTGACAAGGTCTCCCCTTTCCTACCTCTTTTTCAAGCCCCCCCTCTTGGACACTCAGCTTTGTGAATAAATCCTTTCTCTCCTCACAGCTTTCTCAAGTAGTAGCAACATGAATTTCACTCTTCCTCTGTCCAAGCCAGCACCAAGCCAGAGAAGACCTGTTATTTTCACTCTGTAGACTCTCAGAAAAGACCAGCCTTATAAGCAGCAAAGTAAACCACAAGAGGTCTCAGTCCAGTACGACAGTATCACACCAGATCCAATTAAGTCCCTTTCTAGCCATTAAAAAGTTAGATTTAACAAAAACAAACGGTATAGAGATTAATAGAAAACCCCAGAGAAACAATAATTAAATCAATCTAAAGAAATCCGTAAGAGGAAATAAAGGCAAAGTAAAATTTGCTAGGAGATCAAGTGTTATATTATTAGACTAATGGATACAGCCTGGGGGGGAAATGTAAGCTTTCATGCACTCAAGTTATTAGCTCTTTAATTAAAAATTATGTGACATTATGTTGTTAAATTTAACAAGATTCTGAATAAGTATTATATAAAAATGTAGGAATAGGTAAATTTTCAATAGATTAAGCTATAGAAGCTTCATGTTTCAGGGAATACTCCAGCTGCTCTTGGGGAGGGTTGGCAAGAAACCTCCCATAGCCTGCTCTTCCATAACTGCACAGAATGGTGAGTGGCTCTTCACACTGAGAGAGTCCACTGTCAGGGGCAAAAGACTGGAAGAGTACTGGTCTGAGTATGGCAATTCTCACAGTCCTGTTAGAAATTGTTTCCTGAATTGATACAATGTTGTGACCTATGCTATTTTGGCAGAAAACCTCCATTTAACCCAACCCGCTTCATCTGCCAACCCCAACACAGCACTTAAACAAGCAAACAAAAAACCCATCCAAAACCCAGCAAAAAAACCCACCCCCCCAGACAAAAAGGTTATTCAGGAAGTCAGAAGTGCAGTTCCTCATTCCAGCTATTTTTATCTCAAGCCCAATCCTATATTCAATAATGCTTTTCTAAAGGAGAAAATTATCAGAAAAAAAAAATCACTTTGTTTTATATAGATTGCTCAGTTCTCTGTCCTAAACCCGCAAAAGCTCATGGCCATAAAACTCCAGTCCTGTTGGGACGCATGAATATGCTAGGGTTTTTACAATATTTTTATTCTATCTTACATCCAGTTTTCAATGCCTAACAAAACGCAAATAGCTATCATTACTTCCACACTATTAATACCAGTGATCCTTTGATATTCTGAAATAAAGTTATTATGTTCCTTTATAATCAAGTACAATCTCTGTGCATCAAAGGTCGGCACCACAGAAAACAGGGCTTAGACCGAAAAGATATGTTCAGGTGAAATCAGCTGGACACACCTGGGCAGAGACAATGAGCAAATCCACATGAAGACCTGAGGGGAGCAAGAACACACAGCTATCCTCATTAGAAACACATCAGGGCAGTAAACTAGATGTAAACTGAGGGTCATAGCAGAGAAGTCAGCTTCTTTTCCCTCCCCCCATAAAATCTCTATTTCTGCAGGAGATATATGGGAACTAGTTATGAAAGTCAAGCAATTAAAAAGCATTTCTGAGGTATTCATGGGACTGTACCAGCCACAAGTGCCTGACAGCTCTACGCGTGTGCAAGTCCCTGGAGAGCCATCACACTTCAATTACTATCACTAACATTAGTCATTATCGGGCTGGCTTCAGTCCCTGGGGAAAGCAGCTTGTGATGACAATATCCAGCCTCTCCTTGTAAAACAATTCATTAGGCAAAGCGGAACAGCTGGGGCAGCCACGTGGAGGTCTGCAGAGTGGCCGCCCCACAGGGACCTCCAGCCCCACTTTTCCTTTTGGAGAGGGGCAGCCACCGCCCCCGTGACAGCTGTAAAAGCCTCTGGGGACACTTCAGGTTTAATCAGTGCTCCTTATACTCAGGGGAAGCATTTGATTGCAAACTTAAACTAATGGCACTCAGAAGGTTACAACAATCATCAGATAAGAGGCTTTAGGGCATTTTTATCTTGTTCTAATGCTCACAAGTTAATGAGGCAATAAGAGACAGATACTATCAGCCTTGGTCTAGCAACATTATGGAGACAGAGCTGCATTTACTGAAGATGCAAGACATAACGTGGCAAGTTCATTACTGATCTTATGGAAGACTTCATGCTCAGAACAACTGAAACCACTCAATAAAGCAACAAAATGCTAGGAGATTTTTCACATAGCCTTGTATGCATTATCTCTTGATTCAAAACAGAGAAAAGTAAAAAAGAACATAGCAATACCCCTCCAACATATGTTCAGCCTATTTGACAAATACACGGTATGACCTTTCTCAAAGCACAAATGCGGCTGAATGAAACAGTGAGATTGATCCTGACATACTGAGTAACTGCTACCTCTGAGCTAGCAGGGCAAATGCGCCACCAAACAGATAAATAATCCCTGGTATTAGTATGTATACATACTAATGATTTTTAGCCTTTATGCTGCTTGTAAATAGAAATATTTGTATTTATAATGTCTGTAAACAGTTGAGAATAGGCTTGCTTTTCTTAGTTACCTTGCTTGGGCCGCAGAGTGAAGAGCACTTGATATCAGGATCTGTTTCGTCACCACATTCGCATTTTACTTTCAGTGATGACATACACAATATTCCAATGATGCCTTCCTGTGGCATATAATAGGAGGAAGCAGAGGACAATAACAAACAGCATAAAGGATGGGATAGTGTGTTTGGTTTGCGTGGCCAGGTTTTGGTAGCAGCGGGGCTACAAGTGAGAAGCCGCTAGAAGCTTCCCCCATATCTAATTGAGCCAGTGCCAGCTAACTCCAAGACAGACCTGCCACTGGCCAAGGTCCAGCCCATCAGCAACAGTGGTAGCACCTCTGGGATAACATAGTAAAGAAGGTGGGGGGGGGGAGAAACTGTGACAGAACCAGAGTGGCAGAGAGAAGAGCGAGAATATGTGAGAGAAACAACCCTGCAGACACCAAAGTCAGTGAAGAAGGAGGGGAAGGAGGTGCTTCAGACATCAGAGCAGAGATTCCCCCACAGCCTCTGATGAAGACCATGGTGAGGCAGGTTGGCCCCCTGCAGCCCATGGAGGGCCCCATGCTGGAGCAGGTGGATGCTGAAAGGAGGCTGTGACCCTGTGGGAAGCCCACGCTGGAGCAGGTTTGCTGGCAGGACTTGTGACCCCATGGGGAACCCACACTGGAGCACTTCGTGAAGTACTGCAGCCCATGGGAAGGACTCATGTTGGAGAAGTTTGTGGAGGACTGTCTCCCATGGGAGGGACCCCACACTGAAGCAAGGGAAGAGAGTGAGGAGTCCTCCCCTTGAGGAGGAAGGAGCAGTAGAGACAATGAGTGAGGAACTGACCACAACCCTCATTCCTCACCCCCTGTGCTGCTCTGAGAAACTGGGAGTGAAATTAAGCCTGGGAAAAAGGGATGGGTGGGAGGAAGGTGTTTTAAGATTTGGGTTTTATTTCTCATTACCCTACTGTGACTTCAAATTGGCTATAAATTAGATTAATTTTCCTGAGTCAAGTCTGTTTTGCCCATGACAGTAATTGCTGAGTGATCTCTCCTTGTCCTTATCTCGACCCATGAGCTTTTTGTTATATTTTCTCTCCCCTGTCCAGCTGAGGAGGGAGAGTGAGAGAGCAGCTTTGGTGGTTACCTGGTGTTCAGCCAGGTCAACTCACCACAGATACTTAATGATAATGGCTTTATATGCTCTTTTTCCAATATCTTGCAAAGAACATTAACATGAACTCCACCTTATACTTGGGGAAATAGGGACACATGCGAAGGCAAATAAACCAACCAAGCAGAACACTGGTACTGCCAGAAACTGAACCAAGGTCTCCAATACCACACTCCAGTGAAATTCTTCACTAGGATCAGCTGCTGCTATTCAAATAGGTCCAGCTACCCATACTGTGGAAAAAAATTCTCTCTTCGCTGCTGCCAGAAGCCAAAATTCACAGGAAAACATTTCAGACAGAGGTGATATAAGGATGACCTTTCCAATATTTGTAGATACAGAGGAAATGAGCTATTAAAACAGAAGTAGAAAAGTTTTAATTGGATAAAGGTATAGACAGCAAAAGAATTTTAAATAATAAATACAAATCAATTGTAAAGGTCTGAGAATCCCTGCCAGAGCATCTCCTGAAATTTGTTTGGCACTTCTGTGTTTTTAAAACATAATGCAAAAACGCACGCAACCTTATGCTTGATCAAACTTTTCCCCGTCTTCAATTCCTCCACTGACAGTAGCCTACAAGTTAGCCTGTCAGAATGAGAGTAGCAAAAAATAGGCTTCTGACAGCATAATGTAAGAACATTTTGTTTGTAGTCATGTTTCTTTCTGTGCCAAGTGTGTGGCAGGTAGAAATGCTTTAATGTGACAGCCCATTCCTTTACTTCTGTGGCTAAAAACTCTTCAGTCAAGCCCCATTGACCCCTTGCTTGTCTAGACAGATGATGGTGGTTTCACTCCTCATTTAGGCTGAGACACACAAGAACCTCTGTGTATGTTGAGGACCATTCTCTTCCTCTGCTTAAAGAATGATACTGAATGGACTGTATCTTCCTACACAGAAAAACAGGCTCCCCAGCCCAAGTTGCACAGACTCATAATCAGCTCTCTGGATGAAAGTATTTGGAAGTCCTTTCATCATCCCCCAAAGCAGGAAAGCCATCACTGCAATATGAGAATCCTTAGGTTTCTTGATCCTAATCAGGCTGCTCACATGGAGGCAGACTTGCACCTGAGATGATCTGCTCAAAGCTCATAGGCTGAACTAACTGTTTAATGCTGAGTTCAGCTGAGATTGGGGAATGTAGGCTTTGAATTAACTAACTTCTAGAAAGGATCATCGAATCACAGGATCATCGAATCACTGGATGATCTGGGTTACAAGGGCTGGGGAGGTCTCCTACTCAAAGTACTGTTGATTATGGGGTCAGATCATGTTGCTTAAGGCTTTATTCAGTCAGGTCTGGAAAACCTCCAAGGACAGAGACTCCACAACCATCCTGGTTGCACAACATGTTCCACTGCTTCACTGACAAATGTTAATATTCCAGATGTCCTCAAAAAGCACAAATTACTGCTTTGAGTAGCATACCAAAAATCCTGCAGAAGCTAATGGTGATGAATCAGATGAGTGATTTCAGAGTCTTCAAAGCAGTTTGGTCAGTTAGCCTGCAGATTAATCAGATCTCTTCCTTTTCTTTACCACTAGCACTGAAAAGGTTCCCTTCTCCTAAGCACAGTAAGCATCTAGATCAACTTTCACTCATCGACATAAACTCAACAACTCTTTTCCAGAAAGGATCAAACTATTGCAGCATTTCGTCCTACTATCGAACAAACTATAGGAGCCAAAGGGGACTTTCAGAAGAGACATTTTTACACAGGAATACCAGGGTGTAACACAGGTGTTTTGTGGGGGTTTTTTGTTGGGTTTTTTGTTGTTGTTGTTGGGTTTTTTTTGTTTGTTTGTTGGTTTGGTTTTTGGGGTTTTTTTGGTGTTTTGTTTTTTTTTTTTTTTTGGTTGGTTGGTTGGTTTGATTTGTTTTAATATAGAAAGCAATACATCCTGGTTGAAGTACCTTTCAGAGGTGACCTTTGTTTTAACGAAATCAGATCCACAAACTAGGTATGGGTATGTAGATAAGGAGAGGAGGAAGATGCAAGAAAAGGCAAAAAGACAGACATTTCAATAAAGATCAGGTAAAAAGCATCTCATAGTAACTCAGTTTTTATTTAGAACATTGCTGTTGCATTGAGCAAGATCAACAGCAGTTTTAAGAGTTATCTGCCAGTTATTGGGCCACATGGTATGTAGTCCTTATATTACTTTAGAAACTCAGTTACCAGAGCTAGATTGACACTGTCTAACACTCGAAAAGCTCCCCTTTGTAGTTCCAACACTAGGCTCCAGAATAAACCACCATGCAATGGCAGATGTCATCTTAGCATTTCTAACACTCCTATGCACATCTCAAAGCTATCTACACAATCAAGAGTTTACATTGTTTATGATAATCTCCCTTTTGTAAAAGGTGTCCAGCAGACTTAGAAAAATTCAGTCAGCTGCATTTGGGGGTCTCAATGCACCCCTGGCATAATGGAAATTTCGGGTTTTACAGTCACTTTGAATATTTAAAAATAATTCTGTGAGAAAATAATTACCTTTTTACTGTGACAAAAGATTAGTAAGTCACAGACAAAAAAATCCAACCCAAACTATACAATCAAACAAAAGGAGATTCCATACACAAATACATCAACAACAGGCACCAAACAGAAAAATAAAAGCAGAGACAAGCCGCATAAGTTTGAACTTTTGACACATTTAGGAGAGTTTTAGAGATTTTCCCCCTTTCCTCAGACTCCAACAGTACACACCTCCTTCTGCAGCAAGCAGAGTCATCAATGCCTGGAGATTAGGATGCTCTATTAGTAATCGCCATTGAAATCCACAATAGCACTTTCCGCTCAGAGTAGGGGAGGGGGAAGAAGGCAAAGATGCAGAAATTTCTTGAAGCTTAGAGAAATATTTATTCTACTTCACCAGAAGACAGAGAACACCCTAAGGATCCATGCAGTATTTTTTCCATATATGACAGTTACCTAGATACAGCATTTGTTTTATGGTAAGAATGCACAATTTATGCATATGGGTAGTATCACATTTGATATCATCAGTAGACTGTATCTCCCTGATTTTGTATTTAAAAACAGTCTAGACCCACTTTTTTTTTTCCCTGCATGTAGAGGGCAACTCAACCACACACACCCTTATTTGAAAAAACAATAGCAGCCAAGGTCCAGACTCAAATTTCCATCCTTGCCATCACAACCTAATCTCCTGGCAAGTTAATGCAAATCAAAGCGAACACTTCTCTGACACTGGTAGCAAAGCGTGTTCGTCTCCCAAGAGAGACCTGTAAAACAGGACAGTCACTGACAGCAGTACAATTACTGACACAGATACAGACTTTATGGACATGTTTATCTCTGCTGTAAATCCACACTCTCTCTCCACTCCGATTCATGAGTCATAAAGAAATTGCAGATAATGAAAAAGTTGGAGAAATTTACAGCGTGTCGGAAACCTCAGACAGCCAGAAGAAATTAAAGAGCTGACTGAGGATAAATCACACAGGTACAATTAAAACTTCCTATACCTTCTTCACTTCCAAACTGGGGCACAAGCCAATGGAGATGATGAAAAGTTGAGGTCATGACTCCTCTGACTGTAATAATTTCTTAACTACCTACATGTCAAAATTAGCCAATTCACAGCTCACATATGAATGGCAATTTCAAGCCAGCATTCTGATGTCTTGCTCTTCCAACAGGAGCTGCCCTAGAAGAATCCTGCCTGTAAATAAGCCACCCAGTAAGCAGTATAAGGCAAGGTGATTTTCTTGTCCCTCTGCGGATGCAGGGTATCTCTTACCATAGTGCTGTGCATCAAAATGAACAAGCAGGTGTGGGAGGAGGGTATAAAGAGAATCAGGAGAAAGGCCAAGGTTTCACATGGAAATCATAGCAGCTTGGACATCACGGTGACGTGGCCATATAAACACCTTAATGAACAATGTCAGCGTTCTTTTCACCTCTCTGAAACAATTGAATAAGGACCAAGAATTACTATGAATGCAAACTGAAAACAGCCTCCATATTTTTTCCTACCAAGGAAAAAAAAACCCAACCATTGCAACTGAATGTGTAGTTCCTGAAAAACTCTGTGATCATCTCCTAACCCACAAATGAACCATCCAAAACATGAGACATTTTCTGGGAGAAGTCTACTAACTGTGCTAAGTAAATCCTTAAGCTAACTGCACATTACAGAAAGCCAGTGCCCAAAGAGCATAATTTTGCTGTCCAGCTATAAAACTCTGCCTTCAAGCTTTGAAGCACATGAAGTATACTATTTCACATAAAGTCCTTGCCAAACACAGTACTAAATAACAAAATGAGGGAGAAATATGCTTTCACGCAAAACTGAAACATGATGAAGATTCATTCAGCACGGCAGGGAATGTAGAAACTAACCAAGAAAAAAAAGAGTTGCTACAAAGAAACTTCTAAGCAGAGCAGAAATAACCAAAGTGCAGGCACATCAAACTCCTTCCTACTTTGAAGGAGGGATCAGCTTGCAAGAGTAAATAAACTGTGCATTTTAAGTTTAAAGACATAACGAGGACAAAACTTGGCATACAATGTTCTCTTTTGAATCCAACATAATTAGAACAATGTAGGCGATGACAAAACATTCCTTCTTTCCTGTTTCAGATTAATACAGACACTCTAGTGCTAGAAGCACTGTACTTCTGGAGGTGCCAGCTTTTAACAAAGAAAAAGTGAGCATCCTCTTTACTCTTTGGTCAGCAGTCAAGATGTGAAGAACATTGCTATATTTTTCTAATAACAGGCACTGCAACCCCACTGTGGGATCTAGAATTGGATCCATATCACATGATCCTCTTTTACTTTATTTCCTTCTTCCTTCTCCAAAAGTCAGTTCTCTTCTCCAGCTCCACCACAACACTTTAGGCAGTCTATTTCTCCAAGGAAATGAGGAAAGAGTTCACATTCAGGGAAGAGTCTGCTCTTTTACATAGACTCCAAAACCTCATTTTGGCTAACAAGAAACTGTAAGAATCCAGTTCACCTTTTCATGCAGCTTCCCAGACTGCAGTGAGTGGACATACAGAATGGACCAATGAGAGATATCCAAATATGTCATGAGACAGACACTTCACTGACACTCTGAATATTAAAACACTCTTTACTTACACATACCTGTTGATATGTTGATTTCCTACAAATGTATGAATCTGAAACATTTTGTTACATACAGACCAGAAAAGGCACTAGGCAAATGTACTGCAGGAAGTAGCGGCATGTTCACAAATGTAAGGTAAGGCTTCTGAGCTTAAAAAGCCTCTGTGTCGACTAACTCAGGACTAAAGAAAAAGTCGTTATGGTCAGGAAATATTTTTATCTGATCAATTACATCATTGATATAAGTCTGTTTAGGTAGGAAGGCCAGGTGTTTTGCATGGAGCCTAAACGCTGCATGTTGGTACTACATGTAGACACTCCTAGAAAAGAGAATGCATTAAAGGAAGGAAAGACATGTTTCAGAAAGAGGACACGTTGTACTCCCTCCTTTCCTTACTTTGATTCTGATTCACCAACTTACACAAAGTTCAAGTTTAATAACTGTCATGCCCTGTTTTTCAGTTTAATAGGTAATACAAGTTCAGTCCACCAAAGATGGAGCCCCTGATTTAAACATATCCTACCTACGATCAGCATCAAAAAAGGAGAAAAACTGAAACAAAACCAAAAAACCCCCAAACCAGACAACTCAATGAGTGAATTCACATTCAACAATGTAAAGAGCAGCTACCCTAGCTTTGAAATTATCCATGTCAAGAGTAGCCTGCAAGGATCATAGGCAGAACTAATTAGATATGTTTCAAAATATGCTACAGTTAAATCCTGCTGAAAGAAAAAGATGAAAGTGCTCTACCCCTCCAAACCTACAAAAAACCTGAACTTGGAGGCAAGAGACCATGATTGACAGTGTTTATCTGAGAGAAATGAAAAACCAAAGAATACCAGTCTGAAAAAGAGTGGTGATCTGTAAATAGCCTGGAGTTCAAAAGGACTCCTTTATGATTTTCCAGAAATTTCAGAAGCTGCAGAGGACTACAATTCACAACCAAGGACAGCTTAACTTGGGAGCAAGGTAGCTGTTCCTCATTCATGTGCCTATCCATCTCTTGCTGTCTCTGGAATGGTCTCTCCATTATCAGGACACCTCAGTGATTTCTGGTAGTGGTTGCTTAACTACCGTGCAGTCTAGCCTATTACTACAATAAATAAACAAAAACTCCACTGTCAAACAAAGGGTCCCCCCAGTCCACCACCCTGACTCTGACATGCCAGTGGAAAATGCCTATAGAAAAGTGTAAGAGTGGGGAAGCACATAGCTGTACCTGCCTAGTAATCTCTCCCAGCCTTCTGCATCTCCAAGATTTCTAAGCCACTGGTGACTTCCCTGTGGTCAGACACCCCTGATGGATTTATCTTCCAAAAATTTGTCTCATTTACTGAGCAAGATAAACTCCATGCCCACAACCTCCAGCAGTGATGAGTTCTGACTTCAAAGCGCAGCACAAGCATCTCCTCGTGTCTACCCTGACATGCTATTTTACTCTCTCCAGCTCCTACACTATGTCGTACCCGATTCACACCTTCTCGGCATTAATACATTTTACAGATCTTTTCCACATGCTGCACCAGTTGTCTCCCTCCAGGCTAAAAGCTTCTAGTCATGTACTCATTCTTCATATTAAGGAAAACTATCATTGACTGACTAAACCCTGGCTGACTTTTCCTTTATCAGTCTGGGGTGCTATAAGATGGCCAACTTTCTGCTGTTCACCTGACATCTCCCAGGACATCCAGGTCTAATTCTTGGGCCCTTGATAGCTAGCATCAAATAGCTCTTCCACTGTACTCCTGGTATTTAATTTGCTTGAACATACATGGAAAATACATGGAAAATAAATCAGTATTACAAAGAAAATAGGAGCAAAGTTGCTGAAGTCCAGTAGAAACCAGGGCACACAAAACCACAGGGGACTATGCGTAGGGAGATTTGGTTGAGCATGTTCAGTAACTGTCTTATTGCCCTTTCAGGAGTGTGCGGATTTCACATTGGATAATATAGCCATTCTCACATCCCTCATTTTACAGGAAGAAAAGCACAAAACAGCTTCAACTCCAAATAAAATCTAACGTAAGAGAGCAGACTATCAAAAATCACTGACAGGGAGATTATAAATGGTGTTCACATCTGTGGGGTCAGTTATCCCACATTTTCTAATATTTAAGGCAGATACTGCACAAAAGCACCATTACCTCCACAAACTTATTAGGGTTTGAAAAGAATAGGCTTTTCAGGAAGTCTTGCACTACTGATATCACCAAAGCTATACCGTGACATCATAGCAGCCAGATAATCTCTCTGGCATCAGTGAGATTCTATAAACACTGCTGTGATACCAGACATATATATTCATACATTTTATGACTTCTGAATGAGTATAGAAGCTGTTATCTGAAAAATAACAGAGATTCACACGGGAGCAATAGCAGGGCCTTCAGAAAGTCCCTGGACAACCACATTCCCTCAGTGACATCGCGCTTTTCCTGCTTCCTCATCCTACCTCTCTGCTGCTTTTACATATAGATTTGTTCCAAAGTTGGGAAAAAACCAGATTTTTTTAAATTTTACTTTTTGCATGTGTGTGTAGGTCTTAGATACACCTCTCTGTATATGTGTATTCAAAAGGATGACAGGGCAGACCTTTAAAAATAACTGCCATCAAAGATACAAGGCATAGCCAGAGAGTGCAGAGACGCAGTCAGAAAAGCAAAAGCCCAATTTGAATTGAAACTGACTGTCGACATAAAAAATAACAAGGGTTCTTCCTACATGTCAACCACAAGCAGAAAAAGAAGGAAAACATAGGCCCACTGTTAAACAGAAAAGGAGAATCAACCACCAATGATGCAGAAAAGGCAGAGGTCCTCAACACCTTCTTCACCTCTGTCTTTACCAGCACTGTAGGGTCCCATGCTTTGGGAACAAAATTGCCAATTGAACCAAACACCGACCCACCATCGGTGAAGGAAGAGTTAGTATATGAATTACTACAGGAGCTTGACTCCCACAAATCAATGGGCCCTGACGCCATCCACCTGAGGATGTTGAGAGAGCTGGCTGACATCATCACAAGACCGCTCTTCATAATCTTTGAGAAGACATGGAGAACGGGGGATGTCCCAGAGGACTGGAGAAAGGCAAATGTTACCCCTATCTACAAGAAGGGCTCGAGGGAGGATCCGGGTAACTACAGGCCCATCAGCCTTACTTCAATCCCTGGGAAAGTTATGGAAGGAATCCCCCTGGGGTCCATCACAAGTCAATTGAAGCACATGATTGGGAAAAGCCAACATGGCTTCATTAAAGGCAGATTGTGCTTGACAAACCTGGTGGCCTTCTATGACAAAGTGACTTGCCTGGTTGACATGGGGTGGGCGGTGGACATTGTCTACCTGGACTTCTCCAAGGCCTTTGATACCTTATGAAGTTCAACAAGGACAAGTGTAAGATCATGCACCTGGGAAAACATAATCCAGGAGTGCAGCCCAGACTGGGATCCACCTGGCTGGAGAGCAGCTCTGTGGAAAGGGACCTGGGGGTCCTGGTGGACAGGAAGCTCAACATGAATGAACAGTGTGCTGCTGCGGCCAAGGCGGCCAACAGGATGCTGGGTTGCATCAAAAAGGGCATCACCATCAGAGAGAAAGAAGTCATTATCCCACTCTACTCAGCGCTTGTCAGGCCACACCTGGAGTACTGTGTACAGTTCTGGTCCCCGCTATACAAAAAGGATGTGGACAGGCTGGAAGGGGTCCAGAGAAGGGCCACCAAGATGATCAAAGGACTGGGAAGCTGCCATATGAGGATAGGCTGGGAGAGCTGGGTTTGTTCAGCCTTGAGAAAAGGAGGCTCAGAGGGGTTCTCATCACCGTGTACCAGTACTTAAGGGGTAGTTACAAAGAAGATGGAGACTCCCTTTTTACAAGGAGTCCCATGGAGAGGACAAGGGGGAATGGACACAAGTTGCTCTTGGGGAGATTCCGATTGGACATGAGAGGGAAATTTTTCACAGTGAGGACAGTCAACCATTGGAATAATCTCCCCAGGGAAGTGGTTGACTCAGCCACGTTGGACACCTTCAAGAGTCATCTGGACAGGGTGCTGGGCCATCTTGTTTAGACTCTGCTCTTCCCAGAAAGGTTGGACTAGATGATCCCTGAGGTCCCTTCCAACCTGTGATTCTGTGATAATAAAAATCTCTTAACACCAAGCTAAGTTTGCTTACTTGCAATGCATGCACTTCCCAGAGCTGCTAGCTCATGAAAGCAAGGCTTTAAAAATCTTCTGATGTCAACTTCAGCACAGTTTCTCTGAAAGCTGTAGTGGGTCATACAGCAGAAAAAACAGAGCTAGGTATCTAAATATGCAGTTATTTACACAAACTGTTTTGAAACTTGCTGCTTTGTGGGCCACAAACACTGAGGCAGGATCTGTGACTGGGTTCCCAGATAAAATCTACCTCCCTCTTGCTTGCCACATCAGCTGGGGTCTCCTCATTCTGCAGTGCTCACTACCCCAACTCCAAGCAAAGCTAGAGGGACATGGCAGGGAAAAAGGCCCATAACAAGGCAGTAGGCCTACACCTTTTTTTTTTTATTTTCCCAGACTTCTACCAACAGCAGAGATGAGACTTACTGAATGGCTGCAGCGCACATTCAGCAGCGATACCATGCCTCTCAAAGTCACCCTAAATACATGAACAATTAAAAGTACATGTGTTCACTGAGCACTGTTCCTCCTTCCACCCTTTTCAATACCCACATTAACAGGGACAACAAAATCCACACAAAGCAGGATTTTTAATACTAAAAACAGGCTTGATGTATTCTAACCAATAAAATAACTCTTTAACAGAAGGAAAATAGCAGCTCTAATGAGAGAGCTCAATCAAAAAGAGAAAAGCAGTAACTAGCAAGACAACAAGGTAGAATTTTACATAACTTAAAAAGGAGGCAAGGAAACAAGCTGAGACCTCAGAAGAGGTGTTGAGAAGTAATTTATTTTTAAAAGATTTTATTATTGATACCAGGTCCTGAGCCTGGAAGCTGCTGGAGACTCCAGAACCACCTTGCAGCAAAGAAAAAATACACAAACCAGACACCTAACGGTAGCCTATCCTTTAAGAGGAGAGTAAAAAAAAAAACAAAGAACAAAAAAAATTGGTTCATGCTACAAAAGTCCTCATTCATTCAAGGCAGGCTATCCTTTAGGTGAATTCTGTGCTTAGGAAGGGAAGAATATTCTGCAAGGAACAGACATCAGCGAGCAGGAATTCACCTACTAGCATGCCAGGAAGAAAGCTGAAGAAGAGATTCCCCATGATCACCTTCAAGATCCTTTCTGATCCACAAAAAAGATCTTTAACATAAGCCATCAGCAAATTAAATGGTACAAATAAGAAATTCTGATTTATGGAACAATGCCCATCTCTTATTGGCAGTTTAATGGTCTGCATCTTAGTAAAAGAGAAATGAAAGTACAGGAGATCATGCAGCCAGCAGTCAGAAGTATATTTTTTAAAGAGCCAAGTGCTCACTTATCCATTTGGTTAAAAAAAAATGATGACAAGTTTGCAAAGTATCTGCCAAACAGAAGTCTTTTTAAACTACAAAGGTAAAACACCACCAAAAATAAGCAACTTATCTTGTCTGATTAGCAACTAAATAGATTAGGTACTACTGAAGCTAGCAGAATTGGGTACATGGCTCAGGCCAACAGTTACCTTATGCAGAAAGAAGTAACTGAACCCTCAGACAAGAAGGAGGGAACTGACATTATCAAAAATAGCATTAACCATTTCAAATGTCAAAGGTCTCCTTTGACGACGTCATCCCACATGCTCAGAGACTGATGTGTTATCAGGTAAACCTGCTGCAGTCTAAACAGGTACATGCTACACTGTACAGAAATTGTAACAGAGGGTAAGAAGCCTGACTTTTCCAATGCCCATATAAAATACCGCAGGAAGCTCTAACATTATTCTGGCCTGAATGACATTCACTGTATCTCAGACCTCTAACAGTAAAAGTCACCTCTGAAGTTTCTAGTCAACTCTTTCTTGAACTTACTGTTACAATCCAAGCAGAGCAAGTCTATTTGGTTTCATCTGATGAAGAAAACTTTCACAGACCTCTGCACTAATTAAGATACAATCATTTAAATGACATAAGAATACACATCTTAAAGGGCAGACCAGTGAAATAGCAGTGGCTGTAAAACTGGCTACTTTTAAATGTGGAGGACAACTGTAAACCAAACCAGATGTCAAACAAGCTGGAAAGAAAAGATAAGTTATATGTTAACAATTTAATTTGATTCACAGAGCCATGGGGCTTCAACAAAATAGCCAGGGTTACAGAAAGTAAAGGTAACCCTACAGGAAAAAAGAGGGGAGAAAGTTACTTGTAAAGAAGAGAGATCTGTGAGAAGCAAGCAACCAAACAAGGAACTGAGAAATCCATGGCCAAAAGGTTAGGGACAGCAGGAATTATGTATGATAAGAATGTGGAATCCAGCTAACAGTATTCAACCATTCTTATATGAAAGCAGCAAAGACGGGCAAAGCATTTGTTCCAAATTTGTCAAGAATGCCTGCTTATATAGACAAAATAGTAAGACAGTTCATATGAATTTAAGAAACAAGGTATATAATTCAGTAATTATGAATTTATCAAACTACATAATGTCACATCAATCGCTCAGATTTCGATTTTAGTGTTGCAACAGTACCTTGATGAATAAACTTTTCAAAAGGTACCCAGTCCCACCTATCATTTTGCTTAATGAATTCTAATGCAAAACTGCCATGAAGTTTCTTGTGAACTGGTTCAATAACAGACCTCACAAGATAACTATGAAGTCACTCAATAGACACACTTGTCAGGGAGTGCTGCAGGAATCATTCTGGTCCTGTACAGTATTTTATCAATACCTTGGATGAAAACAAAAGTCTTTGAAAATATAAAGGATTTGAGATGGGATGTAGAAGAAGAGAGTTTGAAGGAAAAGTAAGTTGCTAGCACAATGAAGCAGAATTGTTTCTCACACTCAATACAGATAAAAACTTTTGAAAATACTGTAAAAAAAAAAAAAGATGGTGCACATTCAGAACAGGAAATATGTCACAGAAAATCTTGGGAAGAACTTCAAATCATGACTGAAACAGTACTGTTTTATAAAAAACAGCAAGACTTCTAAGGAAGCCTCATGTTGCCATCTAGAGGAGACTGGTCAGCAGCAGTTCTAATCCAGCTTTTGATCACCAGTTTCAATTAACAAGTCCAAAGGGGACTATTAAATTTCAATACACAAAGATACAATCAAATCAAATACCTCTGGACCAAAAACACAAGTCCCTTAACATTAATAAAAATGGATTTTTCTTCTTGTTTTCTCACTTATCTAAGTCTGTAAGAGAAAAGAACTTAAAGACAGTATTAGGAAAAACAGTCCTGAAAAGATGTTCAAACTCTGCATCTAATCTTCTGTGAAAATTTTCCTAAGATAAATGTGTATTATGACACACAAATCAATCTATTGTAGCCTAAAGGAAACCAGACTTCAGTGACAGACAGTTAGAAGCAAGCTTTCATAAAGCTTGAAAATTCAAGATTTCAGTTACTATAGACTAAAGGTTTTAATGTTGGACTTCAGATTGTTCGCTCACTTTGTCTTCTTTCCGTATTTGTTTGTTCTCAGTAAAAGTAAATGGAAATGCAGGCAACAAATAAATATTGCTAAGGAAACAACCACCTTGTTAGCTTTAATATAACTCAGGCTCTGCTTAAAGCCCACTTAGCAGAAGGCTGTCTGACATCTAAGCCTACAGTTTAACTGAGAAAGCCAATCATCAGCCAGTCTTTGTATTTGACTCAGTTTTACATTGTTACACTTTTAACTTCTACTCCACTAAATGCTTTACACAGTCTTAACAGACGTGAGCACCAAGTAAAATAAGCTTGCAGGGAGTGTGTTAAAATAGGCTTAATGATCTGTTAATATGAAAGCATTAGGATATCCTAGGTTTACAGCCAGGAAAACTAAAGTCTATTACTGCTTTTTGTAATCCACTGAAAGACCTGTAAGTTTTAAAACCGTTGGTGCTTTGGGTAGCCCAAGAGTAGCTACAGCTAAGGCCTGTGCTGGGGGTGGGGAATCAAATATGTCAGTATATACAGGTAAGAACATTTAAAAGAAACACAATCCTCTTGAAATCCTCAAAGCTGGATCAACCTGTTAACAGTCCTAAATGCAATGACGAAAGCAGCTCCTTCTTCAAAAAACTGATAAAAATTGGCTGTTTGTAAGTGGAATGAATGTCAACTTCAGTACCAAATAACATCACCTCCTGCCATAATTGAGTGTAGAAAAAAAATAACAGTTACAGAAGCAAAACACAGTATGAACACTAAGTGATAGCAGAATCCTGCACACAAGTGTAAGTTTCCCTGTGGAGGCAGTGCATGAAGTTTGACAGAAGTACTGCCACAAGTATTCCAAGAAATAGCTTTACTATCTCAGTGGGATATTAAGCAGTGACCTGATTTATCTAAATCAACGTTAAGTCAGGAACAGAAGTCCATGTGCTGCTAGACAACGCTAGACTGATATATGACTTCTTGTTATTTCTGCTAAGATGTTTCCCCTGTGCAGGTAAGTTGGAGATATAAGCTTGCGCTCTCATCTTGTTTTGGAAGGTCACTAACTGTGACTGTCAGACACTCGCCAAATCTGCCAACATGCTTTTCCAGCTACAAATGCACCAGAAGCACACGCTTTAGTGGGAATATTTGCAATGCAGTCAGTCGCATCTGCGTACAGCACTTACATTCATCCAGTCCCAGCTGATAAGCCAGGTTCTGCAGGCCACGAACTTTTTCCATCAGGTTAGCTGTAGTAAGGCTCCCCAACTCTAAGAGAGAAAAGTGTGAATTTTAACACTGTTTATAGCCTTCTAGTGACAGTTTACCTGTTTAGTACTTCACAGAGCACTTTCAAGTCAGTGACTTCAAGTCACTTCCAACAACATCTATTTCCAGTGAAAAGAGTACATTCAAAATTCAAGATGATGACACCCCTGATTATAACATCCTGAGAAAAGACCAGCTTCCTCTACTGAAAAAGACAGCCACAAATCTGGTTCATACTGTAATTTGCCACGATTGCAATAAGCAATTTGCCCCATATTTTGCAAGTTCTTTTAAGTTCACATTGCTCTGCGAACAAGCTACAAAAGCTTATGTTAGGGAATGGACTTACTGTACATTAATAATGTGTGTCTAAGCAAATTTCTTGCAGCAAGTCAAAGTTAATTTGTCACACTTTCACTCTGGAACACTTTATCTATAGTTCACAGGAGAGGCAGAGCATGCTCAAGGATGTTTACTGCAACAGCTGTAAGATGCAACAAATATACATGCTAGCTAGCCCTTCTGTAACATGCTCATGCAGCCTTACCATTTGATTAGAGAACTTGAATCTGTGAGAAAAGACACATGCAGAGAACATCTCTGAACAAGTCAATCAGCAAGTCTAGGCTGCTCACAAAGTCTGATCACCAAAAAATTCATGCCACTTCTCAAAATACAGGAGACACCAACTACAGTTATGCAGTGAGAGACTGGCAAGCAAGGTAAATGAAGCATATGTAACACTACACTGCTTCAACTAGTTATTGCATGCTTGTTTTGAAAAATGAGCCTGCCACCAACATCTGGATATTCTCTTGGAGACAACTAGACTAGTGAAAAATATGTTAACAAGATAAAGAGACTCTCGAGCTGGAGATTCAGCAAATGTGAGGGCTAGAGATCTGAAGCCACGTGCCCGCTCCAGAATATTTAAAGAACAAGCGTTTTAAGCCTCTTAAATAAGTAATGGATTCCCATCTGCTTGGGCAACATTACTTCCTACACACAATATCTATACTTACCCTTTAACATATCAATATCATCATTTTCTAATTCAGCCATCCACTTGGGAGGAGAACTTGTAATAGGCTGTTTTGAAATAAATAAAAGTTCATACTCAGAAAAGTGCATTTTTAGAATTATAAAACAAAGCCTGATCACGTACAGAAAATTAGTTAGAATCACAGAATGTCCTGAGTTGGAGGGGAACAGCAAGGATCATTGAGCCCAACTCCTTTCCCTGCATAGAACAACCCCAAAATTCACACCATGTGTCTGAGGATGTTGTCCATAGTGCTTCTTGAATATCATCAGGCTTGGAGCCATGACTACCTCCCAGGGCAGCCTGTTCCAGCGCTCCACCACCCTCTGGGTGAAGAACCTTTGCCTAATATCCAACCTAAACCTCCCCTGGCACATCTTCCTGCCATTCCCTCGGGTCCTATCGTTGGTCACCAGAGAGAAAAGACCAGCACCTGCTCCTCCTCCTCCCCTTGTGAGGAAGCTGTAGACCGCAATGAGGTCTGCCCTCAGTCTCCTCTTCTCCAGGTTGAACAAAACAAGTGACTTTAGCTGCTCCTCATATGGTTTCTCCTCTAAACCCTTCACCAACTTCGTGACCCTCCTCTGAACGCTCCCTAGCAGCTTTGTATCCCTAATATACCGTGGCACCCAAAACTGCACGCAGCACTCGAGGTGAGGCCGCACCAGCACAGAGTAGAGCGGGACAATCACCTCCCTCGACTGTCAGTTACACTAACACCAAAAGTATGTGAGTTCCAGGTGCTCTGTAGAGATATTTTTATGTTTAGCCTTACTTTCTAGCTTTCCCTGGAGTTTTTTGAGTTAAAAGCAGCACACTGCCACCCACAAACCAAAGTTGGTATGAAAAGCAGGATTTCCTAATGTTTAAAACCGTTTATTTCTTCCAAAGTATAATTCTCATTCACAGTAAATTGTATGAGGTATAAAAGAGATATTAAAAACTAAAGGGTTATGCCAGCATATACTGGAGTTATAATTGAGATTGGCTTTATAGAACAAAGATGTAAAGTCCCCAGGAGGAAACAGTAGATCTAGCACCACACGGGAAGGGGGCAAACGCGAAAGGCGAAGCAGCGACCACTCACGCTTTTGAAGGAGGCGGCGAACTCGGCAACCCCGGGCACTGGGAAGAGAAAAGGAAGGGCGGCGGGGGGTGAGGGCCCCTGGCGGCAGCACCCCCGGCCACCGTGGGCTCAGCCACCCGTCCCGCTGACAGACGGCCGTGGGCCCGCCGGACTTACGCTGCTCGGGCCACAGGTCCGGGGAGGCGCGGTCCAGCTTCTCGAAGCTCAGCAACGAGGCCTCCAGGTCAGCACCTGCAACAGAGAGAAGGTGGTGGGGGGGGGGGGGGGGCGGTGAGACGCCGGCCGGGCCCCACCGGCAGGGCAGGGCAGGGCAGGGCAGGGAAGGACGGCGGGGTGAGGTGAGGGGAAGGGAAGGGAGCGGCTGCGCCCACCCGTCCCGCCTCACCGTCCGCGGGAGCCGCCATCTTGCTCGCCTCACGTGACGCGTCGCCGCTGCTCGCGGGACATCCCCCCGCCACGTGACCCCACCCTCGCGGCCAAGCCCGAGAGGGAGAGGAAAAACAAACCCCCGCCCCTCCGGCCCCCACGTGCCGCTCCCGCCGCCACCGCCAGGAGGCGTCGCCGCGGGGCGGTGCTCGGCCAATCCGGGCTCCGGGCGACAGGTGGGCGGCTTAGGCCTCGCGGCCAATCCGCGACCCGGGACGAGGGGCGGGAGGGGTGGGGGGGAGGAGGCGACAGGTTTTCTGACGGCGATTGGCTGCGGGCGGCGCGGGCTCCGCCGGAGGGGGGGCGCGGAGTGGGCGAGGCCGGTGTGCGGCGGGCCAATGAGCGGGCGGGGGCGGTGCCGCGGGCGGGGGGAGGCGTGGGGCGCCGTCGGGGTCCGCGGCGCAGCGACCCTCAGCTGGGATGGCGGCGGCGGCGACGGCGGCGCGCAGCGCCTGGGGCGGGCGGCGGCGCGTGGCGCTGAGGGTGAGGCTCGGGGGATCTGAGGGGGGGGAGTCGCGGGCGGCCTGGCCCCGGGGCCCCGCGGGTGGGACGGTCCCGAGCGGGGGTAGCCGATGGTGCCGTGGCGGGGTTGGGTGGGTGCCGGGGGCGGTCGGGAACCCTGAGGAACAGGGCTGGTCTGTGCTTCCCCTCCCGTCCAGCTGCCGCGGAGAACCGGTGCCCCCTGGATCGCTTCAGCCGCCGCCTCCTTCTCCTCCTCCTCCTCGGTGGTGAGTGCCCGTCCCGCAGCGGCCGAAGGCTTCCCTCGGGTCCTTTCCGCCGGCTCGGCTCGGCTCAGCTCGGCTTGGCTCGGCTCAGCTCAGCTCGGCTCGGCTCCCCTCCCCTCCCCATGGCTTCGGGCTGGTATTTCTGGAACAAACGTTCGGGACTGCCGTCACTGGGCAGGGGGGGCCCGCGCTCAACGGGAGGGAAGGAAAAAAAAAAGTTCAATGTCAGGTTTGTTTGTCTCCGGAGGTGAGAAGTGCCCGCCCGGGCAGCTCCCGCCGCGGTGTAGCCGCTCGGGAGTCGCCTCACATGACAGCTTGCAGCGAGCCCGGCCTGGCTCAGCAGGTGCGCCTGAGGGCGGTGTGTTAGTTCAGTTAATCGCATCCAGATTTGTTTTTCCCATGTTTCTTAAGCAGCACACGTTGTGCTACGTAGACACCAATTTTTTTTTCCAATTCTTAGATTTCTTTTACTATGTGTAATACCTTTTCAGTGTCTCCCAGCCAGCACGGGTTCACGAGAGGATAGACCTGCTTAAGAAACTTAATTTCTTCTATGACAAGGTTACCCACCTAGTTGACCAAGGACAGCCAGTCGATGCGATCTTTTTGGATTTCAGTAAAGCTTTCGATGCTGTCTCTCACAGTATCCTCCTGGACAAAATGCCCAGCGTACAGCTGGATAAACACATAACGCAGTGGGTGAGCGATTGGCTGGTTGGTTGGGCTCAAAGGGTCATAGTAAATGGGGTTACATCAGGCTGGTGGCCAGTCACTAGTGGGGTTCCCCAGGGATCCATCTTAGTGCCAGTACTCTTTAATGTCTTTGTAAATTACTTGGGTGCAGGACTGGAAGGAATACTAATTAAGTCTGCTGATGACACAAGATTAGGAGGAGCTGTTGACACTCTCAAGGGCAGAGAGGCCCTGCAGAGAGATCTAGACAAATTAAAGAGCTGGGCAATCACCAACTATATGAAGTTTAAAAAGGGCAAGTGCCAGATTTTGCACCTGGGGTACGGCAACCCTGGATGTACATAATGACTGGGGAACGAGAGGCTGCAGAGCAGCCCTGCAGAGAGGGACCTGGGGGTTCTGGTCAACAGCAAGTTGAACATGAGCCAACAGTGTGCTCTGGCAGCCAAGAGGGCCAACCACGTCCTGGGGCGCATCAAGCCCTGCATTGCAGCTGGTTGAGGGAGGTGATTGTCCCGCTCTACTCTGTGCTGGTGCGGCCTCACCTCGAGTGCTGCGTGCAGTTTTGGGTGCCACGGTATATTAGGGATACAAAGCTGCTAGGGAGTGTTCAGAGGAGGGTCACGAAGTTGGTGAAGGGTTTAGAGGAGAAACCATATGAGGAGCAGCTAAAGTCACTTGTTTTGTTCAACCTGGAGAAGAGGAGACTGAGGGCAGACCTCATTGCGGTCTACAGCTTCCTCACAAGGGGAGGAGGAGGAGCAGGTGCTGGTCTTTTCTCTCTGGTGACCAATGATAGGACCCGAGGGAATGGCAGGAAGATGTGCCAGGGGAGGTTTAGGTTGGATATTAGGCAAAGGTTCTTCACCCAGAGGGTGGTGGAGCGCTGGAACAGGCTGCCCTGGGAGGTAGTCATGGCTCCAAGCCTGATGATATTCAAGAAGCACTATGGACAACATCCTCAGACACATGGTGTGAATTTTGGGGTTGTTCTATGCAGGGAAAGGAGTTGGGCTCAATGATCCTTGCTGTTCCCCTCCAACTCAGGACATTCTATGATTCTGTGATTCAGTAGGATCAGCAAAAGTGAATATAGAATATATGACTACTGATAATGTGCAAAAAAAGATTGTTTCAAGCTGTGTGGGCTGGCCTTATATAATCTATTTATGGCAGAGAGAGAGGATCTGATTTCCTTTGGGCAGTATCGAACAACTTTAACTGTTTAGTGCCTTTTTTGTTCTGATATCCATGGCTGTACATTCTCCAAGTTCTGAACAGCTAAATCACGATTCTCTAAATAGTCTGCTTTACTACAGTCCTTGTCTGCATAGCAGGCTCATTCTCTACAGAGAAAAGGTGGTGACCTTATGGACGAAGTGCGATCAATCTTAATTCAGCATTTCATGGCTTGCTAACTATTTTTTTTTTAATATGCAATTTTCTAGATATCCGTTTTAAGCAATTCAAAAAACCATAAATTCCATTGCACTCTAGTCATTGTGGGTCATAAAGCACTGGAGCTTGTAGGTTCACTGCATGTACGTGGCACTTGGGCTAATGGAGTGATTGATAGCAGTAGGAGTTCGTCATTCTTCAGTCCAGCACTAGAGACCTTTTCTGACAGTCAGGAGTCTCAGTCAAGGGACTAAGTGATATTTCCTGCACTTCTTTCCAGATTGTAGAGGGGAATATGTTTTCATAGGCACAGACTTCTGCCCTTCTTTCCCAAGTGTAATTCCAGCTACATAATCATCTGCAACTTTTTTTTTTTATTTACTCCTGCTGTTACCTCCCAAATCACTAGGTCTTGCTTATCCATTAACAGCCTTACTTCACACTTCTAATCCTAGCTTTCTCATCACCAAGCTTTCTCAGCTTGTCCCAAGTCTCATTGCTGTTGACTTTTTTCGTTCTCATTTACTTTTCACTGCCATTACTTGTCCAGGCAACAGCATTTATATTCTCAGTTCTTCCTCTGATCTTTTTTCCTTCATTACACCTTGGATAGCACCCCAATCCTCATTTCCCCATTAGAATTCCACACCCTAATTTCTTCACAGAGTTCCCTGATATATTTGGGTTTATATCCCAGTTCTGTTGATCTGTCACATTTCTGTTCAACAGCAGATCCGTTTCCCATTCCTCTTACCTGTTCTCCCCAAGCCACTGTTTTGTGGCATGATGAACTGGTTCTTGCTTTCTCCTAGTTCTCTCCTAGTATCAACTCCTAGTTTCTAGTTTCTTAATTTATATAGTCTCAGTCTATTTTCCTGCATGATACAGTTTTGTTGCCTATCCAGTGCTAGGTACAGCTTCTACCTCTGCTTTTCCTTCTGCCCTACATTTACCTGAACTCCTTTTTCCAAACTTTGCTTTTCTGTCCTCTGCATCTGAGTCGGAGAGTTCTGTTTTCCATGCTGCCTGCCAGGACAGTAACTGTGAACTCAGCAGATGCAGAGTCCTTGCTCTTAATTGCAGGACCAAGTGGGGAGCAGGGAAAGTCCAATTTTATGCCTGTAGCTATGAACTGAAGAGATGAACCTACTTAGTGCCTTGATGGGAAGGAAACACATACTACAGTGTGCACTGGGTACATGGAATTCTCACAAGGTGAATTGTGAACTGTTTCTTCAGAACATTTATGAATTGCAGTTTTTCAGTTTTCTAACTTGGTAAACATTGGGTGATTACATAGATTGAAATATTTCTGAACATATGCATAGGAATGTATTTTTTCTATAACTGTTTTTAGAAAGAATTTTGGCCATTTTGGTGTAAAGTGAGAGAAAAATGGGGCAGAGAGCATGAAAAAAATCAGCTGGGGTTAGCTGGGTTTTGCTGAAAATACTGGATCTAGACTGTAGTGGGCAGCATAGCGATAAATGATGAAGGCTTTCATGTAATAAGGCACACTGGTATTTAGGCACCTTGAGACAAAGATCACTCACTGTCCAGTGTTTTGTCCTCCACAGCCAACAACCAAACTCTTAATTGATGGGAAGTTTGTTGAGTCCAAAACTACTGAATGGATTGATATCCACAACCCGGTAAGTGAAATGGTCTCAGCTTCTGTATTAGTGACCACTGTGCAACAAGGCTCTGTGCCTCTGTTGAAGCATTTGGCAAAAGGGGAAAGTACATACTTTCTTGAGAAAGGTTTAGCCTTGGAGCTTAAGTTGGATTTAGCACTGTGTAATTGCTTCTTAATTTCCTTTTCACAAGAAATGTCGATCTTAGGAAAGTGGTAATCTCCTTTATGTCCCCTGTGTGGCAAAACCCTGATCTCCAGAAAGGAAGCTTAAACTCTGCTTACATTTATTTTTTGATCATAGTAAGGGTCTGTGATCAATATGTCTAATTTCTGAATGGTTTCTTTCATCCTGTGTGATTTGATGCCAGCTGTATGTGAAGTCCTGATAAAGACTGATTTCACTCTCAGGCCAAGGTAGAAAATCCTGACAGCTGAAGCTCTTCTCCTTTCAGAGAGCTTCTATCTATGAGCCATAATATTCATAGTGAATTTAGAGGTTGGTTGCTATGCAGTGCAAAATAATCTTAGATTAGTGGCACTTTTACTTGCCTGAGTCCTCCACCAAAGACAGACGGAAATGAGGTTGCACTCAGAATTCTGACCCTTCTGACCCCCTAGTAAGCATTGGGACAGCAGCTTCTAAAACTTTTCTGTGTAAAGCCCTATTTTGATTTGCTTTGTGGAAGCGATCAGAGCAGCGAGCCATGTTCATGAAGCTCATTTGGACTCTATGTGGCGACCAACGTTCTTGTTTAATTTTCTTTCTCTTGATTTGAGTCGTTTCTCTCTTAGTGATGTGCCTGATGTTTTTGTTGTGTCAAAGCAGACTTAATCTTTAAGAGTGCATTAGAAGGAGGTTAAACTGGCAAAGACAAGCTTTTAAAGTTAAAATACTCTAGAACTAAGGTTGCTTGTAAAAATCTTACTGTGGTCTACTGGTCTAGGTAAACTAACATCAGTGCCAATTGCACAGTCATGAACTGCTTTTTCCAAAGGAACTTTGCCTCATATAATGCACAAGAGGGACAGCAGATGAGCCAAGATGATGCAAAGGGAAAAGACCACAGTCCACAGAAACCTTTGCCTTATACTCTTTAGAAGCTTCGAGATAGACAAGTCACTTCAACTCCAACTTGGAAGTCAGCACTGCATTTACAGCATTTTGGGTGCCTAATTTGAGATGTGTAAAGTGCAGGTTTTCAGAGCTACCCCAGGCCTTTTGTGTGCACCAAGGAAGGAGTCTCTTGTGCTCTCCCCTCAGAAGTACAGCTCCTTGTAGAAGAAGGATATTAGGTGTGTGGTGTAAAAGGGCTGTTGAATGGTTGGCAGGGACAGATTGAAAAAACTGAGGTTTTATGCAGTTTGTTTTTTCCTTCAGGCCACAAATGAAGTGGTTGGCCGTGTACCAAAAGCCACAGCTAGTGAGATGGAGGCAGCTGTGGCTTCCTGCAAAAAGGCTTTTTGGAACTGGTCAGAAACATCTGTTTTGAGTCGCCAGCAAATTTTCCTGCGTTATCAACAACTCATCAAAGACAATCTGGTGAGACACCATGACTGTGTGTGATGGCTGTTGCTGAATGCATTGCAGTTTACTTTAGGAATTAAATGGAGAGCCTCAGGGTTTACAGAGTTCTTGATGGGGCGGTGTTGCCATGATTGAGGAGCCAACTGAGACACTTGTCATTGAGAGGTGTAGCAAATAGGGATAGAGAGGCAGTGCTTCATAGGAAATATTATTCCGCATTTGTCCCTTTACCAAAAGAACACAAGAACTTTCAGACTTAATGGACAATTTGCCAGTTGATAAAGGCAAGGGAGAGAAGTATGTTACTATGTCTTTGGATTTTCCTGATTGCTTTTTGATGTGTCTGTGATGTGACACCTGAAAGCTGCAGAGTACAAGCTAACCCATGGTTGTTTTTCCTAAAATGTCACCAGTGTGGCTTATTGGCTTTCTGTCTATGAGGAGCAAATCAGTCAGCATAGGCTTCTCCAGGTTCTGCTCAGACTGTTCATTGTGTTGTTCAACTCTGTTAAACTGTCTTATCCCTACACCCTATTTCACAGGCAGGTGCTTTTCTCATGTTCATAAACTTTGTGTTTTCCATTTTCAGAAAGAAATTTCAAAAATCATCACCTTTGAGCAAGGGAAGACCCTGGCTGATGCTGAGGGAGATGTGTTCCGAGGCCTCCGTAAGCTGCTGGCTCCTCCTGTTAAAAAAGGGGCTTTGAGAATCCATAGGAAGGGAGGAGGTCTCCTGAGCAACTAATTGTTCTGGGAGTCTCTACATGGAGCTCCCTTTATAGCCTCCTACTGAAAGAAAAGGGGCAATTGTAACTCTAACCTGAAAAGTTCCCTAAGACAGGGTTTCCTTAAATCACGTCCAAGTTGTTAGATCCTTCCTTTTCCTAGGAGTGACTACAGATTACTGTAAAGGGATACGAACATCTCACGTGTGCTCAGATGTCTAAAGTTGAGTCCCACCTGGGACAATACTCCTATACCTATGCTTCTTTTACCAGGGCTGTTCTGTCTGTGCTCCTATCACAATGACATATAATGCACTCAAGAGACAATCCATTCACAATGAACTCACAGTGCTTGGCAGAGCAAAGGGATTTTCTGGAGCACAATGAGGTTTAAGTTCTGGAGAAGGAGGCTGGAAGAAAGACTTGGGTCAAGGCAGTGGTGAGAAGGGAGTTCGGGGACTAATTGTTAATAGTGGCATATTGCCCTTTCTGCTGCAGAGGTGGTTGAACATGCTTGCAGTGTGACATCCCTCATACTGGGAGAGACCATGCCCTCCATCACTAAAGACATGGACACTTATACCTATCGTCTGCCTCTGGGTGTGTGTGCTGGAATTGCACCATTCAACTTCCCAGCCATGATTCCTCTTTGGATGTTCCCCATGGCTATGGTTTGTGGAAACACCTTCTTGATGAAACCATCTGAGCGTGTACCAGGAGCACTCATGTTCCTTGCCAAGCTGTTTCAGGATGCTGGTGCCCCCGATGGCACCCTGAATATCATCCATGGACAACATGAAGGTAATAATAGCCCTTCTTGAGACATGGCTGGAGTGTGTAAATGTTGTGTTGTATGTTCACTGGAGGTAACATTTGGAGATTCTGATACTGCTGCTGTTAGATAGGTTTGGACAGATGCTTCAGCCCTCTTGGTGGAGATGAAGGGAGGTGACTGGGAGATGATCTGCTATCTTACACCAAATCTTTACAGAGATAATGGTGGACGGAGATAATGGCGGGGGTCAGAGTTCCCAAGGCATATAAGTGCTCAAATTCTATTTCGCAACCTAAGCTCCAACTGAAATAAGGAGATAAATCATCTTGGATTCCCAAGGAAGCCTGAACAAGAATGAAATGCATCACTGAATATGCAGTGGATGCCAGTATTCTAGCTCCTAACATGATATTTTTTACAGCACACAAGTAGCTTCAGAACATGATACAAACAGACAACAGTAACTTCTCTTTGGCATCATTCAGGCACTCTGGGAGATGCCCAAAGCATGAAGAGATGGCAGAGAGCCAGGCATATGAGGACAGGGGCAGGAGTACACGTGCTGAGAAATTAGTGGAGAGATGCATAGACAGGCAGAGGGGGAACTTGGGTGTATGAAACACAGAGACAAGAATTTCAATAAGAAGAAAGATACGTAGATTTAGCACTGTGGGGATGGGAACAGAAGGAAGCCTTTGTGCACCACAGTTATAATGTATTATTTCCTATTTGAAGCTGTGAATTTCATTTGTGACCATCCGGATATCAGAGCAATCAGCTTTGTGGGATCTAATCAGGCTGGCGAGTACATCTATGAGAGAGGATCCCGGAATGGCAAGAGAGTCCAGGCCAACATGGTAATGCCTCTGAATGGAGCACACTTCAGAACGTAGACTGCCTCTGTCTCCTGTGAATGTTAAGAGAGACCATGGCACTGAGCATCAGAAGCTGACTTTGCTACTGATAGTTAAGTTTGTTACTGATGAGGCTGCTCTTCTTGCCAGCCTGTTGGTAGCAGAGACATAGCTATTATATGAAGATACTACCAGAGAACTAGAGAAGAAGTGGACTGGGGTGGTTAATAATGGGAGACTGTGTATGTGTTATCTTTCAGGGAGCCAAGAACCATGGTGTGGTGATGCCTGATGCCAATAAAGAGAACACCTTGAACCAGCTGGTTGGAGCTGCTTTCGGCGCAGCTGGCCAACGCTGCATGGCCCTGTCTACAGCAATTCTAGTGGGAGAAGCTCAGAAATGGCTGCCAGAGCTTGTGGACAGGGCCAAAAATCTACATGTAAATGCAGGTACAGACTGTGATAATTTCTTAAAAGGTGCTTCACTTCTGTACAGCTGTAGCTATTTACGTCAGTGTATCTGCCATACTAGACTGTTATTAATTCTAGGAGAATTATCTTTTTGTTATGTTCAATAAAGCCCTGCAAAGGGGAAAACTTTCCTTTCTGAGAAGAGTCTGTTGATGAATTTTGGTTTCCCAGTGATCTAAAATTATGCTTATGACTTCTGTTATTTGTTGATTAGGAGAGTTGCAGGCTATTACTCCTGTTTATTAATGTGCTGTGTCTCGGAAACATCAGGATTTTCAGATTTTTTACTGCCAGTGTAGTTATCTCCCTGATGCCTGTGAAGAGGAAGCTGTCAGGGCTAAAAACTTGGCATCTCTGCCTCTTCACAGGAGACCAGCCTGGAGCAGATCTAGGGCCTCTAATCAGTCCCCAAGCTAAGGAACGGGTTTGCCATCTGATTGAGAAAGGAGTGAAAGAAGGTGCCAGCCTTCTTCTGGATGGACGTACTATCAAAGTTAAGGGCTATGAAAATGGCAATTTTGTTGGGCCAACAATCCTTGCCAATGTCAAGGTAAGATGACCAAAACCAGTGCTTGGTAGTGTATTTTGCAGGGTCCATTGAAAAACGGGTTATCCACATCAGTCCGTGATCAATAATCATACCAGGTAGAAAGCCTATAAATGGCTCAGCCTTCCCTTGCACAATTCCAATGAAGTGTTCATTGTAATGCTGTTGTAGAGGTGATAAAAGGATTTGCAGTAGTGCAACATACTCTGAATGCAATTAATGATCTTAACTCAAATTGATTGCAGCCACTTAAAAGAAGATATGGGCAGTTTGCACTGTGTTAAACTAAATGTCCATTGAGCACAGCGTAATATCTGTAGTAATGGTCAGCAGCAGATGCTCAAGGAAGAGTATGATGAACAGCCAAACTTGCAAATTTCCTTCCTCGATTATAAGATCCTACAGTTTGTAATTTAAGGACTTGCAGAAACAGAAGTTAAATATTTGTGGAAATCTTCACAAAAATAATTTAGGATAAGGTACAAAAACTCGTCATTGAATATATTCACAAGTTCATTGAGTCAGCCTTTCAATATAATGCACAGTGTGCAACGGATGGACACTGATGTGGGGAAATATTCTTTACCAGGCACACATCCATGTGAGTTTCCAGACCTAAATTAATTCTTTTATGTTTATGCAATTAGCTGTTACGATTTCCTTTAATATTAAAGTATTCAATTCCTTGTGGGCCTTTTGGTGAGTGATTCCATGATAGCAAACCAATCTTGATAATTCTGCTATTGTACTCTATATTTGTAGAATTTTATTGATTTCATGCTATTATATAATTCAGGCTTTTAATTTACCTTAGAATTTTCTTGCCTTATTTTCATTAAATATCTTAAAATACTCCACTTTCCCGTGATGTGTCATAAAAATTGTTAGGTATTTAAAAGTAAAAGTTTCACTGAGATTTTGTGATTCTTAGTTTCCTTATACAGTGGTTAATAATATGGACAGCCATGTAAAACTTACAGCTTGTCAAATTAATGTTTTGTAAGTTGCTGTATTAGCTATTAGTGATTAAAGTACTCTCCGGCTGGTGTTTTTATATTTGTCAGATGTTGCTAATTATCAGACATAAATCCTGGACAGTGAGTTGGAAAGGATAGCAGGTTCTAGTCACTCTGTCAACAAGAACTGAAGCAAATTGTCCTGAATTAATCCCAATCTTAATCAGTCTTGGTCAGAGTAGACCTGTAAGTGAGGTTAGGCAGGTAGTGAAGGCAGAAAGTGCTCTGAGATGAAAAGCAGTGCCCTCTTCAGTGGACTAGATAGGTGGCAGGGAAATGGTGAAAAGGAAAGGAGGACTTGAAGTATGGCCTGTGGCAATGCAGTATGACGGGTGATCCTAGGAATATCCTGAGCATTAACAGCATGTGTGTTTATTATATCCTGTTTACTAGGACATTTTTATTATATCCCATTTATTATATCCTTATATACAAGCTGCTTTTTCTGCTGTTTGTCTTGGTAGCCAAACATGACTTGCTACAAGGAGGAAATCTTTGGGCCGGTGTTAGTGGTTCTGGAAGCAGACACTTTGGATGACGCCATTGAGATGGTGAACAGTAACCCCTATGGAAATGGAACTGCAATCTTTACCACCAACGGAGCCACAGCTCGGAAATATTCTCACTTAGTAGATGTGGGGCAGGTATGCTGAAGCTAGAATTGTTGCTATTAGTACTCACTGTTTCAGTGGGTAGCCATCCAGCTAGAGTGACTAATCACTGACTACTCAGCCAACAGTACCCAGCCTCAGATTTAAGGAAACAAAATGCAGTAGCTCTTGGAGAGTGCCCTGCAATTTGCTACTTCCTGTGATTAACTTGGCACCTTTCCTTTGGTTTAGGTGGGTGTCAATGTTCCAATCCCAGTACCTCTGCCCATGTTCTCTTTCACCGGCTCTCGTGCTTCTTTCAGAGGAGACACCAATTTCTATGGCAAGCAGGTAACTTACTGATTCAGAGTACTCTGTTGGGTTGAATTGTGATAAATCACATTATAAATGGCAGTGGGGAGATGGTCATCTGTGGTGGGCTGACGTTGGCTGGATTGCAGGTGGGCAACAGAGAGGAGAAAATATACCGAAAGGTTCATGGGTCGAGATAAGGACGGGGGAGATCACTCACTAATTACTGTCATGGGCAAAACAGACTCGACCTGGGGAAAATAATTTAATATATTGCCAATTAGAAGTCAGAGCAGGGTAATGAGTAATAAAACCAAATCTTAAAACACCTTCCCCCAACCCTGCCCTTTTTCCCAGGCTTAACTTCACTCCCAGTTTCCTACCTCCTCCCTGCCAGCACCGCAGGGAAGCCTCACACTTCAGGGGAGGACTCCTCACACTCTTCCTCTGCTCCATCATGGGTCCCTCTCACAGGGTGCAGTCCTTCAGGAACAGACTGCTGCAGCATGGGTCCCCCGCAGGGTCACAAGTCCTGCCAGCAAACCTGCTCCAGCATGGGCTTCTCTCTCTGTGGGTCCTGCCAGGAGCCTGCTCCAGCATGGGCTTCCCACAGGGTCACAGCCTCCTTTCAGCATCCACCTGCTCCAACGTGGGGCCCTCCATGGGCTGCAGGTGGATATCTGCTCCGCTGTGGACCTCCATGGGCTGTGGGAGAATCTCTGCTCTGGTGCCTGGAGCACCTCCTTCCCCTCCTTCTTCACTGACTTTGGTGTCTGCAGGGTTGTTTCTGTCACATATTCTCACTCTTCTCTCTGCTGCTCTGGTTCCGTCGCAGTTTCCCCCCCTGCCCCTTCTTCTTTACTATGTTATCCCAGAGGTGCTACCACTGTCGCTGATGGGCTGGACCTTGGCCAGTGGCAGGTCCGTCTTGGAGCTGGCTGGCACTGGCCCAGTCAGACATGGGGGAAGCTTCTAGAAGCTTCTAGAAGCTTCTCACAGAAGCCACCCCTGTAGCTCCCGTGCTACCAAAACCTGGCCATGTAAACCCAATACATCATCAGACCTCATTAGTAAGGAGACTTCTAATCCATCTCAACCAGGAAACTGAAGACCAGCCAGTAAGTACAGTCACCATAATGTTAAAATAGTCAGTTTCTTCTTTTATTTTTTCTTAAATATGCAAGAACAAGTCTGTTTTTCAGGAGATTTGAGAAGGGAGCAAGAACTAAGTAGCAACCTTTCTCACAGAACCAGAATCTTTGGGGAACTGGTAAAAGGAACAGACCGACAGGAATTGTTCCCGCAGAGGAAAACTCAGCCCTCTGTAGATAAAACTGACACACCAGTAGCGCAGACCTGAAGAATTCATAAGGCCAAACACCTGATCCTTGCGTTTCTCCTTTCCTCCAGGGAGTGCAGTTCTACACACAGGTGAAAACTATAATTTCTCAGTGGAAAGAGGAAGATGCCACCGTCACCAAGCCTGCTGTGGTTATGCCAACTATGGGAAACTAAATCAGCCTTTGCAGATGCTGTTCCTGGTGCCCTTCCCCTTCTATGCTGCACTTACGAACTTTGTCCTGTCATCATTTCCTTGGGAATGAATAGAAAGCTCCATTTTCTCAAGGACCTCTGTGTGCAGATCAGGCAGGCTCATGTAACACACGGTCTGGTTTTCTGTTGCTGTCAGTGGTTTTAGGCTAGCTGAACTCAATTTTTTTCCTACAACAGAGGAAACAACCTTATCTAATTGAAAGGGCAGACAGTGAGATTGGTCTTAATACATTTTTCTTTCCAGACCTGCTGAACTTGAACATTACTCTGGTTTTCACTTTGATATCTTTAGCCTTAGTTACTCACTCCCAGCTACATCCTGTAGCAGTTTTCTTTACCTCTTTATCTTACATCTTAAGATTTTGAGTTCACCTTACTCAAAGATGACGACTCATTTTAAGTGACATAACTGGGACACCTTGGGTGTCTCATCGAAGTGACTTTACATACAGTGAAGACAGTAAGTTTGGGAGTCGAAAATGTCAGTGTCATCTGTTGAGCAGTTTCCAAAACACTTGGGAAATAGCTTTCAAAGGATTTTTCATGAAAGCATATTTGTGTGCTTGTCTGAGGATGAAAAAAATACCTGTGTGGTACCGTGACCTTCACTGTGCCTCTGACGGCTTGAAAACTTCTGTTCCTGTTGTGCATGTGGCTTGTATTCTCCAGCTTGCTGTCAATTCCGTTACACCCAAAAGTTGTTTGGTGCCTTTTACTGAGCTAACAGATATGTGCCTACAGGTCCTGTAACATAATGAAACTGTGGAAGCAGAGAGAAGCATGTATATGTGTCTTAGTGTCACAGCATCATGTGGGTCTGGATGGAGGGGAGAGTAAGTGGACAGGTCAGTAGGAAGGAAGAACACATTTTTTTAATCCCAGAGCAGCCAGGCCTGCTCTGTTGGTCTGTTTTCCTGACTACAGCTGTATTTCTTATGTTGATTGATTGACTCCTTGTCACATTTGCTCAAACAGTCATGTTCTCTAGGGACTGCAGGTCCCATTACAAGAGAAGGGTAAGACTTGGTGTACCCTGTTTTTAAGAATCCATGCATTTGGAGCTGGAGAGCTCCAAATTTTTATTCCTGGTTTCTGGAAGATGATGCAGCCATAGGGAACTCATTCAAGCACCCATGGAAAATAGTATTATTCTAATAATTGTAACCATGACTTGTTCTAATTAAACAACCTGAATGTGAACACTTTGTATCCTGCCTTCTGGTAAAGATGCCTTGTAACTGGCAGTTATGTATTAGTGCCATTGCTGTGCATTCACTGATGTTTGTAGCTTGGTTTTTTCCTCTGCTATACCCTAGAGGGAAATTCTCACCACGCAATTTGATTACAAATTAAAACTGTGCTAATACAGTTCTGCAGAATATGACTGTTTCTTGGTAAGACATTATATAGGTGTGATGTTGACTTTATTCCCTTCTTTGCAGAGGCTGGTCTGTGACTCCTGTAACCCATGTATACAGCCTCCTTTTACAGTATTTCAGGGACCTCTGTTCTAATTTCTTCATACAGCATTTCAAGGAAAGCCTTGTTGCTGTTTCCACATACACATCATTTGGTCACAGAGACTCATAAACTTCACGTAAATTACTTCATTATAAACTGAAAATATATCTTCATCACATTATAGCAACACCTATGTACAGAGTTCTAACCACCAGTCCAAATCCTAGTGCATTGTACAGGGTCATCCAGGCTCCTGGCTTGGGAAAGAATAAAATCTTTACTTTAAGAAGGAGGAAAGTAACTGTATTTCAGATGGATTTCAAACGCATAGTCAAAGTAGCTGTGCAGCAGACAGGATTTGGAATTCACAGCTTTGCTCACAAGACAAATTCCAAAATGAAAAGTGCAGATGAGGCGGTAATTGCTGTGGCTGCTGTTCCTGCGAAGCATACAGCTGCCTTACTCTGTCTGTGGTGTTAACTTCTGAATACACGGATGGATTACTGCAGAAGAAGATGATGAATCTGATATTTTGGCCTGCTGTGTAATGAATATTAGGTCAGGAGAAGTATTTTCTGTGCTGCGAAGGTAAAATATTCTAGGTAAATCGCTATGAAGACATTGGCATTCATTCATGCACCTGGGAATGGAATGCTAATTAACAGCCTCTAATATTGTCTAGTCATTCAGTTTCAAACCACCTTAGTTTTCTTCCTAATCAGTATCGCTATTCTGAACTTTCTGTTGTCCTATTAAAACCCATTATATCTCTCCTTTAGAAATTCTAAAATCCAGGTTCCCTAATAACAAAAGCAGTGTTTATGAAGCTGACCTGCTCCATGAAGAATTTCGTAAGTATTCTCACCCTTTCTCCAGACCTGTTCTAGACACTTGTATAATCTTTTCATTTGTGCGCAAACATCTTTTCTGATTATCTGCATTTCCAACAGCATTTTTTAGACAGATGGTTTTAAATAATTGTACTAGAAATACGAATCTTTTATCTGCCTTTTTTAGTTAATGAAATGCCTTTTTTAGATCAAGTCCTTTTCAGTCAGCAGATGCTGACTGATCATGATGTACCTGCCTCATCTCACCCTGTTACTGCTTTCCACCTGTTTATTCTCATTTTTATTTCAACTTTCACTATAAAAATTAAGCTAAAGAATATATCTTCTATATTACACAAAAGTATAATCTAGGTATAAAGTATCTCATAATAAATTTCTTTAGACTCTATTGAAGTACAATTTTATAGTCAACCCTTTGACTCCTGTTATAAAATGTTTCTTGCCTAGAAGGCACTGCAGTCTAGATTCTCAAAGCTATTTGATACTCGTAAGTCCAAAAATTATGTTAAAATGGTTTAACCACCTTTGAGAATTGGGCCCTGTGACTTCCACCTCTGTTTTTTTTCCCTGTCTGTACAAAAAAGGGCTACAACTCACTCGAACTCCCATTTCTGGAGATGGCAGTCTGCCTCTCCAAAGGAGGTGTCTCTCATCTTCCCATATAAATCCCTCCAGGGCTCCTGCTTATGAACTTCATCTAGTCATTTGATGTCTGAGCATTACATTGTGTTTTATGTGCCTGACTGCCTCATGTCTGACATGATGGCACACCAGAACCCCTCCCTGCTTATTCCTCCAGGGTAAGCTGACATTGCTTGCCTTGGAGTGTTACAATCAGCTACAGAGCTGTATCTGAGTTGGTATCTGAAAATCAGGCGTATGAATCTTCCTCCTGGTCCATTCTCTCCAAGTGATTCTATACTGAATGCAACATCACCTTAACAGAATTTGCCTTTTAATCAAAACTCACTGTGCTAGCTGAAAATATGTCACCTTGTGTGATCATGGTCTTTCACAAGACAATCCTCCAAAAATAATAAAGCTGCTTTTCAGTGAGAGAAGGCTTTAAGGGGGACGAGATCAACTATTTTTTTCATGAGAGACGAGTCTAAATGCCTGCTGCCAGAAGAAAGATCATCATGACCAGAAATTTCAAAATACGTAAAAAATTCCTCTCCCTTGTCACACATATATTTCTTTGTGTATAGACATGCTAATATAGGCCTTCAGACAAACCTAAGTATTCTAAAGTGGGAGGGATGACAGACAATTGCATCCTCAGCCAGGACTGAGGAGACATTAGATAGTGTGGTATAATCTAGTATCTTACCCAATTTTGCTTTCTTCTTTAGTATCGTCAGGAGCTGGAGGTGAAGTAGCCAAAACTCTGGTGTATTTCCTGTGAGGAAGGCACAAGAGCAAAGTAACCCTCATCTAATGGTGATTTACACTCAGCCAGGTTTCTGATCCCACACCAAGCATTTTCTAAAACAAACAGCAACCAAGAAATGCCAGGGCACCTGAACTATTGCAGCACACTCTCCAAAATCAGCACTATGAATCAAACATGAGTTCAGTTCGCTATGGAATTCTGCATTTTGTGGCAAAACCATTACAAGGGAATGTGGAGAAACAAAAAAAAATATGTTTTTTAACAAACTGGGTTTAATCATATGTCAACTTAAAATGAAGTGTTTGTATTCCATTCCTCAAGCTTTCATACTCTACAGCTTTACGTGTGCTCTTGTATGGTGGCAAATACCGACAAAAGGAGTTAGATCCATACATAAACTGGAACGATAAAAGTTGATGGATGAATCATTTAGTTATACATTTCTTACTTCCACTGCAATAATCTTAACAAAATTTGCTAAAATTCCATTAATATAACTTTTGCTAACAAAATTTAAATTTAATTTTAAAAAAATTAAATAAACTCTTTTAACATAGAGAAGCTGATATTCCACCCTAAGCATTAGGCCTCCCCAGACTACACTAAACATCACAGCATTTTAGATTTCTCTTTGGTCCTTCCTATGCCCCAGTTCACAGTTTCTAACATACTTAATGGTGTTTGAACTTTGAATTTCCAGTGTAAGTCATATTTTAGGAATCTCTAAAGTCATACTCCCAAGTTTCTTATGCAGACAGCCATAGAGTAAGTATACTTTTAATAATCTAGTTGTGGATATTTTTGCTTTTTAATACCGGACGATTGTGTTATGGTACTCTTTTTTAAAGGAAATATATGTGGGGAGTGCGACTGTCACAATATACATTATTTATTTGTTTGGTGAAGATGGTTAGGGATTCATTAGTGACTAAAAATATCAAACACACTGCACTGAGCAAATTTAATTCTCCTCACTTCCCTCTTCCTTAGCATTACCAAAACTTACTTCCACTTACTTTTCTTCTGGTACTGCACACAAAGATGTAACAGTGTAGTCTGGTGCATGTCCAAAATCAGTATAGAGTATATCAACTTCTTCAAAAGGTTAAATCACCCTTTTCAAAAGGTTAAATCACCTTTTTCAAAAGGTTAAAGTATCTCACACCAAGCCACACAGCTGGCTAGATTCTTATGTTAGATTCAGAGTTTCTTGGAATCCCCTGACCCGGAGTTATCAGCCCAGATCCTGCAACAGGGAAAGTGCAGCATTCACCTCCAGAAGAAACAGAATATTACCATGGATTTGTGCCATTCATTTTGGCAAAAAGCAATCGCAGAACACGTTCTTTTTGTTCCCATGTCAACTCGCTGATATCCACCTTTTCAAACTGGATTTTTTCCCTGAAAAACACAGAAAAGATCAATGTAGTAGATTTCAAAGGCATACCTGTCATGGATTCTGTATGTGTAAAACAGGTTTTAAATACTACCTCTATATTGCTCTTGTTCAGCTATTTATAGCATGTAAATTAAAAAAATAAATGTAAGCACACGGTGCTGTCTTTCTGACTTCTAAATCTATAGCTCTCTAAACTCAGTAGAATAAAACCAGTGATTTCTGTTACACGTGTAGTGGTTATAAATACTGGGAGGGGGAGGAATAGTACTAACGTGTATTAGTTTCAAGTACGTTGTCCTACCCTTGCTTCTCATGTTCATACATAAAAGGGTCAATACATATAACCAATTTTCATTCTCAGTTCCAGTCTCCCCCTTCTCTTGGTGCAAGGAGAAGCTTCCTTAGATCCCAATAACTATTTTCACCTCTGATTTTGTCATGAAGTGTTTCTGCTGTATCATTTTTGAGATAACCTGAACCTAACAAACCATTCCGACTGATTGCGTGTCGCCAAGTTATTCAATAGCCAACGCATACTAAGCAAACACTTCATCTGGGAGTAGGATAACGTTGATCTCTCACCAAGGATCTATGCAAACTTCACCTATGAGGGACCTTAACTCTATGGCTTAAGACCCAAATGCCTGGACACTGCTGGTTTGTAGGCATAGATTTCTAGCAGGAGGTTGGAGACCTGTAATCCTGGCCACTGTGGCACGTGTAGCCCTAATATAAACTAAGATGCATCCTAATACAAATTCTGAGATACTCACAAATCTCAGATTTTGTTTCATTCACTGTAAAGTGTAATCCTGTCAACCAGTACTGTACTGCATGTGATCCCGGTTTTGATATGGCAGTGCCTGTTTCATGTAATGGCTTGATTTTTAGATTATTATGAAGCTTGAGGAAAACAGCATTTGAAAGCACAATGCAAAGCAGGGGCTTCTGACATATGGAAAACAGTTGAAAATAGACTGGATTTGCCTTCTACTGGATGTTACTGTGAAAGTGATCAGCAACATAGTAAAGAGCTGTTAGCATCTTAATTGTAATTTTTAGGCTTCAGTGTTGTTAGCTCACCGGAGTGAGTAAAAAGCAAAAGAGCAATGCTGGAAGAGCAAAGCCTATAAAACCAAAAAGCTTAAAGAAGCAACAATAACTATTAAAAGGAAACTGTAGAAGCATATCTATATTGTAAGATCCATACAAAATTCCACAGCAGGTGGCAGAATATGCAAATAACTCTTTCAAGTTTAATCGATAGAAATAATGACTGAAATGATAGCCTAGTTGAAATTAGGTGCCCACAAAGTCATTACTAACTGATAGAGTTTTACACCTATCATACAGTTATTCTTCCTACAGAAGCCTCCACAAGCCTTCAAAATCTAGACAATATTATCACGCTAAGGGTTTTTTCAGGTATGCTAGGAAGATAGACACTAGTTTTTGATGTTTCAATACCAGTAGCATTTCTCTGCTTCCTCTAGGTCTCTGTACACACTATTTGTGCTATTTATGTTGCTTTTGAATGTTTTGATTTGGGGAAATTCTTCCTTCCCTGCACATGCCTCCATCATTTTTCTGTAATAAGCAGTTTGGGCCTTTTTCTTATAATGCTTTCTACTGGATATGATTTCCTGCTTCACATGTTCCAGAGCATCTAGGAAGAACCTTTCCACCTCAGTCCTCTCATTTAAGATATTCCGGGCTAGCTTCTTCACTCGGTTCATCTCCCGATCCTTCATTTCTAGTAGTTGCTGCAGTTTCTTGATCTCCACCATGCTTGCCTGGTTTTCTATCAGTGCCTGATGCTGTGTTTTCTGAGTCTCTCTCACAGATTCTCTGGTCCTGCAACATAAGGCTGTCTCCAGCTTTTCCACTTTATGCTGCAGCTCTCTAATCTGTGCTTTCTGGCGATTGATCTGTAGGATCTTTCTTTGAATCAAACCCTCATGGGTTTCCTAAAAGATGAGAAGAAATTATCTGGGCTTTTATTTCATTTGCACCAAATCTGAAGTTTTTTTTTCCCCAACACTGACAATGTAGTAAACATGCTGGCACTTTCACATTGGAGAGTGAATAATTCCCTGGGATCAGGTTTTTGTTTACAAGAGAGGCCAGATAAAGAAGGCTTGGTATGTAGTATACGTTACAGAAAGACCTATTCTTTATGGGCCAGCATAGGAAACCCTTCCTTCTTTCTCCTCCATAATTAAGATAGAATGAGGGATCTTCTTCAGACAACTCCGAGTTCAGTAACTGCAGAGGCATCTGACCAGGGAGAGGTTAGTCTCAGTAAATTTACATCTGTATCCAGATGTACCCCTTCCTGGAGAGGAATGAAACAGAATTAAAACCAGAGCAGACACCTTCTCCTGTAACAGAAGAGTTTTGTCCTCTTCTAACTTCTGTTTGATTTTCTGCAATTCCATTGTCTCTTTCAGCTGGTAAGCAAATGCACAGTGAAGACGAACATTCTCCTTAAACACCTCTCTCCCAGTGATGTTCAGCTGCCTGGACAGAGGGAAGCAAAATCCAAGAGATTTAAGCACAAACTTTCTTGCTTCTTTACTATTAAAATCAATATTTCAGTGTCCTAATTTCAGAGCTAAGCTGTAAAATTCTTACAGGTCTGTACCAAGTTTTCATAGCTTTGCTTCTAGCCCTACATCTGGGCTGGGTGAATGAAGAAAACAGTGGTACCACTGTGATAATATTACCTCCAGTTCTCCCCTGGAACCAGCATGAGTCTTACAGTTTAAATGTAAGTGCTGACATCATCTTGACATTTAAAAAATAAAAACAGCCTAGGTCATCACTCATTTTGCCCTTCAAAGCCCACGTAGTAACATGGGCAACTTGTTATGTAGAACACAGTGCTAAAATGGTTTTGTAAAGTAGAAAACAGGAAAAGCAAGTGTTTCTTACAGAACAGCCTCATGCTGGGCAGCCTCTGCCATCATTATCTGCTTTCTCTCAACATCACCTTCCAGTCTTTCCTGAAAGGAAGAAAAGCCTGTTTAGATTTTGCATGAGACCTGTGGCACCAAAGCTAAAAATCTGAAGTGTAAATTCTAAAATCACACCCACAGTTTTCAGCTTACCCAACTTCTTGCTAGAGAAAGAATGAACCCCCAAGGACACTGAAATTCGTGATGGAAGTGCAGAATATGGCCCTTCTGTGATCCTGACATCCCATGTTTTTCCTTTTCCTAGGTAGGCTAGGAAAGCTCTGCCTAGCCTCCAACTCATTCATCACACTTGTATTGACACGGGGAACTGCAAAATGCTCAGTAAAGGGCTGTGAAAACTATATAAACCAGATTAGTCAGTGGAAGAAATCATGTTGTTCTAACAAAAGTTTCTTCAACTGCCTGTCAGTCTTTACCTTTTCTTGAAGAAACCTCCTCTCCATTCTCGCAACCACTTCCTGATGTCTCCTGTTTGAGATCTCCATACTCTCTTTTAACTACGATAAAAAATAAAATTTATTTAATGATGATGTTTTATTTCAGCTGTATAACTAAAAGTTTGGATGTAGTCTTCAAGAAGGAATTCGGTAGTCTTTCCTGCACCACCTACAGTCTTCATCAGATTTTTACACTACCTATAAAATTCACTTAACATTGTCACATGTATTATTGCTTTGCTTCCCCTTCATAGTTCACCTATGCCCATATTTTCACATCACTGACAGTCATTCGCACACACTCAGCCACTCCGTTTAATGTTCAATTTTAGAAAAACTGCTTTATTTTGTCTATTCATTCAGTCATCAAGATCATTGAAAGTCCAACACCTCAAGTGTTCTTTGAAAAATACCTAACTCATATTTAATTTAAATTTAATTTAAAAGCAGCTATATATTAATAACCCAAATGCTGTTGACCAATCATTTGTCTCCATGGAAAGTATTTGGTGCTGTTCTAAGCTCCTTCTTGTGGTTAAAAAAAATTCCTGTAGAGCTGAGTCAGCAAGGCACTTGAATTGCTCAAGGCACTGTTTTCATGTCATCGGTCAGATGGGATACTTTTTTGTCGCAGCTGAAATGTTTTACAGGAAATACTACTATTTGATATTTGTATGATAGCTCCAAAGTATCTCTGATTAGGTCATGTTCTGTATAAGCGCTTAGTGAAAGACATTAGACCATTTATTTTCTAAATGGCTTATGAGGTTGAAAAGATGATACAATATTAGCATTGATATCCTAACTGAGCTGACTACTGAGAAATCAGACTTGTACTGCTTACAGCCAATTGCTAGCTCCTCCACACGTTTCTTTAAAGTGTGTACTAGATGCTCTAGTCCATCCATAGATATGTTTGATTGATTCCATGTCACTGTAAAAAAACAAAACCAACCCTCCAGTGCTGGATCATTACAGAAGTGAGTTCTGGCTATAGAACTTGCATTTGATCAGCCTAGTGCTTTTCCTCACTCTCCATAAACAAAGCAGTCCAGTAGATCGGCCATGTCTGTTCTCCTCCATTCCCAAACTCTATGCTGCCATGCAGACAGAAAAGTTGCTTTTCAAATACATACTGCAAATGTATATTTATGACAAACTTAGATCTTCCAGCTCTTTTTCCATAGCTGCTTTCTCCCTGTGGAACTCCTTTATTAATTTCAGTTCTAATTGAATTTGGCCAATTTCTCCAACTTTTTCCTGAAATTTCTCTTCCAATTCTTTTATTTGTTGGGTATAACAATCTGCCTGCAGATCAGAAATTCTCAATAAGAAAGCAAAATGAGAGAAACCAATCACTGAATACTGTAACATAAAACACAGAGCACACAGACTGAATGTCTGAACTTGTACCGAGCTGCAGTGTTCTAAAAAACACAAGGAATTAATCTTTAGAAGAAATGCTGCAAACTCAGGAAAAGTTACCCTCCAGTAAAATAGCAAGTCTAGAAATGAAGAGTAACTTTAAAGCAATGATACAAATATCATTGTATTTGGTTTGCATGGCCAGGTTTTGGTAGCAGCAGGGCTACAGGGGTGGCTTCTGTGAGAAGCTTCTAGAAGCTTCCCCCATGTCTGACTGGGCCAGTGCCAGCCAGCTCCAAGACGGACCTGCCACTGGCCAAGGTCCAGCCCATCAGTGACAGTGGTAGCACCTCTGGGATAACATAGTAAAGAAGAAGGGGCAGGGGGGGAAACTGCGACGGAACCAGAGCAGCAGAGAGAAGAGTGAGAATATGTGACAGAAACAACCCTGCAGACACCAAAGTCAGTGAAGAAGGAGGGGAAGGAGGTGCTCCAGGCACCAGAGCAGAGATTCTCCCACAGCCCATGGAGGTCCACAGCGGAGCAGATATCCACCTGCAGCCCATGGAGGGCCCCACGTTGGAGCAGGTGGATGCTGAAAGGAGGCTGTGACCCTGTGGGAAGCCCATGCTGGAGCAGGCTCCTGGCAGGACCCACAGAGAGAGAAGCCCATGCTGGAGCAGGTTTGCTGGCAGGACTTGTGACCCTGCGGGGGACCCATGCTGCAGCAGTCTGTTCCTGAAGGGCTGCACCCTGTGGAACGGACCCACGCTGGGGCAGTTCGTGAAAAACTGCAGCCCATGGGAAGGACCCATGTTGGAGAAGTTTGTGGAGGACTGTCTCCTGTGGGAGGGACCCCATGCTGGAGCAGGGGAAGAGGGTGAGGAGTCCTCCCCCTGAGGAGGAAGGAGCATCAGAGACCGTATGTGATGAATGGACCACAGCCCCCATTCCCTGTCTCCCTGTGCCACAAGAGGGGAGGAGATAGAGAAATTGGGAGTGAAGTTAAGCCTGGGAGAAGATGGGAGGGGTGGGGGAAAGTAATAATTTTCTCAGTTCTCTTTAAGAATTCTCAGTTCAACAGTAACAAATGAAGGAGAACTATAAAAGAATTCAAAGTAGTTATTATCACAGTAAAAATGAAACATGTTTTTGCTGTGCCTCTGACCTCACCGTTAGCCAGCTGGTTCCTAATACTATTTCAGATACTATAAAATATTCCTACTACTATCTGAATAATACTACAGAGTCATGGGATAACTACCACATCACCATTTTTTTAAAGTTCTTTCTTCATGCAATATTTTTTCATCAAAACCTGTAATGGTTAACTGCCCTAGCTTGTTCCTCATACTAATATCAGAAATACTTTTCAGCCTGCTCAGAAGATCCACTGTTTTGAGGACAATGAGAAAAGTTCATTCACCAGCTGCTGCTTCTCTTCCTGTGCTTGCTGCTTCAAATCAATCAGCTCCTGCTTCAGTTTCTCAGTCTGTGAAAAAAGAAATCAAGAAACAATAACTGCAATAACTGGGGCGGGGGGGTAAGGGGGGGTTGGAGTTTCCTTGCTGTGTTCTTCTCTTCAGATTTAATTATGAGAAGACACACAAAGAGGGGAAAGATCCTTCATTTGCAGTGTTCAGGCCAATTACACCATGTTTAAAACTGCTTTGTACTAAGCATAGGAAATAATGAAAGTTTAAACTATAAAAACCCACATGTATTAGACACAAACAGATCTGTGACTCGACTGAAGAATTAAAACTATGTGGACAGAGGTTTTTCTTCCCCACTGTTTTGGATAGTGGTGCAGTGTTAGTGAAGCAGTTTAGAAAAGGAGGAAAAAAAGAGAGAAAAACAGGCAGCTGGAAAAAGGTCTGAGTAAGATCTTCTATACTGGATAGGCTGAAAGAAAACAGTTATATACCTATATAACTGCTGGTGGGATGTGAGCAAGGAAAATTGTCTCCTACCATTTGACCTCATCAATGTCCTGGGGATCAGAGCTTTGTATGCTCTTATACAATAAATACGATGTTAAGATAATTTTAGTTTAGTTTCCATTTTCAGCTTCTTTTTCTAACTGAAAAAGGGGTTTGCTTGGTACTTGGATCCAGAAGAGTAGCAACAGGACTGAAGTAATCTGCGATATAGGAAATGGAAGCTACAGCGTAGGGCTTTTTATTCTTCATTGTGTTCTAGGTAGAGTCCAGCTCTGTTTTCTCTACAGCCTTCTCCAGGTAGCTAAAACTGTTGTAAGGGGCCTCAGGCAAGAATGCACTCAAGGACATAATGTTCACAAGCATGATTGGGACATCCGGGAGGGATGCAAACAACCTAGCAGCAGGAAACAAAACAAAAGGAACCAAAATCATCTCCATCAAGGTAGGAGTCAGAACACCAGTTGAAATGCAACACACTGTGACAAGACTACCCGATCGGCCAACTCACGACCATATGTGGAAGAACTCAAAGTTCATGGAAAGGACACAAAAAACCTGAACACAGTTCAACAAACTACTAGAGACCACCTGATAGCGCTTCAGGGGCTCCCAAGGGTCTTAAAACACATGGGTAATTAAGATGCAAGTATTACATAAATTCATTCTATTTCTTGGAACTAATTATAACTATTCCGGGAAATCTAATGCATATGTATATAACTGAGCAATATAAGCTTTGTCTATCGCGACTTGCGGTATGCACGCTAGGAGGAATTATCCCCCGTGCATCCGGCGCCGTAATAAAGAATGCCTGCTTCTTAACACTGCCTTGGTGTTACGGAGGTTTATTCCCGATTTCGGTGACAAAAGCAGCTCATTCCCCCTCAGCTTTCTCTCCTTTCAACCTAAACAAACGCTTCAGCCTCGTCTTGTGCGTCACGTGCTGAAGCCCCCGGCCGTTTGGGTGACACCCCCCCCCCCCATCGCCCCTTCCCCTTGTGCTGAGTGGGAGCAAAGCTGGACGCCGTGCTGCCGGGGCGGCGGGGCAGGACCCGCCGCTCGGTGTTGTGCAGAACGGGAAGCTGTGTGGGGAGGCCGGGGGGGGGGGAGGGGGGCTCGCCCGCCCGCCTGCGCGCACACCTCCTCCGCCTCCTCCCGGCCCTGCTTCGTGAGGAAGGCCGCCACGGCCGCCGCCTCCCTCTCGGCGCGCTGCTGCCGCCACAGCAGCTCCGCGTTCCTCCTGGCTAGCCGGCGGGCGGCTTCCCGGTACTCAGCCCGGCACGCCTCGGTCGCCGCCAGCCGAGCTTCCCGGAGTGCCGCGTCGGCATCGCCCCGCTCCTCCTCAGCCACCGGGGCCGACGGCGGCCGACAGGAGCGGGAGGTGCCGCCACAGCACAACGACCGGCACCCGCCCGCCATGGACCCCGCGACGGCGGAGGCCCCGCCCCGGTTACCGGGGGGCCGCGGACGAGAAGCGCACGGCGTCCCGTTCCCATGGAAACCGGGCGGCGCCGTTTCCCCACCCCCACCCCCACCCCCCCGCGTTGACGCGCAAACTCACGCGACTGGGCCGCGTCACGCGGGCGCGCTGACGTGACACGCAGGACCGGCGAGATGTGGCGCCGCCAGCGCTCCGAGCGACCGGTGAGCGCGCGCGCAGCGGCGGGGGCGGGCGGGGGGTGTGTGACAGCGCCGCGCTGCCATGGAAACCGCGCCCCTTCCCGCCGCCCCACCCGAGCGGCGCCGGGATCGGGCCCGCTCGGGGCTGCCGCCGCTGTCCTGCCGGGCGCCGCGCCGCGGCGGAGCGGGCACAGAGCCGGTCGGGGCTGGGGGAGCCGCCCCCCCTCCCCCCGTCCCCGCTCCCGGCGCCCCGGGTGTGGCGGCGGGGTGGTGTCGGGGGGCAGCGCCAGACCCGCCACAGCCGACAAGCCGGCGGCGTTTCCGTTCGTTGCCGCGGCGCTGCCGCCCGGGGCGGGCAGAAGGACGCGCCGTCCGCTGCCGGTGCCGGCGGCGGGTCCCGGACGCCGGGCGCGCTCCTGGGCTGGGGGAGAGAAAACGGAGGTAGGGGTGCGTGATTTTTAGGCGCGTTCAGTGTAAGGGTTGAGATTGCAGCTGCTTGACGCGGAGGAAGGGATCGTGCTTTGCCGTTGAGGTGTATAAAAGTTAAAAAGTCGTACGGCCGTAGCGGTGGTTAGGTGTGGGAACGGGGCGGCGGGTGCCCGTCGCCACGTTACGCCCGGTGAAGCTCTGGTGAATGCTTTCAAGGCACGCAGCTAGCAGCATCGTGCTGAAATTTGCACTGGAGTTGTCCCGGAGTTCAGATTGCACCCCAAGGCAAGGCCCCCTGCACCCAAAATCTAAGAATACCGGTTGGCGCAATAAAAAAACGCAGTTTACAGCCCCCGAGGGAGTGCAGCTGTAAAGGGGCGCTCGCTAACACGCTGCGGGAGCGCAGGGCTAACGCGGCAGCAGCTGCTTGGAAAGCTGCCGTGGGCGAATCAAGTAGGGAAATTGAAAACTCACTTGGCCAGAAACGAGAATAAATAAATAATGTGTATTGGGAGCCTCAGGACGGGGAAAAGGAAGATTAAAAACTGCTGATAACGCATGTTTGTGAGCTGGTTCTGTCTTTTTCTAGCATTTAAAGCTCTAGATCAAGAGTTTTACCCCAGATGTCTGTGTGCAAAGAAAATTGCACCATTGTCTTTATGGAAACGCTGGGAAACCTTGCCAATGAATTAAGTTATTCTTTCTGTTGTTTTTTAATCTGGGTACCTTTAAAAAGCATAAATTTTTGTCAAAACAATCCAAGAAGTTATTTTTTTACTAGATAAAAATAAGTCCGGAAAAATGTAATTACTTTTTGTTTCTGTTTAAAAAAAAAAAAAAAAGTGAAAATGTATTTGTCTGATCGTGAGTGTTGAGTGTAAAAGCTGCTTGTCTGGGAAATAGGTTTTGTTCCTGTTTTAGTGCAGAAGATAGACCTCCCAGTCTGAGTGATTTTTGGTGTGCATGAGCAATAAGTAACAGTATGGATTGAATTACATGATTAGTCTATTTTGTTTCCTAAAATAATTGCCTAAATACCTACACCTCGTAAATATTTGTAATTATTTTCTAATATTTTTCTTTATATCCAAATATTTCCCAGTAGTATTTTAGGAGACAGAGGGGAATCCTTCTGTATGTCTGCTTTTCCTTCCCCTCGGATCCCTCCTTTTTACAGGGAGGTGCCCTGTCGCTGTGTTTTGGGTTTTCAATGTGCTTCTGTCAGAGATATCCAAGCATGTGGGTGAGACGTTCTTGTCTTGAAAATTACCAGTGTTTCTGTGTGTGGCAAACTCTAAGTAAGGCTGTATTTTCCTGTCTTAAAGTTTATTCTTATTACTCTGGCATTGGTTTTACTTTTGTTTTTTAAGGGGAGCTTGGTCAGGGTGGGTTTTTTTGCTTCCTGTTCCTGCTTTCAGTCTCGGCAGTCTATGCAGCATCCCAGTATTTTTGGATCATACAATCTGTGTAGCTCCCAAATCTTTATATTGGATGTGCTTGAACTTTTTGGCTTAGTATCTAAAATCGGCCGTACACAGATGGTATTTAGATATGTTTCTCTGTGTTGGGAAGTGAGTGTTCTACCTTGTGTCATTGGATTCAAGGCCAGTGGTGTTGGGGTCATCTGCAAAGTTTGTGTAAATCTTTTACTAACTTGTTGAACTTGGTTAACTTTCAACTTCTTTAAATTCGTCCCGTGTAATTATCTGAGCATGTTAAACTGCTTGTATTGAGCAATGATAAACTCAAATTTGAATAAAGCAACTCAACCGATATTTCATGGGCCTCCATGACCTTATAATTTGCCTGATACATAGTCCACTCCTACTAGCTGAAAGCGACGGTGAAGAAAAGAAGTGCAGGTGCACAGTCTCTTGCCTCAGCGCTCGGAAGTGGTTTTCATTAGGAATCTCCAGAGTGGAATAACACTTGCTTCCATCCTGCTTCAGGTGTGTGCCTAACGTATTCACAATTGATGTTGATTATTGCTGCTCATTTATAAAGGCAGTAACTGGAGCCTACTGATGTTGATCTGTGCCTTTTACCTGCTTGCTTATATTAATGAACTTGTTTTGAACAGCATATTACTGTTACCCTGTTTTCTCCTTTCTGTTTGTTGTTCATTTTATTCGTCCTCTTGTATTCTGATAGCAGCTAGGATTTTAAGTCGTTTGAGAGGAACTCTTCTGGAAGTATTTTTCCTTCTGGGTAACCAATCTCTAGCCTATCCCTACCCTAAATTTTTTCTTCCATTCTTTCTTCTGATCCTCGTGTTCCAAATTCCTTTTCCATTGCCATTTCTGTTATGCTCTGCCATTTCCCTCTCTTGTCTCTTGATTTCTTACTCTCCTCATCTACTTTCATGCTTTGTGTGCACACTGTTTTGCTAGTGCGCTTGGTTAAATGGCCTGCACCAGTCACCGAAGAGGCTCAATGTCCTTTTTTTTCATTCTTAATGAGAGTGGAGAAAAATAAAATCCCAAGGTTGTTAGCTTTGGGTTTTTGTCTTTGGGGGATTTTTTTTTGTCCTTAAGAGTATAAAGATGGAAAGGAAAAGAAGTCAGGGGAGAAGTAGAAAATGGAAAGTGTGAAATGGTGGTGGATGTCCAAGAAGGGACAGAGAAGAGGAGCTTAGTGAGGGAGTGTTTCATGGGAGGCTAAGGCTCATCCACTAGTAGACCTGGGAAGAAAAGTATGTGTTAATGGTGACAGTTGCTCAGACATTTTCGGTTCATTGGAGATTCTGAGGCTTGCATAAGTGTCACATGTGCTGTTTGTAATAGGACTCTGGAGTTTGTTCTTAAGGCAGGTGCTTGGGTTGTATTTGTGATTGTTCAGTAAGGAGAATCCTTACATTGCATGAGAATAACAACACCTCTTCTGACCAGCTGGAAGCTAGAGCTCGTTAATGTGCTTATGTTCTGTTAAAACACACAGCTTCTTGGATTTTCAGTAGACCTCCTTGCTGCAGTGAAGCAAATGTGGGTGATGCCAGCTGCATCTTAGTACAAATCCCTAGCTACAAAGCTGCCAAACAGCTCAGTGCTTTTCGTGAACTTTTTTCAGGATTGGACTTTCAAGTTATTACAGGTTAGAACTAAGTTTTTATTCATTTCCACATAAATTGCAAGTGCTTTAGAAACTATTACAGTTAGAGTTGATCTGTCACAGAGGGTGGCCAGGGCTATTGCCCATCGGTGGAATTGTAAAGTCACTTTTTCCTCTTCTCAGAATGTGCTTCAAAGGCAGAGTGGGTCAAGAGCTTGTGCTTCTGCCTGCAATGCTCTGCGTTTGCTAGGAACAGGAAGATAGAAATAAAGGTCACACAAGACAGGCAAGGTTACGTACCCTTCTGCAGTGGGCTGTGCGTTTTGTTTGCCCTAGAGATAGCTGAACACTTGAGTCAGAGAGGGACTCAAGGAATGCCCCCTTGTGACGCTGTTGACTGACAATGGGTAAAAGTTAATCTTACTTTGCTGTAACTGGGGACAAAGGTGAAGGATGGAAATAATAAAAGTCATACGAGGGCTAAAACTGGGATAAAAGGTAGTGGAGGATAAGTGAGTTCTTTGGGCGTGGGAGAAAGGTGTGTGTGAATAGAGGCTGTGTCAGGTTCACAGAGGAAGGAAAGGAGAAATGTTAGGATTAGGAATGAAAATGTAGGATAGAGACGGCAAAAAGATTTCCAGAGAATTAATGTTGTGGGGTTGAGCAGATCGCTAAAATATAATAAAATGTAAGGGCTAGAGGTGGGTGAGGGTCTCAGGCAGAGCAGATGAACAGGCATATGAAGTAGAATATTCAGTGCTGTGGGTGGATGGATGTGTTACCAAGTGTCTGGAGAATGATAAGGAGCTATGCTCCTTCTGTATGCTGAGAGCTCTGCGTGTATATCAACGCAGGCGATACTGCATATGGTGGGACATCTGGCTGCACGTTCTTTCCTGCTGTTAATATATAGCTATCTTTGTTATTTGCGTTTTATCCTCCTTTTTACCTGGGCATCTAATGAACCCTATCGTTTCTGTGCCTGTATCTTTCCTGTATTAGCATTTCTCAGGAAAAATTTATGCAGACAGATGCATGTTAACAGAGAGGAGGTGTATTTGTATCTTGATATCCCATAATGTGTCACACAACTTCGGGGCCTTGCCTTATAGAAGCTGTGTAAACAACCTGAGTGTTCAGGGCAACTGGTCTAGGCGTGAGTGTGTGGTGGGGTTTTTTTGTAATTCTGAAAATGAAAACTGTGTCAGGAGAAAATGATTAAACACGAAAATGAAGACAGAAAAGTTTGAAAAATACAGAGTCAGAGCCCAGGTGCACCTTATGGTTCAGCCCCTCTTGTGCAGCACAGGCTTTTCTTGGAGACAGGGATGCTGCTGGAAGGATATGCCTTCACTCTCCCTGTGCTCTAATCTCTCCCAGCAGCTGTTCTTAGCCTGAGATGAAATTCTCTTTGTTTGTGACTCTGAATAACGCTTGTGTTCTGCCACAGCGTTTCAAGTGTGTAAATGTTAGGGCAAAGCAGTTCTGCCCTGAGCTCCCCTTCAGTGATGCTTCTCTTCAGGTAACATTTGGGCTTTTTGGAGGTGCTGGGGTCTCTGAATGTTAATAACGTTCAAGCAAAATCGGAGAAGAAAAAAGTCTGAAAGTCAAAACTAGAAATACTGGGAAGCAAACTACTTTAACCCTTCTGCATTTGGGAAGTGGAGAAACCTTTACTCTGAAAGAACAAACCACTTAGATGCAGTTGTAGCACTACAAGCAGTAAATCACATCTTTTGGAAGATGTATTGAAAAGTGTCTAAAGGGCAGAATATATGTGTACAGACTGATTTATTGGGTTTTTCTTTTCCCTGCAGACTTTTAAGGAGAGAGCTCTTGGTAATTTCCATTCCTGCTTTTTTTCCTCTACAGGACCTGCTGCAGCTCTGTGATTGCTGATCCATGCTTGACTGCCTCCAGGGGTCGTGGCAAGATGGCATCTTCCAGACTTCCCAGCCTTCTAGCATTGGCATTTTCCTCCTTGTCCTTTGTTCTTTCCCATTCAAACAGGGAGATGTGGTTTCAGGATTTCTTTCCACCTAATGTGTGCCCTGTAAATGCCAAAGCCAACACTTTTTATGGCATAATGTTTGACGCAGGAAGCACTGGAACCCGGATTCACATTTACACCTTTGTGCAGAAGAGCCCAGGTAAAACCCCGTGTCAGTCTGTGTACTTGGAGTATGTTGACTTAGGTTCCAACTTCCCAAAAGAGTTTTTTTTCCCCAGTGCAGCATTTGGGAACAACTGAAGATTTCTACTCTTTGTCCTTCAAATGGTTCTCTGGCAGATGATTATTGTCCATTTGTGGTGGTGTTTTGCTCTGAAAATGTCTTTTGAAACTTGGAGGTTTAATTCTGGGTATACTGGAGACTTCTGAATTTCCAAAGATTTTCATCTATGCTGCTGTTTAAAGGGATGGCTTGTTGAGTTGGAGAAAGGATTATGCTGTTTTTGTCAAGTTGCATGTACCTTGAATTATATCAAGAGATACTTAAATTTTGCAAATGTTTATATGTCACATTTTGTAGCAAATTAAAATCAGTAAATTAAAGAGTTACAAGCACTTGAAGGTCTGAGCCATTTGCAGGAGAACTCCTGTGCACAGATGTACCACACTCCAGTATATCTGCTTCTGACACAGTGCAGAGGTACCCAAGTTGGCTGCATGTGCAGCTGGATTCAGGAGGGTGAATTAGCTTGGGTACAGTGAGCCAGCAAATATGCAGAGGTTGAAGGCTGGTTGATGGGACTCAGCTAATAAGCCCTTCAGGGCCACACATAGTCCCTATGTGGCTTCATGTTATTTCAGCCTTAGTTTGGAAGGACTAGTACAACATTCAGCTCTGACAGACTCAGCTTGACTTGTAATATGCAGTACTCAAGGATAGCTTCTAGACCCAAGCTGCTCTGGGAGCAGTGGTCACACTTTGCAGCCAAGTGCTTGAGCCCCATCAACTCTGTTCTGTGTTTGTGAGTTGGATGAATCACCTAAGAATAACCAGGAGTTGACTCTGTGTGTCTTC